>NW_024070195.1:44689160-44776277 GCF_014754425.2 Oryx dammah
GAGATCCAAAATCACTGCAGATGGTGACTGCAGCAATGAAATTAAAAGACGCTTACTCCTTGGGAGAAAAGTTATGAGCAACCTAGATAGCATATTCAAAAGCAGAGACATTACTTTGCCGACTAAGGTCCATCTAGTCAAGGCTATGGTTTTTCCTGTGGTCATGTATGGATGTGAAGAAGGCTGAGTGCCAAAGAATTGATGCTTTTGAAGTGTGGTGTTGGAGAAGACTCTTGAGAGTCCCTTGGACTGCGAGGAGATCCAACCAGTCCATTCTGAAGGAGATCAGCCCTGGGATTTCTTTGGAAGGAATGATGCTAAAGCTGAAACTCCAGTACTTTGGCCCCCTCATGCAAAGAGTTGACTCATTGGAAAGACTCTGATGCTGGGAGGGATTGGGGGCAGGAGAAGAAGGGGACGACAGAGGATGAGATGGCTGGATGGCATCACGGACTTGATGGATGTGAGTCTGAGTGAACTCCGGGAGTTGGTGATGGACAGGGAGGCCTGGCGTGCTGCAGTTCATGGGGTCGCAAAGAGTCAGACACGACTGAGTGACTGAATTGAACTGTACCGTTTTTCTAGATTCCACATATATGCACTAATATATGATACCTGTTTTTCTCTTTCTAACTTATTTCACTCTATATGACAAACTCTAAGTTCATCCATATCTCTATAAATGGACCAATTTTGTTCCTTCTTATAGCTGAGTAATATTCCATTGTATAATTGTAAAGCAATTATATGCCAAAAAAAGTCATATGTACAGCAATGTAGCAAGCATTATCTCAAAACCTTAATTTTTAAAAATATGACAGCAGTGACTGGAAATTTACCCTTTCACTAAATGCTTAGATTTTAGAGCTAATGCTGTAACTCTGTCATGGATTCTGAGGAAGAAATGTCAGTTACATTATGATCTTCCTCTGTTGATGCCTTACTTCATATTCACTGTTTAAAATGTAAATTATGAACCCTCTACAACCACACCCAGAATAAGCTATTTTATTGGAAATGAAAATTTTGAGAACTTTTTACATCAAATTAAGTCAATAAGTGCCTAACACTGAATAAAATTTTTAACATTAAAAAGACAGCTGTCTATTTTTTTTTTTTGCTCTTTCTTTGATATGTGACTCTGGACAAACAAGCTATTTAATATCTCTGGATCTCTGTTTACTTTTCTGTGAAATGGAGCAAACTGTGACCAACCTGACAATTTCATGAGAGCTAAGTATTAAATGCTCTAGCAGGCAAGTGTTACAAATTGAATTTCCTCTACTACTGTGAGTTCTTCATTTCTTCATTGTTCATGTGTGTAGGCCAGGTGGTAAGAAGCATGTTGGCATATTCAAGGCAGGGGATAAAGCTAACAGCTCAGACAACCCTCACTTTTTTGATTAAAACTGGCTCCTTATTAAAATTTCAGAGTCAACAGTGATGAATCCAAACTACCTACTTTAAATGTTCAAGCAGAATTGCCCAAGGAAATTATTGCTTAGAGTGGGTAAATTAGTTGCTCTCAAAATTTGTCTCCAACTCTGGTTTCTATTATTCTAATTAAGAATTGTTAAACATATTTGCATTTTTGTATGTACCAAAGTTTTACAATATTCCAATGTCTTTAAAAGCTGGCCATCAAAATAAGGGATGCTAGTTAGTATTTATATATATTTATAGTAAGACTTCTAGGTTTTTTTAGGAAACTTAGCCATTCCTATGAGCTTCCCAGGTGGCTTAGTAGTAAAGAATCTGCCTGCCAATGCAAGAGAGGTGGGTTCGATCCCTGGGTCAGGAAGATCTCCTGCGGGTGGAAATGGCAACCCACTCCAGTATTCTTGCCTGGAGAATTCCATGGACAGAGGAGCCTGGTGGGCAGTAGTCCATGGGGTTGCTAAGAGTTGGACATGACTGAGCACACAGGAGGATAAGCACTCCTATATCCAATCAAAACAATTTCACTGCAAAGTGTATCAAAGTGCTAATATTTGTAGAGAGAGTAATTTTACAAGCTGTCAGGTCTGAAATCTGACAGGGACTAGAAATCAGAGCTTCTAGTAGAATACATGGGCAATTTCTTGTAGGCATGACTTTAGTAATGAAAAGTATAGATGCCTGAGTTCTAGCCACCACTCTGCCATTAACAATTTGTGTGTTGGTTGAGTCATAGTTTCCTTAGTAAAATGGGCATGATAAAGATAAGGAGGATTACATAGGCATCACTGTTTGGTGATTATTTTGTCTTCTAATGTCTTTGTTTGATTTTGGTATTAATGTAATGATGGCCTCTTAAAATAGATTGGGAAGTAGTCTCTCCTTTTCTAATTTCTAAAAGAGTTTTTGGATGAGTATCACTCAGATTTTTGATAGAATTAGTAGTGAGGTTACCTCGGCTTGTAGCTTTCTTTTTAAAAAATGTTTATTTATTTGGTGGCACCAGGTCTTAGCTGTAGCAGGTGGGATCTCCACTTGCGGCCTGTGGGATCAAGTTCCCTGACCAGGAGTGGACCTGGGCACCTGTACTGAGAGTGTGGCATCTTAGCCACTAAACCACCAGACCATTCCCCTGTTTGTTTGAGGGGAATTTCAGTTACAACCCAATCCTTCGTTATATAGGAATATTCAGATATTCTGTTTCTTTCCAGGACAGTTTTAGAAATTTGTCTTTCACAGGATTGGTTCATTTACATTGTTGATTTGTTGGTATAAAGTAGTTTGACGTCATTCCTTATTGTCCTTAAAGTGGTTTGAAGTAGTTCCTTATTGTCCTTAAAACATTTTTAGCTCCCATAATCATGTGGCTTCATTCACTCTTGATATTATGCCTTTAATTTTATAATAAAACTATTTAGCAGTTTATAAATTTTACTGATTCTTAAAAATTTATATTTCATTAATTTTTCTGTATTATGATTTTCTATGTAATGTGCTTTCACTCTTATCTTTATTTGCTTCCTATGACATATTTGGATTTAATTTATACTTTTGTATCTTTTTAAGGGCTTCCCTGGTGGCTCAGTGGTAAAGAATCTGCCTGCAGTGCAAGAGATGTGGATTCAATCCCTGGGTTGGGAAGATCCCTTGTAGAAATAAACGGCAACCCACTCCAGTATTCTTGCCTGGGAAACCCCATGGACAGGGTAGCTTGGTGGGCTACAGTCCATGGAGTCGCAAAAGAGTCAGACATTACTTAGTGACTAAGCAACAATAGCAACACCATCTTAAGGAGGAAGCATAATCTATGATTTTAGAACTTTGTTATTTTCATATAAAAGCACTTAGTGTTATAGATATTTTTTTCTGAACATCCGTGGATACATCCTGTCACTTGTGTTCTGTGAAGTTTTAATTTTCCTTTCATTTAAAATATTGTTAATTTCCTTTCTTTTATCATCTTTGATCCACGACTCAGGTGCCTGTGAACCCCCCACATCCTTCACACAGATCTTCATAAAACAAGGTGTCTTACAGTTCTGTGTTTAATGTCTTTTTATTGAGGTATACTCGATATATAACATTAGTTTCAGATGTACAGTATAATGATTCAATATTTGTATACATTGTGAAATGATCCCATAATAAGTCTAGTTAAGGCCTGTCACCATACATACTCATAAAATTCTTTTCCTGTGATGAAAAATTTTAAGATCTACTTTCTTAGCAACTTCAAAATATTCAGTGCAGTATTATTAAAGTTCTCAAATAAAATATCCTCCATCTAAAATGAGAGTGTAAGTGAAGCATAGCTCCAGATGGACTTTTGGCTGCTGCTGAAAGCACAGCAAGTCTGACAACCCGTTTTGTAAGCTTTGGCTTGCTTCTGATACAAGAACTATTTGACTCTTGCTGGAATCAGGATTGCACGTGCAATAGAGCAGTGCTCTAATCCAGCATGACAAATCCTATTTTCCTGTGTGAAGGTGCTTTGAACAGAAAATCTGGGTTATTCTGGGCAAAAATATAGATAGGTGATTTTTAATAAGACTTATGCTATTTATCTACCTTCCATCATTTTAAGTGCACAGAGTATATCTTCCTGTAATAGTATACTCACTAGAGGCTCCAATCATATCTAGGGAACACCTATCAATACAATGAAGTCTGTTTTAAAAAAGTACATCAAGAACTTTCACTGTTAGATAATGTAAATCTATCTTTTAAATTACCTTTATTTCCTTTGAGTTTTGCAACTCTCATTTGAGTACTTTATTATCTTTTTATAAGCCTATATTTTATCAAACATTTTTAAATTCACATCAAGATCTAGTTTATGTTTAAAGTTTAAAATGGAGTCAAGTCTGAGTTAAGTACAATTTCTCAAAGAAGCTGCCATGAGGCTCTTTCTCCCAAATCGGACCTCTCTATATACTATTACCATTTTCATTTTCTTCATAGACCTTATCACCATTTAAAATTTTTAATTATTAATGATATATTTAATTAGATTTTCTTCCCACAAGAATATAAATTTCTTGAGATACAGAACACTGTCTTTCTTATTTGTTCTATTTCCTAAGAACTGCAAACAATGCCTGAAACACACTAGGTTTCCAATAAACAGATGTCAAACAAAAACATTTCATCAATACATTATAGAATAATTAATGTCATTGTATATAAATATGCTATTTAAGTTATATTTTTTTGAATAATTCTGTAAAATTCAAAATGAAGCCTCCTAATATCCTAAAGTAATGTATTTCGATGAGTTCAGCTGGTCTCAGTTTTCTAAGACTTTATAAAAATATGGCATGCATATAAGGGCATAAGCATTTGATCTCAGCATGGTCTAGTTTATCAGTCTTATTTTTACAGTGTTTTCACTGGAATAGACTTGATGGAAATAACTTGTCATCTCAATGATGATCGGAATTTAGAAAACTCTCAGCCACTGTCATTGTGTTCTCAGAAGTAGATGAAAAAGCTAAATAAACAGCTGTCACACAGCCCAAGCCCATAAATTTATTTTGCAAAGAAAAGATGAAGCTACTTGAAGGTTTTATCTAAAACGTTTTGAACTAGCATCGTACATTTAATAGATTTGTTGATTATCTGGTAGGAGTGAGGGTGGACTGAAACAAGAAGACTTTGGGCAAGAAAAGCACACAGGCAGATTCAGAAATGTCTTATGATATTGAAAAAAAAGAGAGACTGGAGCAAAACTAAGAGGTACACATGTTCAAAAATAGTCTAGCACAAAAGTTGGAGTTTTTTTTTTTTTTAATTCGTTTGTTTATTTTTGTTTTTTAACTTATACCAGGATCCTCTCTATAGTCATGACCATTTAGGATTTGGCATGGCAAATGAATGCAGAGACGCATCTAAATTCTAAAATTTTGGACCTTACTAGCCTAATAATGTTCAACTATTCAGTAAAAAGAGATTTTACTCTGTGAGATTTTACTCTGTTTCAGTACTAATTCAAGGAAATGATCTTTCACACTAATTTTATACATGAATCCCTTTCTGTGTTATTTACCATTACTACAAATAATCATATTTCAAGACATGAGCACACTTACTGGAACCAAAACCCCCAAAGGAAACTTCTAATGCTGTTATTTGGGAGCCCTGCCTTTTTGATTTTTCAGGACCACAGGGTACCAAGAAATTATGAAGATCTGGCTCAGTTGGTAAAGAATCTGCCTACAATGCAGAAGACCTGGGTTCGATCCCTAGGTTTGGAAAATCACCTGGAGAAGGGAATGGCTACACACTCCAATATTCTTGCCTGGAGAATTCCATGGACAGAGGAGCGGGCAGGCTACCATCCATGGGATCGCAAAGAGACAGACACAACTATGCGACTAACTTTCACTTTCTAACATTCCAAGCTTTCCCTACTTCATAATTTCATGTGTCCTCTGAAAGTCCAAGAGCCAAGCATCAAAATACTAGTAAAAAACTAGTGATTCCTTTTCTAGAGAGCAATAAACATTGATTAGAAGAGATGCATGTAATAAAAATGGTGTAATCGAAGCAGTGTATGCGTGCTCAGTCACCTCAGTCATGTCTGCTTCTTTGTGACCCCATGGACTGTAACCCACCAGGTTCCTCTGTCCATAGGATTCTCCAGACAAGAATGCTGGAGTGGGTTGCCAAGTCCTCCTCCAGGGGATCTTCCCGACCCTGGAGGTGGAACCAGCATTTCCTGTGTTTCTTCCACGACAGGTGGATTCTTAACCCCCAAAGAAGGTCATCATTATACAAATGATGGGTCATCTGGTCAATTCAACTTCCTGTGGGTTCCTGAGTAAGACACAGAAAGGGAAAAGATTATTTTTGAGAGGAGAGGGCTAAATCTGCTTATCAAATAAATAATTTCAAATCTCTGAATATGAATCAGCAACTGGTGAACATTCATGTTGATGTATGGCAGAAACCACCACAATATTATAAAGTAATTAGCTTCCAATTAAAACAAATGAATTACTTTAAAACATGAAAAATAATCAAATCCCTGAATATGTGAACTCCATAAGATAATACTATGCTGCTATAATATTAATAGTTTTCACAATGAAGACACCAGTCATTGAAAAAATTCTTGATTTCTTTTGGGTGGCTTCTGTTTATTATGGCTACAGTACATGCAGTGGAAAACTCTTGGTTTAATAAGAAGAAGCCTTGAACTGTTAAGCTATACCAACAGTGGTTTCTAATAAGTTTCTGTTGGATAGCTAGAATGGGTGAATTTAACTCAGATGACCATTATATCTACTACTGTGGGCAGGAATCTCTCAGAAGAAAAGGAGTAGCCATCATGGTCAACACAAGAGTCTGAAATGCAGTACTTGGATGCAGTCTCAAAAACGACAGAATGATCTCTGTCCGTTTCCAAGGCAAACCATTCAATATCACCGTAATCCAAGCCTATGCCCCAACCAGTAACACTGAAGAAGCTGAAGTTGAACGGTTCTATGAAGACCTACAAGTCCTTTTAGAACTAACATCCAAAAAAGCTGTCCTTTTCATTATGGGGGACTGGAATGCAAAAGTAGGAAGTCAAGAAACACCTGGAGTAACAAGCAAATTTGGCCTGGGAATGCGGAATGAAGCAGGGCAAAGACTAATAGAGTTTTGCCAAGAAAATGCACTGGTCATAGCAAATACCCTCTTCCAACAACAAAAGAGAAGATTCTACACATGGACATCATCAGATGGTCAACATCGAATCAGATTGATTATATTCTTTGCAGCCAAAAGTGGAGAACCTCTATATAGTCAACAAAAACAAGACCAGGAGCTGACTGTGGCTCAGATCATGAACTCCTTATTACCAAATTCAGACTTAAATTGAAGAAAGTAGGGAAAACCACTAGACCATTCAAGTATGACCTAAATCAAATCCCTTATGATTATACAGTAGAAGTGAGAAATAGATTTAAGAGCCTAAATTTGATAGATAGAGTGCTTGATGAACTATGGAATGAAGTTTGTGACATTGTGCAGGAGACAGGGATCAAGACCATCCCCATGGAAAAGAAATGCAAAAAAGCAAAATGGCTGTCTGGGGAGGCCTTACAAAAAGCTGTGAAAAGAAGAGAAGCAAAAAGCAAAGGAGAAAAAGAAAGGTATAAGCATCTGAATGCAGAGTTCCAAAGAATAGCAAGAAGAGATAAGAAAGTCTTCTTCAGTGATTAATGCAAAGAAATAGAGGAAAAGAACAGAATGGGAAAGAGTAGAGATCTCTTCAAGAAAATTAGAGATACCAAGGGAACATTTCAGGCAAAGATGGGCTTGATAAAGGACAGAAATGGTATGGACATAACAGAAGCAGAAGATACTAAGAAGAGGTGGCAAGAATACACAGAAGAACTGTACAAAAAGATCTTCACAACCAACATAATCACGATAGTGTGATCACTCATCTAGAACCAGACATCCTGGAATGTGAAGTCACGTGGGCCTTAGAAAGCATCACTACGAACAAAGCTAGTGGAGGTGATGGCATTCCAGTTGAGCTATTTTAAATCCTGAAAGATGATGCTGTGAAAGTGCTGCACTCAATGTGCCAGCAAATTTGGAAAACTCAGCAGTGGCCACAGGACTGGAAAAGGTCAGATTTCATTCCAATCCCAAAGAAAGGCAATGTCAAAAAATGTTCAAATTACCACACAATTGTACTCATCTCACACACTAGTAAAGTAATGCTCAAAATTCTCCAAGCCAGGCTTCTGCAATATGTGATCCGTGAACTTCCAGATGTTCAAACTGGTTTTAGAAAAGGCAGAGGAACCAGAGATCAAATTGCCAACATCTGCTGGATCATTGAAAAAGCAAGAGAGTTCCAGAAAAACATCTATTTCTGCTTTATTGACTATGCCAAAGCCTTTGACTGTGTGGATCACAATAAACTGTGGAAAATTCTGAGAGATGGGAATACCAGGCCACCTGATCTGCCTCTTGAGAACCCTATATGCAGGTCAGGAAGTAACAGTTAGAACTGGACATGGAACAACAGACTGGTTCCAAATAGGAAAAGGGGTACATCAAGGCTGTATATTGTCACCCCGCTTATTTAACTTCTATGCATAGTACATCATGAGAAATGCTGGACTGGAAGAAACTCAAGCTGGAATCAAGACTGCCGGGAGAAATATCAATAACCTCAGATATGCAGGTGACACCACCCTTATGGCAGAAAGTGAAGAGGAACTCAAAAGCCTCTTGAGGAAAGAGGAAAGTGAAAGAGGAGAGTGAAAAAGTTGGCTTAAAGCTCAACATTCAGAAAATGAAGATCATGGCATGTGGTCCCATCACTTCATGGGAAATAGATGGGGAAACAGTGGAAACAGTGTCAGACTTTATTTTTTGGGGGCTCCAAAATCACTGCAGATGGTGATTGTAGCCATGAAATTAAAAGACGCTTACTCCTTGGAAGAAAAGTTATGAGCAACCTAGATAGCATATTCAAAAGCAGAGACATTATTTTGCCAACTAATCTGTCTAGTCAAGGCTATTGTTTTTCCAGTGGTCATGTATGGATGTGAGAGTTGGACTGTGAAGAAGGCTGAGTGCCAAAGAATTGATGCTTTTGAAGTGTGGTGTTGGAGAAGACTCTTGAGAGTCCCTTGGACTGCAAGGAGATCCAACCAGTCCATTCTGAAGGAGATCAGCCCTGGGATTTCTTTGGAAGGAATGATGCTTAAGCTGAAGCTCTAGTACTTTGGCCACCTCATGCAAAGAGTTGACTCATTGGAAAAGACTGTGATGCTGGGAGGGATTGGGGGCAGGAGGAGAAGGGGACGACAGAGGATGAGATGGCTAGGTGGCATCACTGACTCGATGGACGTGAGTCTGAGTGAACTCTGGAGTTGGTGATGGACAGGGAGGCCTGACGTGCTGCGATTCATGGGGTCAGAAAGAGTTGGACACGACTGAGAGACTGAACTGAACTGAACTGAACTGGATATCTGTGTGATATTGTACAGTTATTAAATAAAGAGAAGTGTGGTGTAGCATGCAGAATTGCTGGGAGGGTCAGATATAACATTTACATGACTTAATAGCACGGAAACATACATGGCAGGCATTGATGTTGTAAAAATAACTTCCACGATCAACCTTACCAATTCACTCACTTTTATAAATATATAACCTCTTAAATTATTTTAGTCATTCAGTCCTTCACTTATTTAGTAACTATAAATCCATTCTGTCTTTCTTGAGACATCTGCCCACCTACGGCCAATGCACAGAAAATCAAGGAGTTTAATTTTTTGAAAGGAAGTGAGTACTATTTTCAGACCCCAAGGTAATGGAAAAATAGTTGGCTCGTTGTTGCCTTCAGTTCCTTTCTCTCAAACAGCATGGAAGCTGGTGAATGGCATAATCTGTGAGGTGATGCTCATCCGTTGCACCAAGGGTATTCCTGCTGGTCCCAGCCCCTGCCAGCACCAGAGCGATACTCCACAATGAGTACCGAAATGAAAGCTCTTCTTATTCACACTCTCTTGTTCCATCATTGCTCCACAAAATAGCGGGTATGGCAGAGGAGGCTGCTGTGCTAAAATAATTTCTTCTCCTGGAGGTCCTTAAAGCATCAGACTGGCTGGCATTCAAGTACATTCTTTTCAAAACCCCCCTCCCCCCAAAAAAAGAATGATTTAGAAAAGGCAGAAGAACCAGAGATCAAATTGCCAACATCCAGTGGACCATTGAAAATGCAAGAGAGTTCCAGAAAAACACCTACTTCTGCTTTATTGACTACCCCAAAGCCTTTGACTGTGTGGATCACAACAAACAGGAAAATTCTGAAAGAGATGGGAATACAAGACCACCTGACCTGCCTCCTGAGAAATCTGTATGCAGGTCAAGAAGCAATAGCTAGAACTGGACATGGAACAACAAACTGGTTCCAAATCAGGAAAAGAGTACGTCAAGACTGCATATTGTCACCTGCTTATTTAACTTCTATGCAGAGTATATCACGTGAAATGCTGGGCTGGATGAAGCACAAGCTGGAGTTAAGATTGCCAGGAGAAATATCAAGAACCTCAGATATGCAGATGACACCATCCTTAAGGCAGAAAGCGAAGAAGAACTAAAGAGCCTCTTGATGAAAGTGAAAGAGGAGGGTGAAAAAGTTGGCTTAACGCTCAACATGCAGAAAACTAAGACAGGGGCATTCGGTCCAATTACTTCATGGCAAATAGATGGGGAAATAATGGAAACAGTGGCAGACTTTATTTTGGGGGGCTCCAAAATCACTGTAGATGGTAACTGCATCCATGAAATTAAGACACTTGCTCTTTGGAAGGAAAGCTATGATCAATCTAGACAGCATATTAAGAAGCAGAGATATTATTTGCCAACAAAGATCTGCCTATTCCAAGCTATGCTTTTTCCAGCAGTCATGTATGGATGTGAGAGTTGAACTATAAAGAAAGCTGAGTGCCGAAGAATTGATGCTTTTGAACTGTGGTGTTGGAGAAGACTCTTGAGAGTCCATTGGACTGCAAGGAGATCCAATCAGTCCATCCTAAAGGAGATCAGTCCTGAATATTTATTGGAAGGACTGATGCTAAAGCTGAAACTTTGGATACTCCCATACTTTGGCCACCTGATGCGAAGAGCCAACTCATTGGGAAAGAGTCTGATACTGGGAAAGATTGAGGACCAGAGGAGAAGGCGTTGACAGAGGTTGAGATGATTGACTCAACAGACATGAGTTTGACCAAACTCTCAGAGATAGTGCAGGACAGGGAAGCCTGGCATGTTGCAGTACATGGGGTCGCAAAAAGTCAGACGTGACTGAACAACACAAATTAGAAACAAAAGAAAAATGTTAACAAATGCATGTTTGAATCTTTATGCAATGTAGGCATTTATGTAGTAGAGCAATCGCATTGCCAGATGTTTTTGTGACTGGCTGTCAGAAACAATTGTTTTTCATGAACAAAAACTATCCCTCAAGAGGCAAAAAACTTACCTTTTTCCTTTACTCAATAAGATCTCCATCCATCTCTTTCTTTTAAACAAATGTTAATAGTTCTTCTTTTCATTAGTAAATGCTTGAGGACATTTACCATCATAGCAAGAAGCTTTCCTCTGTCTTTTTTTTTTTTTAATGAGATATGTACTCAGAAAATGGCTACAATTGAGTTGTCTGAGGAAAGGCTCAGTGACTTCAGCTGAGAGGTGATGAGCTTAGGCAGCAGGTCATAAGCTTGAGTGTAAGTCTGAACCCCTTGGGAGGCTTGCTAAACTTCAGTGTGCTGAGCCCCATCCCTGGGGTTTTGGTTTCAGTAGTTCCACTTAACAAGCTTTCAGGCAATGCTGATGTTGCTGGTCCAGGAAGCCCTTTTAGGACTACATGGTGTGGGATTTCATCTCATAATTCTTTCTGAGTGTAGCTTTGACCTGTAGCTGTGAGGCAAGTGAACTCTCCAAGTTCTCTCTCTATATACAACATTTTAAAAAGATTATTTGCCTAGGTTTTTTTGAAGTATACTTGATTTGCAATGTTGAGTTATACAGCAAAGTGATTCAGTAATATATATAATACATATATATCATATATATACATATATATTCTTTTCCATTATGACTTATCACAGGATATTGAATACAGTTCCATCTACTATAGAATAGGACCTTGTTATTTACCTATTTTTATACATAGTAGTATATATCTGCTAATTCCAACCTCTAACCTATACACCCCCCTTATTTCCCCTTTGGTAACCATGAATTTGTTTTCTATGTTTCTGTGACAGCTTCTGCTTTGTGAAGAAGTTCATTTGTATCATTTTCTTAGACTTCACATAGAAGTGATACCATATTGTATTTTTGTTTCTCTGTCTGACTTATTTCACTCAGTATGACAATCTCTAGGCCCATCCATGTTGCTGCAAACAGTATAATTTCATTCTGTTTTATGGATGAGTAATATTCCATTCTATATTGGAATATTATGTACCAGCTCTTCTTTATTCCTTCATCTGTCAATGAACAGGTGGTTCCATATCTTGGCTATCATGGATAGTGCTGCTTTGAACACTGTGATGCACATATCTTTTCAAATTAAGAGTTTTTGCCATTTCCAGATATATCCCCAGGAGTGGGATTGCTGGATCATATGGTAGCTCTATTTTTAGTTTTTTAAGGAACCTCCATATTGTTCTCCAAATTGGCTGTGCCAATTTACTTTCCCAACAACAACGTAGAAGGGTTCCCTTTTCTCCACATTCTCTCTAGCATTTGTTATTTGTTGGCTTTTTGATGGTGGTCATTCTGACCTGTGTGAGTTGATGACTTGTCCTTTTGATTTTCATTTCTTTAATCATTAACAATACTTTTTAACATATTCACTTTGTCCCTTAATCTCACGTACATTTATAGGACTTTGAGGTCATTTTTACTTTTTATTGTGAAGTGGTCAATGCCAAACATTAGGTGAGAGGTGGTGTGTGGGAGAGAAGCAAAGAAATGTAATGTTCCCCTTGTTCTTGGATTGCTTTCAGTGATTCAGAGGCAGGTCATAGAGAATTACCATTTCATCAATAGGGACTGTTTTTCTACATGAAGATATTCCCCCTTCCAAAGTCATGTTGCCTTGGGGATTTGAAGGTCTACTGAATTCTGAGCATTTCACTTGGCCTGGATACATAACTGAATATTTTATTTTGCAAAGCGTATTCCTGCTCTTCAGTGCTTTTATAGTTTTCTCTCTCCCTGTGCCAATTCCAGAGGTGACCTATTAAAAGCACGCAGCTCATCTCCAAGTCATCAAGCACCCCTTCCAAGTCTGCCTTTGACACGCCAGTTTTAAGCCTTCTTCAGGGGTCTAGGAGACCTCATGGTCTTTGGCCTCTTGCTTGTGTTCTGACTTACTGACCTGCCTCTGTGACTTGATGCTTCTGCTGGGCTATCTACTTGGTCCCAGTTTCCTCTCGGTTCTGTTCTCTGAAGCCTACACCAGCCCTTCGCCTCTGTGTCCTGCCTGGGAGCCTGTTCTCCACCCTAGTCCAGGTTGCTGAGCTCTTGCTTCTTAGAGCTTACTAATTTTATTTTATAGTTATTAATACCTAGTTTTCCATTCGCTTGGTGAGAAGACATTGTTGTTGTTTGGTTGCTCAGTCATGCCCAACTCTTTGTGACCCGATGGACTGAAGCATGCCCGGCTTCCCTGTCCTTCACCATCTCCCAGAGCTTGCTCAAACTCATGTCCATTGGGTCAGTGATGCCATCCAACCAATTCATATTCTGTTGGCCCTTTCTCCTGCTCTCAATCTTTTCCAGCATCAGGGTCTTTTCCAGTGAGTCAGCTTTTCGCATCAGGTGGCCAAAATGTTGAAGCTTCAGCTTCAGCATCAGTCCTTCCAACGAATATTCAGTATTGATTTCCTTTAGGATGGACTGGTTGGATCCCCTTGCAGTCCAAAGGACTTTCAAGAGTCTTCTCCAACACCACAGTTCAAAAATATCAATAAGGCACTTAGCTTTCCTTATGGTCCACCTCTCACATCCATACATGACTACTGGAAAAATCATAGCTTTGACTAGAGGGACCTTTGTCAACAAAGTGATGTCACTGCTTTTTAGTATGCTGTCTAGGTTTGTCATAGCTTTTCTTCCAAGGAGCAAGTGTCTCTTAATTTCATGTCTGTAGTCACCATCTGCAGTGATTTTGGAGCTCAAGAAAATAAAGTTTCTCATTGTTTCCATTTTTTTCCCTATTTATTTACCATGAAATGATGGGACTGGATGCCATGGTCTTAGCGCATTTTGAATGTTGAGTTTTAAGCCAGCTTTTTCATTCTCCTCTTTCACCTTCATCAAGAGGTTCTTTAGAAAACACATTACCTCTGATTTAGGAGAACAGCATTCTAACATCTTGTGTCATATATTTTTGAAATATATCAGATACTTTTCAAATACATTTCAGGATTATGTGAAATGAATATATAATCATTACCATATTTTTAGCTTTAAGTGACAGAAAACCCAACTCAATCTAGCCTAAAGAAAATGAGTTTTATGGCTCACATAAAGTGAATATTGAGGAAGACTAGCCCTAGGTGACACATAAGGCAAAGTTTCAAGTAATGACCTCAAGATCTCATTTCTGTCTTTGAGTTTCAGTGTCTTTCCTGCTGGATTATTTGTTTTTTCTTTTTTTTTTTTTTAATTGAGGTACAGATGCTTTACAATGTTGTGCTATTAATAGTCTTTACTGTATAGCAAAGTGAATCGGTTATTGGTATCCAAATGCTCCTTCCCTCCAGTGCTTTCCTCGCCTGCCTCCTCCCATCCCTCTACTTATCACAGAGCACCGAGCTGAGCTTCCTGTGCTATAAGCAGGTTCCCACTCCTTGTCTGATGCCGGGCAGCACACATCCATCACCCCAATCTCCCAGTTCACGCCCTCCCCCACTCCCGTGTCCACCTGCCTGTTCTCTTCATATGTGTCTCTATCTCTGCTCTAGAAATAGGTTCATCTGTACCATTTTTCTTTTCTCAAAGGGGTTCTATCTCATTGCAGAAGTCTAGTCATAAACTCACACTTCCGGGTCTGGTGGAAAGAGAACATCCTTTCCTTTAGTTTGTCATAACCCTGAGGTCTGCTTAGGCCTCACGGAAGGGAGGTCAGGTGCCCACATCTGAGTCAGTTGCCATGGCCACTGTGGCAGCAGAAAGCCAAGGCCAAATCCAACCCAAGAGTTCATCCTAGAAGCTGACAGGAAGAGTCCCAGGCAGACCCCTGTGGAGCTAAAGTTGGAAACAGGCTCCCACACCAAACACAGAGGTGCCCTCCCAAGAACACTAATCAGGTGGTGGTTGAAGGGCTTAGAAAATATATCTGATTTACCGATTGATCCTTTTTTCTCTTCACCAATATTTCTGATGCTCCTTTTTAGTTGGATGCAAGGAAAATGCTTCCTGTGCCATCAAGATTTTTAAGATATTGTCTTCTCCATATAATATTTAGAGAGACCATTTTTACACAACAGATTTTGGGATTTTTTCAGTTATGCTTAGTGAAAACAGAATCAGAGCTAAAATTTGTACATAAGAATTTTGGGAGAGTAGAAAATAATTACTTCAGTGTTAGTTCAGAAAAAAAACAGGTTTTTGGTATCAATAGAATACAATAAAAGCTTTAGAGTCCCTCAAAAATGTATAAAAGAGAAGGTTAACAAAATAAAAGGTCAGAAACAATGAAAACTTATTAATATGTAAATAGTAGCATTGTTCTATGGTCATATTCTTACATCTTTTTCAATTGAGATCTGTGTGTGCATGCTCAGTCACTCATGTAATTGGCATGTCACTGACATGTTATGTTACTTTAATGTGTACAATGTGTTGATTTGATATATTTATGCATTGCAATATGGCTACCACTGTAGCATTAACTGACACCTCCATCTTATCATAAAATTTTCTATTTTGTGTGTGTGATGAGAACATTTCAGATCTATCTCTTAGCGACTTTGAAGGATATCAGTTCAGTTCAGTGGCTCAGTCATGTCTGACTCTGTGACCCCATGAACTGCAGCACATCAGGCTTCTCTGTACATCATCAACTCCCAGAGCTTGCTCAAACTCATGTCCATTGAGTAGGTGATGCCATCCAAGCATCTCATCCTGTGTCATCCCCTTCGCCTCCTGCCTTCAATCTGTCTCAGCATCAGGGTTTTTTCCAAGGAGTCAGTTCTTTGCATCAGGTGTGATGTGAACTGTGGTGTTGGAGAAGACTCTTAAGAGTCCCTTGGACATCAAGGAGATCAAACCAGTCAATCCTAAAGGAAATCAGTCCTGAATATTCATTGAAAGGACTGATGCTGAAGCTCCAATACTTTGATCACCTAATGCGAAAAGCCAACTCATTGGAAAAGACCCTGATGATGGGAAAGATTGAGGACCAGAGGAGAAGAGGGTGACAGAAGATGAGATGGTTGGATGGCATCATTGACACAATGGACATGAGTTTCAGCAAGCTCTGGGAGATGGTGAAGGACAGAGAGGCTTGGAGTGCTGCAGTCCATGGGGTCACAGGGAGTCAGACATAACTGAGCAACTGAACAAGATAAGGACTAGTCATTTGTATAATATTTCAGGATTTGCTTGTGAATGTGAAATTAGAACCAGAAAATTGTCAAAGATACCTGAGGAATAACTTTGGCTGGTACAAGTTTTAATCATATCATACAAGTTAAAAGCATCAGCTAAGAGAGACTGTGGATAGGAGGCTGTGAGGGCTGATCTTATGGAAAATGCAGAGCTGGGAAATTCCACAGCTGCCTTTTAGACTTTCAAACTTTGAAGACGTGTCTATTATCAGATAGCATCTACAGCCCTGCTGCTGACCTAAATTCTTAAGCAAACATAGATTGGAATATCAGTCAATCATTGTCTAGAGTTTGGATCTTTACAAAACTACTTTACAGTAGATTGGGAGAAAAGGCACGCCAGAAACTCTCTTCTACTTTACAGATCTGCGGGGGTGAGAAATTTTGATTGCTTTACTTTAGTTTTGCTTGTTCATTATTCTCTCCTAATGCCTAGAACTGGCACTCAATACACACTCAATAAATATTTGTTGAATAATTTTTTTGGATACAATGCCTTCCCTTCACTTGGGAAGCCAAAGAAAGATGATAACCTCTGTTTCATACCTGACATCAAGGGCATGAGCAGGTGACTCTGGTACAGCCAAGAAAATACTTTTGTCAGGGAGTTAGGCCCTCAGGAGACAGATGCTGATCTGTTGAGATGTTATCCTCAATAGCAGTAGTGGCATCATTGGCAGCATCATGGTGGTTGACCCAGAAGTTGAGTCTTAACTAAACCTCTCATTGGCCTTGGGATGTGGTTCTCCCTGTCCAGCCTTCTTTGGGATCCAACTCTTTTCTAAACCTGGTTTTCAAGCTTTTCTACTGAGTCTTTGAAATACCTATTATTGTCATTTCACTGAATAATTTAGCGAGAGTTGGTGCCTGGGTTTGCACACCAGGATATATATATTTTTAAGTTCTTATTTTATTTTTAATTTATGTGTTCTAATAATAAGGTATCAGTGGCAACAGACAATTCCAGAGCCCACAGGGCTAAACACAATACAACTTTATTTCTTGCTCATTTGAAGTCCAGCCTGAATGTTTCTGTATGACACAGTACGTTGCCAACATTCTCAACATGCAGCTCCAAAAAACTCCAAAAGTTTTTTGTTTGTTTGCTTTTTCTGTTTTGTGTTTCAAAGTGGCTATAATTTTCATGAATAAGATGTGAACAGGTCAGATGAAAAATCAGTTCCCAATACAAGATACTGGCAAATATTACTTTTACAAAACAATCTGTTCTTCCAGAATCAGTTCAGTTCAGTTCAGTTCAGTTGCTCAATCATGTCCGACTCTGCAACCCCATGAATCACAGCACGCCAGGCCTCCCTGTCTATCACCAACTCCTGGAGTTTACCCAAACTCATGTCCATTGAGTCAGTGATGCCATCCAGCCATCTGTCATCATCCTCTCTCATCCCCTTCTCCTCCCGCCCTCGATCCCTCCAAGCATCAGGGTCTTTTCCAATGAGTCAACTCTTCCAGAATAGTTTATCAAAAAACTATATTGAAATTCAGATATCTGCCTACTATTATGGAAAATAATTTTTTTGTTTAATATTATTTGTAAACATGATATATATATATATATTTTTATCCTTGCAAGTGAGAAAAATATAACAGGGATTGGTTCACAGATGGAGACTTAGTCATAGGATCAGTCAGGTTAAAGTCTAATTACAGAGCTCAGGTTCTAGGTCAAGGAAGAATTATGGGTAAGTTTTAATTTAAGGGGCATCTTTGGTAGCTCAGCTGGTAATGAATCCACCTGCAATGTAGGAGAACGAAGGTCTTTTTTATTTTAAGTCTTTAAGACTGACGCATTACTTCAGTTCAGTTCAGTTCAGTCGCTCAGTCGTGTCCGACTCTTTGCGATCCTATGAACTGCAGCACGCCAGGCCTCCCTGTCCATCAGTAACTCCTGGAGTCCACTCAAACCCATGTCCATCACCAACTCCCAGAGCCTGCTCAAACTCATGTCCATTGAGTCCATGATGGCATCCAACCATCTCATCCTCTGTCGTCCCCTTCTCCTCCTGCCCTCAATCTTTCCCAGCATCAGGGTCTTTTCAAATGAGTCAGCTCTTTGCGTCAGGTGGCCAAAGTACTGGACTTTCAGCTTCAACATTACTTAACTCTCCCCTATTTGCAACTAAGGTAGAGTTCTGGTTCCTGAGACCCTTCAACTCGAATACAGACAAACCTTCTCTTTCTCTTTCATTTCTGTGATAATTAATGCTATTGTCATCCCTCTATTACTCAAAATTGAGAGCCCAAGATCTTGGCCAATCTCTCATCTCTACTTCTTTGGACATCTTAAATCCAATTAGTCATCTCTCAATCTTTAACTGCCTTCGACCAGGCAATTATCATCTCTCCTTTAAACAGCTCCTTAGCAAGAATTGCCACCAACACACAATTCCCCAAAGTACAATGTATCCTCATTAATTCCAGAATTATCATTCTAAAGCAATAATGGGATTTCTTTTTCACCTGCTAAGAAATTTTCCACTGTGCTCATTTTCTTTAATAGAACCTATGACTGATTCATGTTGATGTTTGACAGGAAACAACAAAATTCTGTAAAACAGTTATGCTTCAATTAAAAAAAAACTTTTTAAAAATAAATGAATTAATTTTAAAAATACAAGGTAATGGAAACATTTTATTGTGAAATGTAAAATTAAAGTTCCCATCATTTTCATGGCAAGAAGAGGGGAGTATGTGAAAGATAATGGAGACTTTAATTACTGATATTGATAGAAAAATATATGGTCAAATACCTTTAAGTAATTTAAGTATTTATAAAGCACATTTCTAAAATGAAAGAACCAGTCTGTTGAAAATCATGAGGTGGCAAAAGCTCTAAAAGGTAAATCAATGTACAAAAATGCAGAATAGAGGTGACTTTACTAATGTTAAGGAAGAATTCAACATATAAAATTACAAAGGGACAAAAGTACATATTGGAAAAAAAAGTGAAAGTGGAAGTGAAGTCCCTCAGTCGTGTCCGACTCTTTGCGACCCTGTGGACTGTAGCCCACCAAGCTCCTCTGTCCATGGGATTCTCCAGGCAAGAATACTGGAGTGGGTTGCCATTTCCTTCTCCAGAGGACCTTCCCAACCCAGGGATGAAACCCAGGTCTCCCACATTGCAGGCAGACACTTTAACCTTGAAGAAAGTAGGGATAAAATGTTATATAGAAAAGTAAATAGGATCAAAATAGCCAAAGGCAGAACTGGTAGATATACAAAGAAACTGACAATATGAAAATCCTAGCTGAAAGCTTTGTCACATCTACAAAATTTACAATTCCTGCATAAAATAAAGAACACCTTGCTCCATTTTCTTTAAACATCTCAAATCATAAGTTGTTGTGGTATAAAGTATCTTATGTGTAAGCTCACTTTTTCTTTTTTCTCTCTCTCTGAAAGTGTTTGAGTTCTCCATATGCCTTGTGTTAGTCAACAGTAGGTCCTGTTCACTTTGGAAATTCATATCCTTAAGTTCTAAAAAATTACACTAAATTATTTATCTTAAATATGATAATTTCTGAGATGTCTAATTCATGTTAAAATTATCTCCTACTATTACCATTTTCTAACATTTTCATGACTTCATTTTGTTATTGCTGTTTGTTTTTCTCTTTCTATTGTATGTGTTGTGTCTCATATTTTATTTTTTAAAACCTATCTCTGTGCTTTTAATGTCCCTCCTTCAAAAAATTAGCATCCCATTTGTATTTCATAAGTAAACCATCTTTTTTTATTTTCCAAATATAGAATTTGTAGGTATTTTTCTTCAATCTCTTTGATTACTTCCTTTATATTTTCTTGTTTTTGTGTTAAAATATTTCCTTAAATGTCTGGCATTTTCTGGATATCTGATCAGATTTAAGAATAAAGAACTTAAGCAGTGTCCGAAAGCTTCAACTGTGTGCATTTTGCTTGACTGCTGGAACTTCAATAGCGTGATGAAGCAAACACCTGAAGTTACTTTCTTTTTATTTTATTTTATTTTATTTATTTATTTATTTATTTTATTTATTTTTAATTTTTTTATTTTATTTTACTTTACAATTCTGTATTGGTTTTGCCATACATTGACATGAATCCACCACGGGTGTATGGGCTTAAGTAGCGACCTAACCTTTCTGCCTGATCTGTAGACAGTGGTGGACAATAGAGCTCAGGTCAAAAGACTGTTTTAAAGATTGAATGAGATAATACGTGTAAAGGTCTGAGGACAGTATGCACCACAAACACTGTCTAGGTGTTCACGGTATGTATGTTTTGCCTGTAACGTGGTTAGAAGCTTGCTGCAGTAGTACTGAGTCTACTATTTCCCTAGTTCCTGGTAGTGTGCAGTGAACACAGTTGTTTAAAATGTCAGTGGTTGAGTTGAATAGATCTGTTTCCAACTCTTGCCCTACCTAATCCTTTGTGTAACTTTGGGCAAATTCACTTCAATTTCACCATTTCAAAAATTGAAATTTTAATAGTACCTCCCTCCCAAGGTTCTTTTTTGATATAAATAAGATACTACATACAAAGTGCTTGGCACACCATAAATGTCCAATAACATTCACCAGTAACAATAATAGTGTAAATTATAATAGCAACAACATGTACTTGATAAGACTTACTGGTTAACATATCACAAGTGTGAATTTTCAGTAATCATCCTGACACTTCAGATTTATTTATAAGGAGAGAGATGGCATGTATTCATCATGTCAACCCAAGAATAAGAATTTTACATAATATACTCTACACTAAAGCTGTCTAGAGCCAGACATCCTGGAATGTGAAGTCAAGTGGGCCTTAGAAAGCATCACTATGAACAAAGCTAGTGGAGGTGATGGCATTCCAGTTGAGCTATTTCAAATCCTGAAAGATGATGCTGTGAAAGTGCTGCACTCAATATGCCAGCAAGTTTGGAAAACTCAGCAGTGGCCACAGGACTGGAAAAGGTCAGTATTCATTCCAATCCCAAAGAAAGGCAATGCCAAAGAATGCTCAAACTACCGCACAATTGCACTCATCTCACATGCTATAAAGTAATGCTCAAAATTCTCCAAGCCAGGCTTCAGCAATACGTGAACCGTGAACTTCCTGATGTTCAAGCTGGTTTTAGAAAAGGCAGAGGAACCAGAGATCAAATTGCCAACATCTGCTGGATCATCAAAAAAGCAAGAGAATTCCAAAAAGCATCTATTTCTGCTTTATTGACTATGCCAAAGCCTTTGACTGTGTGGATCACAATAAACTGGAAAATTCTAAAAGAGATGGGAATACCAGACCACCTGACCTGCCTCTTGAGAAATCTGTATGCAGGTCAGGGAGCAACAGTTAGAAATGGACATGGAACAACAGACTGGTTTCAAATAGGAAAAGGAGTACATCAAGGCTATATATTGTCACCCTGCTTATTTAACTTCTATGCAGAGTACATCATGAGAAACGCTGGACTGGAAGAAACACAAGCTGGAATCAAGATTGCCAGGAGAAATATCAATAACCTCAGATATGCAGATGACACCACCCTTATGGCAGAAAGTGAAGAGGAACTCAAAAGCCTCTTGATGAAAGTGAAAGAGGAGAGTGAAAAAGTTGGCTTAAAGCTCAACATTCAGAAAACGAAGATCATGGCATGTGGTCCCATCACTTCATGGGAAATAGATGGGGAAACAGTTGAAACAGTGTCAGACGTTATTTTTTTGGGCTCCAAAATCACTGCAGATGGTGACTGCAGCCATGAAATTAAAAGACGCTTACTCCTAGCAAGAAAAGTTATGAGCAACCTAGATAGCATATCCAAAAGCAGAGACATTACTTTGCCCACTAAGGTCCATCTAGTCAAGGCTATGGTTTTTCCAGTAGTCATGTATGGATGTGAGAGTTGGAGTGTGAAAAGGCTGAGCGCTGAAGAATTGATGCTTTTGAAGTGTGATGTTGGAGAAGACTCTTGAGAGTCCCTTGGACTGCAAGGAGATCCAACCAGTCCATTCTAAAGGAGATCAGCCCTGGGATTTCTTTGGAAGGAATGATGCTAACGCTGAAACTCCAGTACCTTGGCCACCTCATGTGAAGAGTTGACTCATTGGAAAGTACTCTGATGCTGGGAGGGATTGGGGCAGGAGGAGAAGGGGACGACACAAGATGAGATGGCTGGATGGCATCACTGACTCGATGGACATGAGTCTGAGTGAACTCCGGGAGTTGGTGATGGACAGGGAGGCCTGGTGTGCTGCAATTCATGGGGTCGTAGAGTTGGACACGACTGAGCGACTGAACTGAACTGAACAGAAAGCTGTGTAAACCTTTTCTATAAAGGACCAGGTAGAGAAAATTTTTAAATATTGTGGTCCCTCTACTGTTTGTTTTTTCTGTTTGTTTGTTTCATTTTTTTGGCTGCATGGCATGTGCAATCCTAATTTGCTGAACCTAATTTCCTGACCCTGAGTATGGATCAAACCCACACTTCCTGCATTTGAAGCACAGAGTCTTAGCCACTAGACCACCAGGGAAGTCCCTATATGTTACTTGTTGCAACTACTCAGCTCCATTGCTGTGTCCTGAGAGAAGGCATAGACAATATGAAAATGAATAGATGTGCCTGCGTTCTAATAAAATAAAATTGTGTTTCCAAAAACAGGTGGGGGAGGAAAGATTGTGGCCCATGAACCTCAGTTTTCCAACCCCTTCTTTTTACCACCCAGCTAAAGATTGGAATGGAAACATAAATGATATAGTTCTGTCACTACGAACAAAGGGACATGTTTTGGACACTATTTTACATAGGGAAATGTTTGGTTAATGTTGGACACTTCAGGTTAAGAACCTCAACTCTTCCCTTCCTAGTGGGTTCTAGAGTATTTTTCTATAAAGGGACATCTTCAGAACCCATTTATATTAAGACCCTATGGTATTGCAACAGTAAGTACTTGGCAGGGCCATTAGCACAAACGTTTCTTTCATTTTCCTTTTAACCTTTCTGTCTCTAAGGATGAGGTCAAACACACATATCTCAACGGCCACTTTGAATTTACCTAAAGTGATGAGCAATGCACTAGAGTGTTTCTACTTCTCAAAATTGTTCTTGTAAAAGAGATTCTGATTTTAAGGGACTCAGTAAACAAAGATTATGAATCATTCTAAAAAGATGACTCACCTGGGAGAAAAGCAAATCCTCTGTAAAGGTTTGATTTGGAAAAACATTCTTTTATAAAATTCACATTTATAAAACCTGTTGTGTCTGTATATGTAGAATAAACAATTGATATAACAATATGAGATATTTTACCAACTCAGTACATATTCTGACTATCTTTTAATAAATAATCATGTTAATTTGGTGTCCTTGGAAGAAAAAATAAGAGCATGCTAATCTTATTGACCATAAGCCTAGGACTCTGATTACTCCTTAATAATTTATATGTTCTTTTTTCCTAGTTTTTTTTTTTTTAAATTAAATTCAGGACGTTGTTTATACAAGTAACATTGGGGAGGTAATTTTTAAGGCTCTGGGAGAATCTTATCTTACTCCATAGAAGATTTTAATTTTGTGTGTGTGAGTGTGGTTTTTTTTTTTGGCCTCACCATGAATCATGTGGGATCTTAGTTCCCTGACTAGAGATCAAACCCATGCCTGCAATGGAAGCATTGAGTCTTAACTACTGGACCACCAGGGAAGTCCCAATAATTTATATGTTCTTAGTAATAACTTATATGAAATGGAAATATGAGAAAATAAAAGAATAACTATGCTTCTTGATCAATCAGCTGTCTAATTGGTATTTATCATCAGCTCTTAGAGTGTTAAGTGTCTCATGGAATTTAGAAGTGTGTATCATGGCCCTGCAGTGATTATGTAATAATGGTAAGTGCAGGATTTCAGAGGAGAAAGAATACAGGGATTGGAGTATTTGAGCTGACTTCATGGAGAAGATGGGACTTTCCTTCCCTGGAGAAGGAAACGGCAATCCACTCCAGTACTATTGCCTGGAAAATCCCATGAACGGAGGAGCCTGGTAGGCTACAGTCCATGGGGTTGTAAAGAGTTGGACATGACTGAGCGACTTCACCATGGAGAAGATTCAAATAAACAGAGAATGAAAGACATTGCAGACACACCATGAGCAAATACTTAAGTGTGTGATGATGAGGATGCGGAAGAGATGATAAAGGCTAGAATGTTTTGGCCTCATGGAAAGAAGTGGGGCATAAAGCATATAAATTATCCACACTTCAAAATCAGCCTTGGGAGTTTTGTTTCATGAATGCATAGGCATGTGTTTATGCATAGGCATATAAATATATACATGTGTTATAGTCCAAATTTTTTACAGCTTCCAAAATATACAAAATATAAATGGATAAAAAAATAAAGAGAATCAGATCAAAAGGAAAAATACATAACAATATGTAAAGTTGCTTATATATGGTCTGTGTTCTTAAATATTCACTAAATATAGGATATAATAAAATTGGGGCAATACAAATCATACTATGATCCTGGTCATGATATAGTTTTTTATTTGTAACTCAGGGAACATAATATTGACTGCTAACTAAACTAATACATAGATTTAGAACAATACCTACTGCGAAGCAGAAACTACCTAAGTATTGACTGCTATTATTAATACTCAAATTATTTTGCAACACTTTTTAGAGACTCTAAGGAATTAACACAGTTGATTTAAAAGGGTTAAATTCCATGCAAAATGATTCATCTTTTGTTATTCACAAAATTTAAGGACTCTATGGATCTAGTTGCTTGTGCAACTTTAAAATTAAACTAATTCCCACAGAAATACCTTCAAAGAAGTTCAACCCAGCAAAATATGCTAAAATAACTTAAGATACTTATTCAGAATATTAATATTTGACATTCAAGTGTATCCAAGTGTCAGTATATTCCTCACTGCTTCAAATATTTTTTTTTTCACTTTTAATAACCTCATAAGATAAACCTGGGGCTTCCCTGGTGGCTCAGATGGTAAAGAATTGTCCTGCAATGTGGGAGAACTGGGTTCGATACCTGGGTTGGGAAGATCCGCTGAGGGGACGGCATGGGAAACCACTCCAGTATTCTTTCCTGGAGAAGCCCAATGGACAGAGGAGCTTGGCGGGCTACAATCTATGGGGTCTCAAAGAGTCAGACACAACTGAGTGACTAAATACAGCATAGCACAAGATAAACTTGCAGTGCGCAAAAAGAAGTGCATAATAAATATCCAATTCCTATTTGAGAGCATAATGCTATGAGAAGGAAAAATGATAATATGATCAACAGTTATATTTTTCCCTACATTTAAAACATGCCCTTTCAGTTGAAGCCAATTAGTGATCAGATGCAGGAGATGCCACAAGGAAAGGAATACCCTAGGAATAAAATAGAGGGTTCAAAACTCCTTGCTGTTTACGAGCTAGCTCTGGTTTTGTGTGTGTGTATATGGGTGTATGTGTGTGTGTATGAGCACACATGGCTTTTGCTGGTGTGGGGAGAGAGCAAATTAGTCAAGCTGGCATATTCAGGCTCTCGAGCTCCATGTTTTATAAATAATGCAAATAATGATTATGTAACAGCTGAAGTCATTTATAGCACTGTGTCTGCACATCACAAGGTACTGATTTGGTCATGGACTACTCTGTGCTCCACACGTGTGTGAGCTCGGCCTAGAAAAGCAAGGGAATTACTACTGTGTCACGGCTGTGTCTGTTGGGTCAGCCACCAGAGGAGAGAATTGTGGAATGGCTACTGCATCAGCCAGGAGAGAATACTGCTACAGCTGTTGCACCAGCCAAGAGAGAGGCTGTGTTATGGCTGCTGTGGCTACCAGAAGAACATAAACACACGGAGTCTCCTTCCAGACTCTTAGCTCATGCCTTGTCTACCATGGACTCAGTGAACGGTGCGAACAGTGTGAACAGCAAGACAATTGGCTTCACGAACAGGATCAGCAATAAACTGATACTGACACTAAAGTTGGCTTTAAATCAGGAAGTGAGTTAGTGGGCATCTTTCTGAACTGTCAAGAGTCAAAAGTCATAGTTATGCTTGTGCCTGTGTCTAATTTTATGGGGAAAAAAAACGTTTTAGAAACATAGTCTCACAAGGGAAGGTAGCTGATATTTGCTCCTGCATATCTTAATAAATTTAACAAATCTGGAAAGAGATACGAAGTCAAATATAATATAAATATTTTATAATAAAAAAGATATAAGGTCAAACAGCTAATGTCAGAAATAGATCCCCTATTTACAAGTAAACATCCTCTCTGTGTTTATAGTCTATTGATGAACTGCAAGGAACTAACCAACAGTTTGGTATAAAGTGCAGAAAAGACTACTTCCTATCCTCAAAAAGCTTTGACTCTGCCTAGAAAGACAGACTGCCTTTGCTGAATCATTAACAACAAGGTAGAACAACTTCAATACATTATGCGAAAAAAGGCAAAAAAAAAAAAAAAAGTGGATAATCTGTTAAGAGCCAACTAAGTGACACAGAAAAGACATTTACCTTTTAAATGATTTCAGAAGAGGAAGAATTCATCCCCTGTAATATAGATAAGGCTCCAAGGGGGAGGAAATTTTGAAGCATGATTAGAATATGATTATTTAAAGGGATAAACAGTTACTATGAAGTGTTGTCATGGAGGAGTGAGCAATGTTCTCAAGTTCACGGCACTAGCTGAAATCTATCATAAGGTAGTCTGTGTTCAGAGCTCAGTTCCTAACCCTGTACTGCCTTGGCTCTGTCAACAGCCTACTTTGAATTTCAGATCCAGAAACATGAATGTTCTCTCATATAAACTTACAAGCCATGGGAAGCTACGAAGCCAGGAGTGGCAAATAATTTATCAGAGAAGAGTTGATTGTCTCGTTTCTACAAAGCTTGTACGTGGCAGGATTTTACGATTCAATTTTAAGTGCTGTATGTCACAAGCAGAATGAAATCAAGACTATTGGCTGATATAGGAAAAAGGGTTTTTAGTAAAAGGAAAGTTGAAAGAAATGAGAGAATTAAGTTGGATTTAAGTTGATAATTATAAAACTTAATGAAGAGAAACCTCAATTAAGATAGTGAGGAGACCACAGGGGGGCACTCTCGTGCCCTAGGATGACAGAGACCAGCAGGAAGAAGGAAGACTCTTCTAGCCTGGGAAGACACTGTGATCATTAAACATCAAGGGACTGTAACTATAATATGGAAACTTGTGCTCTTGGCTGATGCCGAGAGGCAGGGCAAAATTGGTCCTTTCCAGAATTGTAGTCTTGACTCATTGCACATCCCTTTCACCTTGTTTGAAAGTAAAAGGTACAATTAAATAAAGAGAGTTGAACTCTGGAAAGAACATTAAACATAAGAAATACGTATGTGTTTATATTTCTTGGTATTTTGAATGAAAGGAAGAACTTTTTTTTAATGTGTTGAAATTATTTTGAACTCAAAAATGTTCATTTCATACATGTACTATCATTCACAATATGAATTATGGGCCTGGGCAAGTGTTTTCTTCAGGGACTTTCTTCCAAAGATTTGAATTTTAAATGAAGTCTTGCTTCATTACTGTCAGCAGAGCAGAGGTGGAAGATACTAAGACAGAGCATCTGTGAGGGCCATTTGCACTTGTGCAAATGCTCTATCTGGATGTAGACTGACCAAGGTTCAAGTATATCAATTCAGCTCTTCTGAAAGGAGTTCATGTTCAATTTATGTGCCGGCGACTCAGTGCTGTTCATGACATGAGGGTGTGACTGGGGTCCCATCATAGTAGTTAAGATTGGGAACAAGTGAAATCACCTTTGCTAGGATTGCATAATGTGTAACCCAGAACAAATGATAGTCAATCTCCTACATATGAATGAGTTCCATTCTAAGAGTGTGTTTGTGAGTTCACTTTGTTCATAAGTCCAACAAAGTTAGCTTAGGTACACAACTAACACAACTGGCGATATGGTACTGTGCTGTAAAAGGTTTGAATAATAACATGAAGAATAAATTTTAAAAAGCACAACAATTAAGAAAACATTTTAAATCCTGCTGTACAGTGCCTTGAAAAGTACAGTAGTATAGTACAATAGCTGGCATTCTGGAACGGGCATTGAGTGAACAGGTAAGAAGAGTTACTGACTGCAGCAGGGAGATGGTAGAAGGATCATCAGCAATAGGAGATGGAGGCAAGCTGCAATTTCACTCACACCGGACATCTGACAGGATGCACATTCACATCTTTGAAAGTCTGAACCTTGAAGCTTTGTATATAGAGGTCTTACTATATTTCCTCTCTTTGTGCTTGAGCATCCTCATCTATAAAATACAACAGTAATAAAATTCACGATGCAGAGATCAGGATACACTGCAAGGTAAAACATCATAAGGCATGGGAAACAGCACCTAGCACATCCAAGTACTCAGTAGGTTTTCTTCTTTTTAACTTCAATGCCCAGTGTCAGAGATACATCTGTAATTTACTTAATGCTCACTGTTTCAAGACTGTATATCAATTCAATAATATTATTCTGAATTCTTCAATATTTAAAAAACTAATGTATTATAAGTTGAAAAAGCAAAATTTTCTAGTTATTTGAGTATTGATTACAGTTGTTACCAAGTCCAAGCTCCCTCTGCTTGCCACACAACAGGCCAATAAATCGGACATGAGGTATTGAGGAAAGGAATAATGACTTTAGAAAGCTAGTAGACCGAGAAGATGGCAGACTAATGTCTCAAAATAACCATCTTACTGGGGTCTGGATGTCAATCTGTTTTATAGAACCGAGATGAAGGAGGCTGAGGAAGTAAAGTAAAAAGGCCATAAATCTTGCAAATAACTCCTGCAATGACCAGCCTCATGGAGGAGGTGTGTTAATTTTTTCCTTCTTGCAGCCATTCATAGGTGGACAGTGCCAAGATGTTTCCCTGAACAAAGGCACTTTGGTTTAACATTCAGGCAGAGGGACAAGGTTCCTCAAGACAGGCCATTATGTATAGATAATATCCTTTTAGTGAACAAAAGCAGTGGGGAGCAAAAAAAAGTAAAAGAAGCAGACACAACATGTGATCAGACTTTGTTCTTCCCTGTAACACTTTTATTTAATCAGATTTCTCAAACATGTAATTAAAATTGTGAAGTATACTATAAGAGATATGATTGCTTTAGTCACTTAAAGAAGCAAACCACATTTTCAAGTTTTAAAATTGGTCAAAGGTATGAACTTATACTTAATCTAGTATAAAATTATCCATGTAAAAAGGTGACTAATTTCTAGATCTATTTCTAATTATCTTTTTTACTCTAACTCTCATTCTCAGTGAACATGCTCATCCTTAAACTGCTCCCTATGCCTGCTTGGGTTCCAGCAATTTCATCAACACATTTCTGTACTTTCCTTACAATAGACCATATCCCAAGCCAGAAAAAAATAAAATAAAAAGATTCTTGTCTCATGGAAGCTTTCCTTAGAATACAACCATATTCCAAGCCAGAAAAAATTTAAAAGATTCTTGTCTCAAGGAAACTGGGCACTTTCTTATAACTCAAATTCACTGCTACATTGGTTAGACTCTGAGCCCAGACATTTCCACTGAGCTTTAGCCTTGAGATCCTGTTTCCTTTCCTGTGACTGCATTGAGGAATTTGACTTTTCAGTATTACATACATGCCAGTATCACTTCTCATTCCTATTTACCTGGCCCATTAGTACAAGTGAAAACTTATGCTTGACTAGTGAATACTTAATTACTAACAATTTAAGGACTTTATTTCCAGGAGACGAAGGATTGAGGGCAGAATGACCTCTTCACTTAAGAACACGTGTCTAAGGCATCGTTTGAGGACACATTGCTGGCTCATTTTACTTGTCGATATGTCAACTCTAGTACAGAAGGGCCATAGGTTAGCACACATAAGTTTACTCTGCTGATTGGCCCTCTGTCTTCATTCTCAGGAGTTTACATTTTTTATTCTCATTCCTTTGATTGACAGAGAAGTGTTCATACTTTGAAAAAAGGCTTGAAATTAGAAACAGACTCAAATACTCCCAAACTTATTAAGAGCTAATTATAATTATATATATATTCATTTTGCATAATAAATAATTGCTTAAACACATTGCATTTATTTTATTGCATCTATTTTTCCATTTTGAATAATCCTTGCTTTCATTCTTTCAATTGATTGACAGAGAAGTGTGCATACTTTGAGTGAAAATAGGCTTGAAGTTAGAAAAAGGCTCAAATACTCCCAAGCTTATTAAAGATCAATATAATTATATATACAATTAATTTAAACACATTGAATTTATTTTTATTGCATCTATTTTTCCATTTTGAGTATCCTTTGGGGTTTATGGCTTTTCACAGGTTAAACTTGCTACATTTAATTGTAGGCTTTTTTCTTTCATTGAGATTGAACATCTGAAAGTTTGATAAGGCTCCTTTTCCATTTCAGCAATACCTTTGAAACCTGTGAGAAGATACCTTACTTTTTCTCAAGACAGTCCTAATCTAACTTGAGTTTTCCCTACAGTGAGTAATGAACTCAATTTCTCTCCCAGTCTCTCTCTTTCAGTGATGTTCAGTTTGGTTCAGTTAAATTCAGTCACTCAGTCCTGTACGACTCTTTGTGACCCCATGGACTGCAGCACACCAGGCTTCCTTGTCCATCACCAACTCCCAGAGCCTACTCAAACTCATGTCCATTGCGTCGGTGATGCCATCCAACCATCTCATCCTCAGTCGTCCCCTTCTCCTCCCGCCTTCAATGTTTCCCAGCATGAGAGTCTTTTCCAAAGAGTTGGTTCTTCACATCAGGTGGCCAAAGTATTGGAGTTTCAACTTCAGCATCAGTCCTTCCAATGATTATTCAGGACTGATTACTGTTAAGATTGAATGGTTGGATCTCCTTGCAATCCAAGGGACTCTCAAGAGTCTTCTCCAATACCACAGTTCAAAAGCATTAATTCTTCAGCACTCAGCTTTCTTTATAGTCCAACTCTCACATCCATTCATGACTGCTGGAAAAACTATAACCTTGACTAGACGGACCTTTGTTGCTAAAGTAATGTCTCTGCTTTTTAATATGCTGTCTAGGTTGATCATAGCTTTCCTTCCAAAGATCAAGTGTCTTTTAATTTCATGGCTGCATTCACCATCTACAGTGATTTTGGAGCACAAAAAATAAAGTCTGACACTGTTTTCATTGTTTCCCCATCTATTTCCCATGAAGTGATGGGATCAGATGCCACGATCTTCGTTTTCTGAATGTTGAGCTTTAAGCCAACATTTTCACTCTGCTCTTTCAGTTTCATCAAGAGACTCTTTAATTCTTTGCTTTCTGCCATAAGGGTGGTGTCATCTGCATATCTGAGCTTATTGATATTTCTCCCGGCAATCTTGATTCTAGCTTGTTCTTCATCCAGCCCTATATTTCACATGATGTACTCTACATATAAGTTAAATAAGCAGAGTGACAACTTGCAGCCTTGATGTACTCCTTTCCTGGTCTGTTGTTCCATGTCCATTTCTAACTGTTGCTTCTTGAAGTACATGCAGATTTCTCAGGAGGCAGGTCAGGTGGTCGGGTATTTCCATCTCTTTCAGAATTTTCCACAGTTTGTGGTGATCCACATAGTCAAAGGCTTTGGGGTAGTCAATAAAGCAGAAGTAGATGTTTTTCTGTAACTTTCTTGCCTTTTTGATGATCTGGCGGATGCTGGCAATTCGATCTCTAGTTCCTCTGCCTTTTCAAAATTCAGCTTGAAAATATGGAAGTTCACAGTTCATGTTGCTGAAGCCTGGCTTGGAGAATTTTGAGCATTACTTTACTAGCATGTGAGATGAGTGCATTTGTGCAGTAGTTTGAGCATTCTTTGGCATTGTCTTTCTTTGGGATTGGAATGAAAACGGACCTTTTCCAGTCCTGTGGCCACTGCTGACTTTTCAAAATTTGCTGACATATTGAGTGCAGCACTTTCACAGCATCATCTTTTAGTATTTGAAATAGCTCAACTGGGATTCCATCACCTCCACTAGCTTTGTTAATAGTGATGCTTCCTAAGACCCAGTTGACTTCGCATTCCAGGATGTCTGGCTCTATGTGAATGATCACACCATTGTAGTTATGTGGATCTTGAAGATCTTTTTTGTACAGTTCTTCTGTTTATTCTTGCCACCTCTTCTTAATGTCTTCTGCTTCTGTTAGGTCCACACCATTTCTGTCCTTAATTGTGCCCATCTTTGCATGAAATGTTCCCTTGGTATCTCTAATTTTCTTGAAGAGATTTCTAGTCTTTCCTATTTTAATTTTTTCCTCCATTTCTTTGCATTGGTCGCTGAGAAAGGCTTTCTTATCTCTCCTTGCTATTCTTTGGAACTCTGCATTGAAACTGATATATCTTTCCTTTTCTTCTTTGCTTTTCACTTCTCTTCTTTTCTCAGCTATTTTTAAGTCTGTTCAGACAACCGTTTTCTATTTTTGCATTTCTTTTTCTTGGGGATGGTCTTGATCATTGTTCAGTTCAGTTCAATCACTCAGTCGTGTCAGACTCTCTAAGACCCCATGAATTGCAGCATGCCAGGCCTCCCTGTCCATCACCATCTCCCGGAGTTCACTCAGACTCATGTCCATCGAGTCAGTGATGCCATCCAGCCATATCATCCTCTGTCGTCCCCTTCTCCTCCTGCCCCCAATCCCTCCCAGCATCAGAGTCTTTTCCAGTGAGTCAACTCTTTGCATGAGGTGGCCAAAGTATTGAAGTTTCAGCTTTAGCATCAGTCCTTCCAATGAAAACCCAGGACTGATCTCCTTTAGGATGGACTGGTTGGATCTCCTTGCAGTCCAAGGGACTCTCAAGAGTCTTTTCCAAAACCACACTTCAAAAGCATCAATTCTTTGGCACTCAGCCTTCATCACAGTCCAACTCTCACATCCACACATGACTACTGGAAAGTTAAGGGTACACATTAAATTGTCTTCCTCATAGAAGCCGATGTGACTTTGAACCAGGATTATTTACTGTAGGCTTTCCTGGTGGCTCAATTCTTTACTGAGAGAGCTGCAAAGGAGATTTCTTTTCAAAATAATATGTTCACAGCGTTTCTGACTTTATGTTGGCTTTCTCATATCCTTTTTTGTTGTAAGACAATGTTTTTCTATTTTTTTTTTTTCTTAATGTTTTGCCCATGCTGCCTGGCAAGTAGAATCTGAGTTCCCCAACCAGAGATCAAGTCCATACAATGGAAGCCCAGAGTCCTAACCACTTGGATCACCAGGGAAGTCCCTATTTGCTTTCTTTGTGCATGCTCAGTTGCTCAATTGTGTCTGATTCTTTGCAACCCTATGAATTGTAGTCTGCCAAGCTCCTCTGTCCGTGGGGTTCTCCAGGTAAGAATGATGGAGTGGGTTGCCATTTCACCCTTCAGAGAGTCTCCCTGACCCAGGGATCAAACTGGTATTTCCTGTACGTCCTGCATTGGCAGGTAAGTTATTTTACCACTGAGCCTCCTGGGAAGTCTATTTGCTTTCTTTACAAGATACCTATTAAACCATTATCTCTTCATTCAATATCTGATTTTATTTCCTTCTTTTGTAATCCTTACAGACTTCATTGAGAATTATTATTTTTCATATATTATTGTATTTACTACAGAAATTCCATCTTTTAGAATTGTGTGTTTTCTGTACTATGTTTCTTTTTTAGATAACTTTATCAAAGAATCAAGGTATTTCAATGAGATGCAAAATATGAAATATAAATAATTATTAATTTGCCACAAATTGCTATGTATATTAATGTACACTTTTACAAAAATGTTACTCCAAGGAACTAAAATATTTTATATACTATATGTATTATATAGATCAAAGGAGCTTCATTATCTGTATTTTTTTGTTGTGGTTGTTGGAGAATTATGCATCTTGTTTAACTGGATTTTGTGTGATATTAACAGTACGTTTGACATCCATGAGGGAATGAATTAAACTTGTACACTCTGTACACTCTAATTTACCAGAAACTTGGAACAATTTGGGATTGAAATTGTGTAATTAGTTTGGCTTCATCATAAACACGTTTTGGACATAGAATGAACAGAACCCACCAAGAGCAATGAAACGTCTGTGACAGCCCATCAGAAGGACGGAGGATGGTAATTCTGGCTAACTATCTTCTTCTGGACCATTTGGACACACAGCGGGTAAATATTCAAAACCGGAATGAAACATTGCCTCTCAGAATTACATGGATGCTGAAAATAATAGAATAAGCAAGTAGCATGGTGCTGAGTCTAATTTATACATACATTTAAAAGCATTATTCTTTAAAACGGTTGTTTGGTTTACATATTCAGCAACCATGGTCGTATCTGGTGATTAGAATTTCCTAGCATTATATTGTTTGTATCCCTTGTAGTTTAAATGTGTTTGGGCTCTAAACATATAGAACAGGAAAATCCTTAGATTGGTTGTATTTTCTTCTTTGAGAAGGATTTTTAATTGGAACTTTATTTTGCTTTAAGTTTTACTAGGCCCTGGAGCTGAGGGCTTGACCTCAGTTTCTCTCTTTTCTTCCTTACTTTTGCCCTCTTTCTGCTGTTGGAGTCGTGAGGCTGCGGCGAGCGGCATCCGGCTCTGTGGTCGGGGTGCTCGGTGTGGCTGTTCTCTTGCTTCCTGCGCCTCCGCTACGCAGCCAGCGCCGCAGCTTTCCTACCATGACAGCCCAGTCCTCTCAGTTACAGGGCTTAATCTGTCCCTAGAAACCGATGAGCCCGTCTGACACCAGTTTCCCCTGTATATGGTAGCCTCCTTTTCCCTTGAGCAGCCGATTGGTGCCATGCCACGCCTGTCATCTGCCGCACGTGGTGGGGTGTCACTCCAGGAGCCTTTGTGAAGTCCATCATCTAATAAACCACCCGTACTGTAACAGGGAAGAGCAAATCCTGACTTGTGTTGAATCCATTTGTTTTAATTTAAACTTTGCTTATCATTGTTTATGTTATTTTAAACACTAAAAGGATGCTGTCTATAGCTGTAAGTGTACATAATGGCCTGATTCAGGGAACCCTGCCCCTCTGCCTGAATGTGAAATTGTCTTTGGTCAGCTAATGGGGAGAAAGTTTGACCCTGCCCACCTGCAAATGGTTGCAGAAAAAAGGAAATTAACACATCCTTTCCCTGATGTGATCCAAGCAAGAGACGTCTTGCAAGACTAATAGCCTTTTTACTTTACTTCCTCCCCTCCTCTGCTCTATAAAAGAAACTAACATCTGGACCCCAATATGATGGTACTATAGGCCACTAGCCCACCTTCTCCTCAGATGCCTAGTTTTCTGAATAAACTCACTATCCTTTGCCTCAACATCTCATCTCCCAATTATTGACCTGTTGTGCTGTGAGCAGATTGAGCTTGAACTCAGTACCAATATCTTTGTCACTGTCTCTGGGCTATTTCCTCAGTCTGGGGGCTGGGTAACTCCAAGGCTTCCAGGCCTGTGGGGGTACAGTTCAGTTCAGTTCAGTTGCTCAGTTGTGTCTGACTCTTTGCAGTCCCCTGAATCACAGCACGCCAGGCCTTCCTGTCCATCACCAACACCTGGAGTTCACTCAAACTCATGTCCATCAAGTCGGTGATACCATCCAGCCATCTCATCGTCTGTCGTCCCCTTCTCCTCCTGCCCCCAATCCCTCCCAGCATCAAAGTCTTTTCCAATGAGTCAACTCTTTGCATGAAGTGGCCAAAGTATTGGAGTCTCAGTTTTAGCAACATTGCTTCCAAAGAACACCCAGGACTGATCTCCTTTAGAATGGACGGGTTGGATCTCCTTGCAGTCCAAGGGTCTCTCAAGAGTCTTCTCCAACACCGCAGTTCAAAATCATCAATTCTTCCCAACAACAAACTCCATTTATAATTACAACTCAACACTACCGCAACTTCATTTATAATTTGGAAAATTGATTTTAGCATTCAGTTCAGTTCAGTTCAGTAGCTCAGTCATGTCTGACTCTTTGTGACCCCATGGACTGCAGTACTGACAAGTTAAATGTTGTAAAGAGACAGGAACTGGCATCCGCATACCTGTTGTTGTCATAACAGTAAAAAATACTTGGAAGTCTCTTTAGAGAAAGTACAATATATATCAAATATGATACATATTGATTGAGTTTTCTGTGTCAACATCCTAGCAAATTTTCCAGTGGAGTTACTTGTGGTCATAAAGATTACATTCTATCTTACTTTTTTTTTTTCTTTGCACAGCTATTCCCTAACAGCAAACAAACTGCAAGAATGAGTTGTTTTTCATGAGATAAATTTATCTACATTGTATAAAGAGCCATGCTTTTTCTTAGAAACAGAAAGCATCTAGCTCTCCTCTGGGTTCAAGGCTTTTAAATAAACAATTCCCCGCTTTTCCTTCTAGCAGCCCATGTTCTGAGACTAAGTGGGACTGCTTGTCTCTCCTACATGCTCTCTTCTTACAGCATGGTAATCAGTCACTTGCAGAGTTATTTGTGAAAAAAAATTCTGTGCTCTTCCCTAGGGATTCATAGAAGAGACTGAGAATTTTTAGACTATTTGAGTCACTGTACAGTGTCTTGGAGAAGGCACTGGCACCCCACTCCAGTACTCTTGCCTGGAAACTCCCATGGACGGAGGAGCCTGGTAGGCTGCTGTCCATGGGGTCTCTAAGAGTCGGACACAAGTGAGTGACTTCACTTTCACTTTTCACTTCCATGCACTGGAGAAGGAAATGGAAACCCACTCCAGTGTTCTTGCCTGGAGAATCCCAGGGACGGGGGAGCCTGGTGGGCTGGCGTCTATGGGGTCACACACAGTCGGACATGACTGAAGCGACTTAGCAGCAGTAGCAGCAGCAACAGTGTCTTTGAATTTCTGACAAGTCCTACATAAGGAGAGAGAAAGGGATAAGAAATGGAATACTTCCAGTAAACAAGAATGTCACAGTCATCAGCAATTACAGCTCTCCAACATGAACCAGTGAGCCCTGAGGAAAATTGGGATGTGAAAACACAGGTACTGACCCTAGATAGCTGAGGTGTATATCATATCAAAGAAATGATTTCAGTGAGCACAGACTCTTGAATACACAGAGAAGTGCTAAATTCCTTAACTTGACATATCTGGCTTCTTTAATGGTAGTGTTCTGGACCACCTGCCCTTTGTTTCAAAAATTCCCAATATCCTGGTTCCTCCCCTTGACTACTGGTACGGTCTCTCAGAGCTATCTGAAACGCTGTCTCCCAGGTCGCAGTCCTCATTTTGTCCCGAATCAAACTTAACTTGCACCTCTCACATTGTGCATTTCTTTAAGTCAACAGGGAACTTGTTTAAATCACCAGTAGTTTCCAGTTGAGAGAACTGGATCTATTTAGCAGATTCTAATTAGCTGAGCAGGAAAGCAGGCGGTGGTTCCCAAACTTTAGCACACCTCAGAACTACCTGGAGGGCTGTTAAAACACCCACACTGGGCCACCCCCTCCCTACCCCACCCCCCAATTTCGAATTCAGTATGTCTAGGGTCAAACCCAAGGATTTACATTTCTCACAAGTACCTGGAGACTCTGATGCTGCTGATTTTAGCACCACACCTTGATAACCACTGCATTAAAAAATTGGTGCTTTCGGGACTTCATTGGTGTTCCAGTGGCTAAGACTCCATGCTCCCAAAGCAGAGGACCTGGATTCCATCTCTGGTCGGGGAATTAGATCCCGCTTGCTGCAGCAAAAAATCCTGCATGCAGCAATGAAGACCTGGCATATTCAAATAAATAAATACTTAAAAAAATAGGTGCTCTATAAATCCACTAGTTTGTGAGTTCCCTCAAAAATAACATTTTCCTATCATTCTTCATCTCACTAAACACACTGTGTTGAACATAAGTTCTCAGTAAATTGACATTTGCTAAACATTTCACTCAGGCGTCATGTAGAGAACCCTTAGATTCATATCAAAGTCCAGATTTTCCTGTTTTTCTAATTGCCTTATTCTATTAACTACTTTTTATCGTCTTCACAGTATTAATTAATGTTTAAAATTATCATGATTATGTGTTTACCTTTTATTATCATCCTCCTCTCATACACTTGCACTAGTTTTTAGTACATAATAGTTTAGTAGGTACTCCAAGACCTAGAAGTAGATGTCAGATAAATACCTGGGGGATGAATGAATGGATTGCTGTAAATGTAATGTACTGCAATTATAAATGTAATGTCAAAAATATCATTCTGACAATGTTGCAGCTCCTGTTTTCACTTAAGCAAAGTCCAGTCTGCCTTAAGCAAAACTGAAAAGTAAGTAAATAGCTCAACTTTGTTTGAAAGTAGGCAAGAAAAGCATCTCTGGGGAATGTGATTACGGAAAACACGCGTATCTATTACAGTTCCTTCTCTACCCTTTCCCTACTGCCTAGAATTTTCCTACAGCTTAAAGCCCTTGCTCTCTCTCTAGTCTTCTCCCTCCCCAACCATCCCATCGCCACCCCTATCAGTTCATGCTTTGTTTCTTAATTCACACTGAGATGTAAAGCAGCTGATTGCAGCTGGATATGTTAACTTTTCCTGGGAAAACATGGTTTTCTTTTTAATTTTTTAAATTGGGGTATAGCTGCTTTACAATGTTGTATTAGTATCTCTTGTACGACAAAGTGAATACATATATGTATATGTATATGTATATGTGTACATACAGTCCCCCCCCACCCCACCCCACCCTCTAGGTCATACAGAGCACCAAGCTGAGCTCCCTGAGCTATAATGTTGGCTCCCACCAGTGATCTGTGTTATACCTTGTAGTGCATATTTGTCAGTTCCAACCTCTCAGTTCACCCCTCCCTCCCAATCCCCTCTGTGTCTGCGTATCCATTCCTTACCCCTGCATCTCTATTCCTGCCCTGCAAATAGGTTCATCTATACCATTCTTCTAGATTCCACATAGATATGGAATATTAATATGCAATATTTGTTTTCTCTTTCTGACTTACTTCACTGTGTATGACAGTCTTTAGGACCATCCATGTCTCTACAAATGATCCAATTTTAAAAATTAATTTATTTTTTATTGAAGCATAATTGCTTTACAGAATTTTGCTGTTTTCTGTTAAACCTCAACATGAATCAGCCATAGGTATATGCATATCCCCTCCTTTTGAAACTCCCTCCCATCTCCCTCCCCATCCCCCTCCTCTAGGTTGATACAGAGCCCCTGTTTGAATTTCCTGAGCCACAGAGCAAATTCCTGTTTGCTATCTCTTTTACATATGGTAATGTAAGCTTCCATGTTACTTTTTCCATACGTCTCATCCTCTCCTCCCCTCTCCCCGTGTCCATAAGTCTAACTCTATGTCAGTTTCTCCATTGCTTCCCTGTAAATAAATTCTTCAGTGTCATTTTTCTAGATTCCATATATAAGCATAAGAATATAATATGTATCTTTCTGACTTACTTCACTCTGTATAATAGGTTCTAGATTCATCCATCTCATCAGAACTGACTCAAATGCGTTACTTTTTATGTTTGAGTAATATTCCATTGTGTATATGTACCACTACTTCTTTGTACTTTTGTCTATTGATGGACATCTGGTTGCTTCCATGTTCTAGTTACTATAAATATTGCTACAATGACCAGCGGAATACCTGTGTCTCTTTTAATTTTGGTTTCCTCAGGGTATATGCCTAGGAGTGGGATTGCTGGGTCATATGGTGGTTTAATTCCTACTTTTTAAAGGAATCTCCATACTATCTTCTGTAGTGGCTGATTCAATTTATATTTCCTCCAACAGTACAAGAGCATTCCCTTTTCTCCACACCCTCTCCAGCATTTATTGTTTGTGGACTTTTTGATGATGGCCATCCTAACTGGTGTTAGGTGAGATCTCACTGTAGTTTTGATTTGTGTTTCTCTAAGAAAGCAATGTTGAGCACTTTCTATGTGTTTGTTAGCCATCTGTATGTCTTCTTTGGAGAAATGTCTATTTAGGTCTTTTTCCTACTTGTTGATTGGGTTGTTTATTTTTCTGGTATTCAGGTGTATGAGCTCCTTGTATATTTTAGAAATTAATCCTTTGCCAGTTGTTTCATTTGCTATTATTTTCTCCCACTCTGAGGGTTGTCTTTTCACCTTGCTTATAGTTTCCTTTGCTGTACGAAAGCTTTTAAGCTTAATTACTTTAAGCTTGTTTACTTTTGTTTTTATTTTCATTACTCTAGGAGGTGGGTCATAGAGGATCTTGCTTGGATTTATGTCATCGAGTGTTGTACCTATGTTTTCCTCTAAGAGTTTTATAGTTTCTGGTCTTATATTTAGTTCTTTAATCCATTTTGGGTTTATCTTTGTGTATGGTGTTAGGAAGTGTTCTAATTTCATTATTTTATGTGTAGCTGTCCAGGTTTCCCAGCACCATTTATTGAAGAGGCTGTCTTTGCCCCATTGCATATTCTTGCCTCCTTTGTCAAAAGTAAGGTACCCATAGGTGCATGGGTTTATTTCTGAGCTTTCTGTTTTGTTCCACTGGTCTATATTTCTGTTTTTGTGCTAGTACCATGCTGTCTGGATGACAGTAGCTTTGTAGTATAATCTGAAGTCAGGAAGGTTGATTCCCTCAGCTCCATTCTTCTTTCTCAAGACTGCTTTGGCTATTCAGGTCTTTTGTGTTTCCATATGAATTGTGAAATTTTTTGCTCCAGTTCTGTGAAAGATGCCATGGGTAATTTGATAGGGATCACATTGAATCTGTAGATTGCATTTGGTAGTATAGTTATTCTTCACAATATTGATTCTTCCTATCTAGGAATATGGAATAACTCTCCATCTGTTCATATAATCTTTGATTTCTTTCATTAGCATCTTATAATTTTCTGTGTAGAGTTCTTTTGTCTCCTTAGGTAAGTTTATTCCTAGATATTTAATTCTTTTGTTGCAATGGTGAATGGGATTGATTCCTTAATATTTTTAATTGATTTACCATTGTTAGTATGTAGAAATGCAAGTGATTTCTGTGTATTGATTTTGTATCCTTTAAGTTTGCTAAATTCACTGATTACCTCTAGTAACTTTCTGATACTATTTTTAGGGTTTTCTGTGTACAATATCATGCCTCTGCAAACAGGGAGAGATTTACTTTTTCTTTTCTGATCTGGATTCATTTTATTTCTTTTTCTTCTCTGATTGCTGTAGCCAGGACTTCCAGAACTATGTTGAATAATAGTGGTGAGAGTGGACACCCTTGTCTTCTTCCAGCTCTTAGGAGAAATGCTTTCAGTTTTTCACCATTGAGAATAATGTTTGCTGTAGGCTTCTCATATATGGCCTTTACTATCTTGAGGTAGATTCCTTCTATGCCCATTTTCTGAAGAGTTTTAATCATAAATGGGTGCTGAATTATGTCAAAGGATTTTTCTGCATCTATTGAGATGATCATATGGTTTTTATCTTTCAATTTGTTAATATGGTATATCACACTGATTGATTTGCATCCCTGGAATAAACCCAACTTGATCATGCTGTATGAACTTTTTGATGTGTTGCTGAATTCTGTTTGCTAAAATTTTGTTGAGGATTTTTGCATCTATGTCCATCAGTGATGTTGGCCTGTTTTCTTTTTTGTGTTGTCTTTGTCTGGTTTTGGTATCAGAGTGATAGTGGCCTTGTAGGATGAGTTTGGAAGTGTTCCTTCTTCTGTGATTTTTTGAAAGAGTTTCAGAAGGATAGGTATTAGTTCTTCTCTAAATGTTTGATAGAATTCTCCTGTGAAGGCATCTGGTCCTGGGTTTTCACTTTTTGGGGTATTTTTGATCACAATTTCAATTTCAGTGCTTGCAATTGGGTTGTTCCTAATTCCTATTTCTTCCTGTTTCACTCCTGGAAGATTGAACTCTTCTAAGAATCTGTCCATTTCTTGCAGGTTATCCATTTTCTTGCCATAGAGTTGCTCATAATAGTCTTCTATAATCTTTTGTATTTCTGCATTGTCTGCTGTAACCTCTCCTTTTTCATTTCTAATTTTGCTGATTTGATTCTTCTCTCTTTTCTTGATGAGTCTGTCTAAAGGTTTGCAATTTTGTTTATCTTCTCAAAGAATTGGCTTTTATTTTATCTTTAATATTGTTTCTTTCATTTTTCATTTATTTCTGCTCAGATCTTTATGATTTCTTTCCTTCTATGATTTTTTTTTTTTTTTTTTTTTTGTTCTTTAATTTCCATTCATTTTAGGTGTAAAGTTAGGTTGTCTATTGGATATTTTTCTTGTTTCTTGAGGGAGGATTGTATTGCTATAAGCTTCCCTCTTAGAACTGCTTTTGCTGCATCCCATAGGTTTTGAGTTGTCATGTTTTGTCATTTGTTTTTAGAAAGTTTTTGATTTCCCTTTTAATTCCTTCAGTAACCTGTTGGTTATTTAGAAACGTGTTGTTTAATTTCAATGTGTTTGTGTTTTTTACCGTTGTTTTCATTTGATATCTAGTCTAATAGTATGTGGTCAGAGAAGATGCTTGATACGATTTCAATTGTCTTAAATTTACTGAGGTTTGATTTGTGACCCACGATGTGGTCTATCCTGGAAAATGTTCCATGTACACTAGAGAAGAAGGTATATTCTTCATTCGGATGGAACGTCCTGAAGATATCAATGAGATCCATCTCATCTAAAGTATCATTTAAGACTTGTGTTTCCTTATTAATTTTCTGTTTTGATGTTCTGTCCATTCATGTGAGTGGGGTGTTAAAGTCTCCTACTATTACTGTGTTACTGTCAATTTCTTCTTTCATGTCTGTTAATGTTTGTCTTATGTACTGAGGTGCTCCTGTACTGGGTGCATAGATGTTTATAATTGTTATGTCTTCCTTTTGGATTGATCACTTGATCAATATGTAGTATCTTTCCTTATCTCTTGTAATATTCTTTATTTTAAGGTCTATTTTGTCTGATATAAGGATTACTACTCCAGTTTTCTTTTGCCTCCCGTTTTCATGGAATATATTTTTCCATCCTCTCACTTTCAGTCTATATGTGTCTTCAGGTCTGAAGTTGGTTTCTTGTAGACTGCATATATATGGGTCTTGTTTTTGTATCCATTCAGCCAGTCTTTTGGTTGCAGCATTTAATGCATTACATTTAAAGTAATTATTGATATATATGTTCCTACTGCCATTTTTTTAATTGTTTGGGGTTGATTTTGTAGATCTTTTTTCTTCTCTTATATTTCTTGACTGTATAAGTCCCTTTAACATTTGTTGTAAAGCTGGTTTGGTGGTACTGAATTCTCTTAACTTTTGCTCATCTGAAAAGCTTTTGAATTCTCCATTAATTTTGAATGAGATCCTTGCCAGGTACAGTAATCTTGGTTGTAGATTTTTCCCTTTCAATACTTTAATATATCCTGCCATTCTCCTCTGGACTGCAGCATTTCTGCTGAAAGATCAGCTGTTAAGTGTTCAGGGTTTCTTTCTTATTTTACTTGTTGGTTCTCCCTTGCTGCATTTAATATTCTTTCTTTGTGTTTAGTCTTTGTTAGTTTGATAGTATGTGTCTTGGCATGTTTCTCCTTGGGTTTATCCTGTATGGGACTCTTGTGCCTCTTGGACTTGATTGACTGTTTCCTTTTCCAGTCTCTTCAAAAATTTTCTCCACACTGTTCTCCATAGTGGCTGTACTAGTTTGCATTCCCACCAACAGTGTAGGAGGGTTCCCTTCTCACCACACCCTCTCCAGCATTTACTGCTTGCAGATTTTTGGATCGCAGACATTCTGACTGGTGTGAAGTGGTACCTCATTGTGGTTTTGATTTGCATTTCTCTAATAATGAGTGATGTTGAGCATCTTTTCATGTGTTTGTTAGCCATCCGTATGTCTTCTTTGGAGAAAGGTCTATGTAGTTCTTTGGCCCATTTTTTGATTGGGTCGTTTATTTTTCTGGAATTGAGCTGCAGGAGTTGCTTGTATATTTTTGAGATTAGTTGTTTGTCAGTTGCTTGCTACCTTATGACCCAGCAATCCCACTGCTGGGCATACACACTGAGGAAACCAGAATTGAAAGAGACACATGTACCCCAATGTTCATCGTAGCATTGTTTATAACAGCCAGGACATGGAAACAACCTAGATGTCCATCAGCAGATGAATGGATAAGAAAGCTGTGGTACATATACACAATGGAGTATTACTCAGCTGTTAAAAAGAATACATTTGAATCAGTTCTGATGAGATGGATGAAACTGGAGCCGATTATAGTGAAGTAAGCCAGAAAGAAAAACACCAGTACAGTATACTAACACATATATATGGAATTTAGAAAGATGGCAATGATGACCCTGTATGCAGGACAGCAAAAAAGACACAGATGTGTATAACGGACTTTTGGACTCAGTGGGAGAGGGAGAGGGTGAGATGACTTGGGAGAATGGTATTGAAACATGTATAATATCATGTAAGAATCGAATTGCCAGTCTATGTCCGATGCAGGATATGGCACGCTTGGGGCTGTTACGCGGGGATGACCCAGAGAGATGTTGTGGGGAGGGGGGTGGGAGGGGGGTTCAGGTTTGGGAACGCATGTACACCCGTGGTGGATTCATGTCAATGTATGGCAAAACCAATACAGAATTCTAAAGTAAAATAAAAAATAAATAAATTTATTTAAAAAAAAATAAAGTGAGAATGATTCAGGTAAAAAAAAATTTTTTTTTTTCTCATACCTTTTCTTTTACTCTTCTTCTGCAACCCCTGTGATTCGAATCTTGGTGCATTTGATATTTTCCCAGAGGTGTCTGAGACTACTTTCAGTTCTTTTCATTCTTTTAACTGTACTTTGCTCTTCAGAAGTTATTTCCACCATATTCTCTTCCAGCTCACTGATTTGTTCTTCTGCTTCATATATTCTGCTTTTAATTCCTTCTAGAGTATTTTTTCTGAGTTTAATTCACCCATTCCAGTCCATTTTAGTTCGCTGATTCCTTGAATGTCGACGTTCACTCTGGCCATCTCCTGTTTGACCACTTCCAATTTGCCTTGATTCATGGACCTGATTCCAGGTTCCTATGCAATATTGCTCTTTACAGCATCGGATCTTGCTTCAATCACCAGTCACATCCACAACTGGGTATTGTTTTTACTGTGGCTGCATCCCTTCATTCTTTCTGGAGTTATTTCTCCACTGATCTCCAGTAGCATATTGGGCACCTACCGACCTGGGGAGTTCCTCTTTCGTATCCTATCATTTTGTCTTTTCATACTGTTTATGGGGTTCTCAAGGCAAGAATACTGAAGTGGTTTGCCATTCCCTTCTCCAGTGGACCACATTCTGTCAGACCTCTCCACCATGACCTGCCTGTCTTGGGTTGCCCCATGGGCATGGCTTAGTTTCATTGAGTTAGACAAGGCTGTGGTCCTAGTGTGATTAGATTGACTAGTTTTCTGTGAGTATGGTTTCAGTGTGTCTGCCCTCTGATGCCCTCTTGCAACACCTACTATCTGACTTGGGTTTCTCTTACCTTCGATGTGGGGTATCTCTTCACGGCTGCTCCAACAAAGCACAGCCGCTGCTCCTTACCTTGGACGAGGGGTATCTCCTCACCACCACCCCTCCTGACCTTGAACTTGGAGTAGCTCCTCTCAGCCCTCCTGCACCCACCCATCTACCGCTCCTTGGAGGTGGGGTTGCTCCTTCCGGCCACTGCCCCTGACCTCGGACGTGGGTAGCTCCTCTTGGCCACCGCCCCTCAGGCATGGGGTCCTCCTGGCTTCTGCCCCTGACCTCAGACGTGGAGTAGCTCCTCTAGGCCGTGCTTGTGCGTGTCGCAGCCACCCACTCTTGCTGCATATCTGTCATCAGATACACGGATGACACCACCCTTATGGCAGAAAGTGAAGAGGAACTAAAAAGCCTCTTGAAAGTGAAAGAGGAGAGTGAAAAAGTTGGCTTGAAGCTCAACATTCAGAAAATGAAGATCATGGCTTCTGGTCCCATCACTTCATAGGAAATAGATGGGAAACTGTAGAAGCAATGTCAGACTTTATTTTTGGGGGCTCCAAAATCACTGCAGATGGTGACTGCAGCTATGAAATTAAAAGACACTTACTCCTTGGAAGAAAAGCTATGACCAACCTAGATAGCATATTCAAAAGCAGAGACATTACTTTGCCAATAAAGGTCCGTCTAGTCAAGGCTATGGTTTTTCCTGTGGTCATGTATGGATGTGAGAGTTGGACTGTGAAGAAAGCTGAGCACTGAAGAATGGATGCTTTTGAAGTGTGGTGTTGGAGAAGACTCTTGAGAATCCCTTGGACTGCAAGGAGATCCAACCAGTCCATTCTGAAGATCAGCCCTGGGATTTCTTTGGAAGGAATGATGCTAAAGCTGAAACTCCAGTACTTTGGCCATCTCATGTGAAGAGTTGACTCATTGGAAAAGACTGATGCTGGGAGGGATTGGGGACAGGAGGAGAAGGGGATGACAGAGGATGAGATGACTGGATGGCATCACTGACTCGATGGACGTGAGTTTGAGTGAACTCTGGGAGATGGTGATGGACAGGGAGGCCTGGCGTGCTGCAATTCATGGGGTTGCAGAATTGGACACGACTGAGCGACTGAACTGGCTGAACTAACTGGGAGTATTTTTAATTTCAGTAATTATGTTTTTTGTCTCTGTATGTTTATTTTTTATTCTTCTATGTCTTTGTTAATTGATTTTTGCATTTTCTCCATTTTGTTTTTAAGGTTTTTGATCATCTTTACTATCATTTTTCTGAATTCTTTTTCAAGTAGTTTCCCTATTTTCTCTTCATTTATTTGGACTTCTGTGTTTCTAGTTTGTTCCTTCATTTGTGTATTATTTCTCTGACTTTTCATAAAAAATTTTTAAACTTATTGTGTTTGAGGTCTCCTTTTCCCAGCCTTCAAGGAAAGTTGAATTCTTTCTTAAAGAAGGTTGAATTCTTTCCTCCTTTTGGTTTCTGTCCCCCTAAGGTTGGTCCAGTTGTTTTCATAAGCTTTGTATAAGTTGAGATTTCTGCTGAGATTTTGTTTGTTTGTTTTTCCTCTGATGGGCAAGGCTGGGTGAGGTGATAATCCTGTCTGCTGCTGATTTGGTTTGTATTTTTGTTTTGTTAGTTGTTTAGAGGTGTAGCACAGGGTGCTACTGTTGGTGGGGTGATTCCGGGTCTTGTATTTGAGTGGTTTCCTTTGTGTCAGTTCTCACTATTTGGTATCAGTATCAAATAGTGAGTCGCTTCAGTCGTGTTAGACTCTGTGCAACCCCATAGATGGCAGCCCACCAGGCTCCCCCATCCCTGGGATTCTCCAGGCAAGAACACTGGAGTGGGTTGCCATTTCCTTGTCCAATGCATGAAAGTGAAAAGTGAAAGTGAAGTCGCCTAGTCTTGTCCGACTCTTAGCGACCCCATGGACTGCAGCCCACCAGGGAGCACTGGAGTGGGGTGTTAGTTCTCTGCTGTTCTAGGGTCTTCAAGTCAGTGCTCCCACTGCAAAGGCTGAAGCTTGATCTCTGGTTAGGTTTGAAGGTCCCACAAATGGTTTGTCATGGCATTAAGTGAGATTAAAACAAATATCCAAAAATAAGAAACCAAAAATGAACCCGAGACAAATGGCAGTTACAAAATCAGGCAAATAGTAATTAAAATGATGGAATATATACATATACACCCATGAGCAAAGTCAAAACAGCCCAACAAAAATAAAGTACAGTAGACCAACCCAGTGAACAGAGGAAATCAAAGATTATATTTACCAGTTAAGAACAAAACTAACTAAAGAACAAACTGGAAAGCAATACTAAATTATAAACACAATGATAGCCACAAAAGAATTTAAAAATTCAGAAATATGTAAAGAGGAAAATGATGCATAACTTTGGCTAATTTCCTTTCAGCCTTTTTGTCTTTGTATATATGTAACATAGCTCAGATAATTTTCCATTCAGTACTGTTAATGAAGAAACATTTATACAATCAGCAACACAGCAAGAGACATAAAGGCAGCCTTGTTCATGACAGCATCTGGGTGATTTATCATCTTTCCTGAGGTTAAAACAAACAAACAAACAACAACAACAAAAAGTGTTTGAAGTCATTCAAAGATAATGAAAATTATTACTTATGTTTTTAAGTAATGAAAACTGTCATTTTAGAACTTGATGAATCCCTTCCTATATGGAATGAGGGTTGGAGAGATTAATTTTACTTACACCTCTCCCTGCACAGTGTCACAATAGCAAAAATATTTCAAGCTTGGAATGGAAAAAAAAAAACAATTATTGTTTTAATTGGTTATCATGGTTGGCAAGATAGTTCATTTGAAATCTTAAGCATGTGGAATGAGAAATATAATTCCCGGTATGTGAAGGAAGCTGTAGGAAAAATTAAACTGCTAATAGTGCGGGGGGCACTCACAGACAGAGGTAATGGAACTTCCCTCAGCAAAGCCGAGGGGTCCCGAGGAGAGGTGAGCCTGCTGTCCGCCAACCCAGCCCCTCGGTGAGCGAGACACAATCAGACGCGACAGGGGTTCTGTCTGAGCAGTTCCGCTTTATTGCCACAAACTCTTGGTTTATATAGACAAGCAAGGGGGTTCTGCGAGGGACCTCCCATAGTTGCACCAATCATGTTAAAGGTCAAATTATAATATGCCATAGTTGCACCAATCACGTTAAAGGTCAAATTATAATATACCATAGTTGCACCAATCACATTAAAGGTCAAGTCATCATGCGCTTCATTGTAATAGGAGTCTATGGTGATCACGCACTGTCCACGTGCCCCGAAGTAAAGAGAGCCAATCAAAAACTGAAAATAGACCACACCCCTATCGCTTCCGCCAGACGCCATCTTAGTTTCCCACCGCAAAAGCTAGCCCCCCCTTTTTTTTAAGGTTTCCCACGTAGGGCCCCACAAATAGAAGCACTCTGAGGCATGTATTGTAAGTGTATAAAATGTACCTAAGTAGTTTCCTGACCTGCTCTTGAAGTTAAAAAAAAAATCTTATTTTGAGCTCTGAGATTTATTCATTCTTTAAAAATATTTTATTCTAGGGACTTCCCTGATGGTCCAGTGGCTAAGACTCCACACTCTTAGTGCAGGGGGCCTGGGTTCCATCCTTGGTCAGATAACTAGTTCCCACATGCTGCAGCTAAGAGGTCACATGTCCCAACTAAAAATCTCACATGCTGAAACAAAGAACCTGCATACCACTACTACACCCAGTGCAGATAAATACACAAATAAACATTAAAAAATAATAGTATTAGAACTAAAATAAAATTTTATTCTAGTTTATTATTCATTTTAATCCTAGAAGAGTTGATAGCAACCTTCCTCAGCTATAACCCATCTTTAGTAGCATTCCATATGGAAGAAAATAAAGCTGGCTATAAATGTCAAAATAACAGCCATCCCTTTTCATAATTCCACTGTCCTTGGGCTCCTATTGTGGCAGCTGAAAAGTCTGTGGACAAGCTGTTTTTAAATTTTGCAACTTTCCATAAATTGGTCCTTACTAGGTTGATGATTTTCTTAATACATTTGAATACTTTAAATCTGAACACTGAGATCATTTTTCAACTCTGGCAGTTTTGATAGTTTCTTTTTTAACTTTTCTGTTTGTTTTTTACTGAGTAGCAGTCACTACGCACTGTTGGAGATGCCACAGTATGCACAATAGAAAGATCCTTGCTGTCGTGGATCCTTATGTTTATTCTATGAGAAGTAGATGGACTATAAACACAGGAGAGAAAAACAGGGAAGTTGACAGAAAGCACTGATGAGAAAAGAGGGAGGAGGTGCTCAGTTTTAAACAGAAGTATAAGAAAAGCTTCTCTGAAATGTAACATTTGTGTGGAAGCATGATGGTTGTGGTGATTGTTCAAATAAATAAAAGAAAGCCAGAAAGTCCTGGGCACAGTGAATATGATATCATTTCCTAGAAGCTAAGGTCTGAGAGATAGACTGGGTCCAGCTTACAAAGGATCTAATAGGACCTGCAGGGAGATGGAAAGCCATTAAAGGGTTTTACAAAGTGGAAACCTCTGATTCAGTCTACATTCTCTAAATATTTAGCCTTGTTGGTATATCATGAGTGGTTATCGATAGGAAAGAAGTAGGAGGTGTGGTTAGGGTGAGAACTCATGACACAGTTCAGGTGAGAAGCAATGGTCATTTGAGCCAGGGAGATGGTAGGCAACAGAGAAGAGTGCATGGGTTTAGGATGTGGTTTGGAGGAACGGCTGACAAGACTTGCTGATGGGGTCTGAGGAAAAGAAACTTTAAAAATTGTTGCATGGTTGTTTATTTGTACAAAGGGATGGATAGAGGAGACTGGAGGGGGGAAAAGCTTGGGTGGATGGGGAGTCAGGAGGTCTGGAATCCAGGCAGAGCATGGAGTGGAGTGTTGGATGAGAGATGAAGCATTACTAATGCTGAAAATGTAACTGGGAACTTCCCTGGTGGTCTAGTGGTTGAGACTTTGCCTTTCAATGCAAGGGTGCAAATTTGATCCCTGATTGGAAAACTAGGATTCCACATGCCTCTGGGCCCAAAAACCAAAACAGTAAACAAAGAAGTAGTATTGTAACAGATTCAATAAAGACTTTAAAAAATGATCCACATCAAAAAATGTTTTAAAAAATATAAGAAAATGTAGATGGGTTCACAGGTTGGAGCTCTCAGCACTCTTGAGGGATTGGTGGCATGGAGATACCAGTTTGGGTGAGCTGGAATAATTAGAGGTGGTCATCAGAAAAGGGGGAACTTATTGTGATTTTGAAGGGGGAGAGCAGATGCTATAAACAAATCATGTTAATGACCATATGCTTAGTCAAGGTAGGATACAATACATACAAACATTATATATATATATACATGTGTATATATATATATGTGTGTGTGTGTGTGTATATATATATATATAACCGGAGCTTAGAAGGTCCACGAACTCGAAGGCCAAAAGGAATTATCCAAATGAGTATTGAAAGCATCAACTATAATTGCAGAAATACTGATGGAGAGGGAGATACTGTCTTGCGCACACACACACACACACACAATGTGGATGACACACGATAGAGGGTAGCAAATTGCAGAGTTCCAAAACATGATTTTTAAAGAGGTTAAGATCTGCGAAGGAAAAAGAACTAAGATGGTTTGGAAACAGCAATGGAGAATGAAGAGGCACTTTGCTTATCTCTGTGCACTGGGATACATGGTGCATGAAATGAAATACAGCCTTGACCTGAAAGAGTTGTTAAGTTAGGTGTCACCCTCAGGAAAAACTTCAGTAAGGAATGAATGTAGAGAAGATGCTGGTAACTGACCGTGAATCCCAGAGGGCATACTAGGAAGATTTGAGAGGGCTTGCTTTTGAGCTAATGTCTTCTTACATAAATACTATCTTCTCCTGTTTGCATCAATTTGTACTTTTGACTTTCACAGCAAATATTTAAATTTCTATAGCATTGATTCCGCTTTTATTCCTTGTTCTGTATATTTGAATTATGCCATTTCTTTTTTCTTTGACATCCCGCCTCTCCTTCTTTTCCTGCTTCTTTCTCCACTTTTTACTTCTTAGGGATTTCTGCTTTTACCAAGACAAATAAGATCTCCTGGGATCTTGAGACTGCCCAGTGTTTTTACACACTTGTGCTTCTTTTGAAAGGTCTTTTTCAGGGATTTGCTTTTCCTCTGTATTTTTAGGATAATGCTTATTTCCCCCCCTTTAATTCTGTAATTTTATTTTGCAAATATAGAACGCTTTGTCAGGGCTTCAGCCTTGCTCAATTTTCTTTTCTAATAGTCCTTAGGTCAGGAACACAGGACAGGTCAAGGTAGAATCTAACTGGGCAGGACCCCATGCAGGCATCAAAGGACACAAAACTAGCAAGGTGCTGAGAGCACAGTCCAAAATGGGGTGTGTTGATTAATCAAAGACAGACATTGGCTCCTTCCGAATTTAGACCGAGAACTAGAGGGGACAGACAAGGCTATTGGGAAAGGGTTGGCCAGTTAGTAGTGAGAGGAGAGCGGGTCACTGTGCAGGGCCATGAAAAGAAATGGTTTGTTACCAGTCTGCCTCATTCACCAAAGGCCTGTGTGTCTCATTTTACTCATCCTTGCTACAAATCCTTATCTTTAAGGGTCTGACTTGTACAGGTTTTTAGACTTACAGATTAAGGGTAGGTTGACATATGTAGTTTTAATAATTGTATCTTCTTTTTGAATACTCATCCCCTATAATGTTCTGGGGTGGGTAAGGTTGTAGTTTATGGTATATTTTTGTTGTTTGTTTGTATAAATGCTGCAAACCAGGCAGCTGGCTGCCCCCACAATCGTCATTACAATAAACATTAGCATAACGAAGTCTGAGAAAACTTGAGTTAAGAAAACGGCTTTGACAACATGGCTGGACCCAGAGATTATCATACTAAATAAAGTAAGTCACTCAGAGAAAGACAAATACTGTATGATATCAATTATACATGGACTCTAAAATACAGCATGAATGAACTTGTCTATGAAACAGACTCACAGGCATACAGAATATACTTGTGGTGTGTGTGTGGCGGGGGGAGGCATAGGGGAGAGATGGAATTGGGAGTTTGGTATTAACAGATTAAGTTTTTATATATAGGTGGATAAACAACAAGGTCCTGCTGTATAGTGCAGGGAACTACATTCCATGTTTTGTGATAAACCATACTGGAAAAGAATATGAAAAAGAATATATAAATGTACACCTATGTCACTTTGCTGTGCAACAGAAATAAGCACAACACTGTGCATCAACTATACTTCAATAAACTAAATTTTTAAAAAGAAAACTGCTCTTTAAAATTAACCTATTTGGTTTTCAGTCACTTGAGCACAGGATCCTGTACTTCATCTGTGCTTTTATGCAATATCTGATATCTTACAGTCATTTTGAAAGAGCATATGTATTTGGGGAAATGCCAGCTCTGTCAATTCCCTATGTCCAGAAGTTTTTTATTTTCTGGCATCAGCATTGGACTCATTTTCTGAACATTAGGCTGAATTAGGGTACAAGAAGCGCATATATAATAACTGTAATTCTCAGAATGCCTGCATTTAGGAACTTTTCTTCTTTCTGCCAAGTCTACCTTGTACTACAGCAACTGCGATTCCCATTAAGCAACCTGCCAGCTCTAGCTGACTCCCCGCCTAGTTCAGTCTCCTTGTTTTGTTCTTGCTTTTCTTTGTTTTGTTTTCTCAAGCATTTTAGTCTCTCAGTGGTATAGAAGAGAAGATTCATGAGATTATAAAAAGAGGAGGAGTCCACTGGCTCCTTAGACATGTAGCCATGAGTTGAAACGATGGCTGCTTTCTCTTTTGTTTATCTAAGGACTTCCCTGGCTCAGAAGGTAAAGCATCTGTCTACAACGCGGGAGACCCGGGTTTGATCGCTGTCGGGAAAATACCCTGGAGAAGGAAATGGCAACCCACTCAGGTACTATTGCCTGGAAAATCCCACGGATGGAGGAGTCTGGTAGGCTACAGTCCATGGGGTCGCAAAGAGTCGGACACGACTGAGCGACTTCACTTTAAGGACCTCCCCTAGTGGCTCAGATAGTAAAGAATCTGCCTGCAGTGCCAGAGACCTGGATCCGGTCCCTGGGTTGGGAAGAGCCCCTGGAGGAGGAGGGCAGGGCAACCCAACAAGAGTTCAAGAAAGAGGGAAGCAGACAGGATTTTTCAAACTATTTTAAGGCAATAGAGTTCCTGACATATCACAGGCTCTGCTTCTAATTGGGCTTGCAGTCTAGTTCCATGGACTTTGAACCCAGTGGAAATAGTGGGTGGTCAGTCCCACTTAAAGAAGCGATCTGCTTTCAAGTTGCGTGTGTGTAGCTTCCTAAGGATTTGAGGGAGACAGAGTAACTGCCTGTCAAACAATTGTCAAATGAATTTTGGACAATTGTCCAAATTGTCAAATCGGACCTGACTTTCAATAGCATCAACATTGTAAGCTAAAAAACTGAGATTCTGAATATGCAATTTTACACATAAGAGAATAAATTGAACCTCCTGACTATGTGCTAGTGTGATCTCACAAGACCTGAAAGCATGCCACATGGGGAGATAAATCTCCTTCCCTAACATAAACAGAATATTATGATGCTATGGATATCTGAGGGTATACATGTTTGCGTAAACCAATTCTTTCTTTTAAAATATCTCCCTGTACACAGAAACAAATCACCAAGAAAATAATCACTAAAATTATGAAATCAGGAAATAAAACTCAAACTGTTAGTAGATATTAAGTAATGAAAAACCCAAAATGATTTTATAAACTGATATAAGGATTAAGAGATAGCACAAAACTCAGTGAAAAAGAAGCAAATGACAACGGACAAAACAATTTCTCTTTGTCACTTCAACATGTGTGAAATTTAAATAGTGAACTTATTAATAACATTTTTGACCAGAATATGAAACTAATCAACTGCTTTGGCAGCATATGCAAACCAATTATTTTTCAAGAAATCTTGGTAAGGGAAACTTTGTGAAAAATGTAGAAGGGGGTAACAATCAGATGCCAGAAGAAGAAAATAATGAGTTGCTTTAATGTTGTATATTTAAATGAGAATACCCTTGAAGTTCCCTTAAACCATTTAGTAAATTAAGCTAAAATGTCAATGATTTACCAAAGTAAAGAAAGATGTATTTCTATTTAAATTACATTTTGGAATCACTAAGCTCTTTACATTTTGTTTTTAAGAATTTCCTTTTTCCACTGGGATTTTCTGAGAATTAATGAGAAAAAGCTGTGAAGTTTTTCTGGCAACTGTTAACGAAAAAATAATAGGGGCTGTGTTTTGGTGTAGCCCTATTTCCTTCTGAGTTCTCTAGGGATTGAATGGAGAGTTGAATACTGTGGAGGGAAATAGGTGATGGCTTTGTTTTCAAGTATATTGGGGAAAATAAAAATTTTATTTACCAGGATATCCCCCTTCTTCCCTGGTGCCTCAGCTGGTAAAGAATCCGCCTGCAATGCAGGAGACCTAGGTTTGATCCCCGGGTTGGGGAGATCCCCTGCAGAAAGGGAAGGATACCCACTCCAATATTCTGGCCTAGAGAATTCCATGGACTGTATAGTCCACGGGGTTATAAAGAATCAGACAGGACTGAGCGACTTTCATTTTCACTTTCACTTTCACTTTCCTCCTTCTTACCCCAACTCTCTGCACCTCACCACACCTCACCACACTCTGAGGCTTCAAGAAGAAAAAGGTCTTCCTCATTTTTCAAAGTTAACACAGTGATAGCTGGCTGACTTTATTCTAATTAAACAGAGCATTTCTGTGGATGATTCAGATTTTCTGTGAAATGTGGAGAGTAGAGAAAAAGGCAACATCATCAGAAATAGGTCTTTAAGATACTTTCTTTGGTTAATATAGTACATTATCATTCATTTGAGCAGAAATTATTCCCTTAGAAAAAAATTCCTTGATCCTACATTAAAGAAATATGGAGAATATAAATGTAGAGACCTATAGAATAATCTGTGTAATAACCTCCCTATCTCTCCTCGATTTTAACTTAGTTTCCCAATATTCAGTAGGAAAAGTATTTAATGTTTCAAATATGATAGACCTGGATTTCCTGATAGTCCAGTGGTTAAGACTTTGCCTTCCAGTGCAGGGGGTGTGGGTTCAATTCCTAGTCAGAGCCAAGATCTCATATCCTTGGGCCCCCCCCAAAAAAACCAAAACATAAAACAGAAGCGATGTTGAAGCAAATTCAACATAGACTTTAAAAATGGTCCACATCAAAAAAATCTTTAAAAAATATAATAGACCACAGAGCTTTATGGAACTATGCGATGGTCCCATGGAAATTTGTCACTTGGTTCCATTAGTGCTACATGGAAAGTAACAGAATGCACTTACCAAGGTTTCAACGGAGTACAATGAACTCTTAAGGCTCCTTCCGACCTGCCACCTCCATGTAAACGTGTAGTCTTCCCCAGTAAGGACACCAGTTTACTTACTCAAGCTTCTGCAAAAATGACTATCAAACTGCAAAATATATATAGCAAGTAATAGTCTGTGTATCATGCATTATTCTAAGTACTTTATACAAATAAGTTTTAAAAAATCAACCCAAAGAGGTATGCACCATTCTTATTCCAGTATGTTAGGCAAAATTATCAGATGTTCTCTGAAATTCTCTTCTCCTGGTACCTCAATCCTTTCACTGAGTACAGGTGGTACCTGCAGCTTGCTTCTAACTCAGAATAGGGCAAAGGTGAAGAAAATTTGCAGGTGAAAGTAAAAGGTCCCTAATCAGCTGATGTTGAGTTGATGAAAAGGGAGAACCTCCTTGATGAGCCTGACCTTATCAGGTGAGCCCTTTAGAAGAAGGTTCAATCTTTTCCTGAGATAAGAGACTGGAGCTGGGAGGGACTCTCTTTTCTGGCCTTGGAGCACACATTCAGATACTGTCTGTGGAGAGGCAGTCTGAAGATCTGAGGCTTTCAGTCTTTCAACGTCAAGGAAATGAACTCTGTCAAGTATATGAATAAGTGTTGAAGAGAATGGAGCCTGATTGACACCCTGAGTTTGTGGCAACTTGTTACATCAGTTCAGTTCAGTTCAGTCGCTCAGCTGTGTCCGACTCTGTGACCCCATGAATCACAGCACGCCAGGCCTCCCTGTCCATCACCAACTCCCAGAGTTCACTCAGACTCACATCCATTGAGTCACTAATGCCATCCAGCCATCTCATCCTCTGTCGTCCCTTTCTCCTCCTGCCCCCAGTCCCTCCCAGCATCAGAGTCTTTTCCAATGAGTCAACTCTTCGCATGAGGTGGCCAAAGTACTGGAGTTTCAGCTTTAGCATCATTCCTTCCAAAGAAATCCCAGGGCTGATCTCCTTCAGCATGGACTGGGTGGATCTCCTTGCAGTCCAGGGGACTCTCGGGAGTCTTCTCCAACACGTTACATAGCAGGAGATAATTAATACATCCCATTTGGGGTTTCCCAGGTGGTTCAGTGGTAAAGATTCCAACTACCAGTGCAGGAGACAGAGGAGACGTAGGTTCGATCCTTGGTTCAGGAAGATTCCCTGACGTAGACAATGGCAGCCCACTCCAGTATTCTTGTCTGGGAAATCCCTTGGACAGAGCAGCTGGGCACACTGGGCATACACCATAGCACATACATCCCATTTTACAGACATGGTAACCAAAAAATAACTTGCAACTCATTTGCAGCTAGTTTAGTGGAAAACCAAGACTCAGTCCCAGGCAGCATGAATCCAGGCTGCATGAGTTACCATTTTGTTAAAAAAAAAAAAAAAAAAAAAACTGATTAAAACTTGTAGGCAACAGAAGCAGCTATAGCAAATACATGACATTGAATGTGTAACACATGTTAAAACTGTGTATCAAATAGTAAAGCTTTCCAATAAAACAAAATTATTTTGAGCAGCAATGGACTTATTTTCTAAAAAAAATTGTTTTGAGCAGTTAAGATTTTTATGATTGCAGACTACTGAAATTTAAAATAGGATGTCTGTAAATTATTGATTGCTAATGATAAATGCAATTACCTGCCATGTCAGTAAATAAAGAGTGTTATGATCATCAGTTATTGCAGCCACAGCTAAAGGTGAGCTGATGAGCCCTGAAGGGACTCAGAATGTGAAAACAGGATGCTGGCCCCAGAGAGCTGAGGCGCATATCAAAGGAATGATTGCAGGGAGCCCAGACTCTTGCATCTTCCCATACATAGAAAAGCACTAAATTTCTTAACTTGGGATATCTGGTTTTCTTTAATTAACAATAATCTTTTGATGTTCAGATAACCTGCCCTTTTTTGCAACAAGTCTATATACCTTGGCTCCCCACCTCACATCCTCAGAGCAGTTCTCTCAGGGTTACTTGAGATTCTGCCTCCCAGGCTTGAAGTCCTAAAAATTCCTGACATTTACAATGTGAATATTTTTTTTTTACTTGACACTAATTAAATTGTATAATTAAAACTTCTTTTCCTCAAAGTTCTTTTACTTTCTACATATAAAATCTCATTCGACAATTTTAATAAGATTAAAATTTCAGCTTAAAATTATATTGTACCTAATAAAATGGAAATCTAACTTTAAAAATAGAAATATTTATGGTAGACCCTTGTGACTCAGCTGGTAAAGAATCTGCCTGCAATGCGGGAGACCTGGGTTTGATCCCTGGGTTGGGAAGATCCCCTGGGGAAAGGCAAGGTTACCTACTCCACTATTCTTGCCTGGAGAATTCCACGGACTGTATAGTCCATAGGGTCACAAACAGTCGGACGCAAGTGACTTTCACTTTCATTGTCTGCAACATTAGGGCTTTCCAGATGATAAAATATCCACCTGCCAATATCCACCTCCTGGAGAGACACAGGAGACATGGGTTTCATATCTGGGTTGGGAAGATCCCCTGGAGAAGGAAATGGCAACCCACTCCAGTACTCTTGCCTGAAGAATTCCATGGACAGAGGAGCCTGGTGGGCTACAGTTTATGGGATCTCAAAGAGCCAGACACAACTGAGTGACTGAACACACACACCCACAATTCAGTGTTAAACGGAAAAGTGGCTTCTTTAGGAGTTAGACAACTACCAAAGAAGTATTTTTAACTAGTAAAATTTTCAAAAGGCATTTGAGTCTCACAAGGGATTTTTCTTGACATTTAAAATTCCTTTGTCTTTAAAAACAGAAAGACCTATTTTTAAGCTCTTTGATATGGTACTGAGAGCTTCAGTTAATTAAAATTAAATGGTCTATTGTAAACTGATAGGCTGTGAGCAGTTTTGCTTTAACTATAAATTGCTTTCTTGTGAGTTAATATCTGAACAATATTTTTGGGTAAAGCTTTAAATTAAAGCATGCCATTCTGATTTATATGTGACAATGATGGTTAGCGAGTCTTAAAAAAAACTTTAATGTTTCAAGGACTTTAGCACTAGGATAGTAAGGATAATAAGCCCACTATCATGACAAAATACCTCAAACTCTGGCATGAATGTTTAATGCACGTGTGTTTAATGCCATGCTCTATTTTTAGTCAACTTCTCACTTAAAAAGGCTTTGATAAGCCATTAACCTCAGTTCCACTTGCAATAAAATACTAATTAAACACTTGTGGAGTACCTCATTTCCTGTACAAATGAAGTTGGCATGGTAAACCAGTTACTGAATGAATAGTAGCTGTAACACAGCAGACCCCTATGGGGCCTTCCACTATATCTGCTTTAGCTCCTCTCTGAAGTACCAAGATAATAGTGAAAGTGAAAGTGTTAGTCACTCAGTCATATCTGACTCTTTGCTCAGATGGTAAAGATAATAGTATCAGATGCCAGTTTCCAGAGTTGTTTTGCAGATGTGAAAACCTCCCCCACCGATGACTACTGGAGGGCCGCCTTAACCCCTGTGAGGCCAGCTGCTGCCTCATCACCTGCCATTTGGAGGACTGTGCAAGCAGACCATGTACCCTGCAACTTCTGCCCTCCCCCTGCCCTTTAAAAATGCCCTGCCTAAACTCTTGGGGAGCTTGAGGCTTTTCAGGGCATGAGCCACCTCATCCCCTTGCTTGGCCTTGCGATAAACCTCTCTCTGCTCCAAAATCCTGTTCCCCTTTGTTTGGCCTTACTGTGCATCAGGCACATGAACTTGCTTTAACAACAAGAAGAATTTAAGTCAAGCATAAAGGTGGGCTTTTGCAAAATTGTGGGAACCCAGTGAAATGCCCCCGAGAGGCCGGTGGAGAGAGGCAATTTGATGATTGTGCTCCGTGGTATTCTGTTTATCAGAGTAATAACCAAGTCTTTCTTGAATATCCGCTCTCTGCACAGCTTTATATTTGGCTTCTCTTTGCCCTGCCTCATTGAATGGGTGGCAACTGCATAAACTTCTTGTCAATTAGGTTATGGTCTGAAGATTCCATCACAAATATACAGAATAAAGCATTTCACAAATTCTAGGATATTAAGGATGTCTCATGTTAAAGATTTCCACTCACCTTTGCTTTTTTCCCTCTTAACTCTTTCTCCTCCCTCTGACCTACTCACTTATCTGCTCCTCACCCCTAATTACTGGGAGGAGATTCTTTTATAACCATGGCCTTAGGCTGGGCATGAGTAGTGAGTAGAGAAGTAATTGCTGAAGTTGAATTAATGGTGAAGAGTTTTCTGGATAAGACTCACATGTACATTGACCCACTTCTTGACTTTCATGTTCAGCTGTGACAAGTCAGAGGAATTTTTTGATCCATTCTGTCTCCTCATCTGTGAAATAGGCTTAAGGCCTTGACTCCACTTTATTCATTTTTAATGCCTTGAAAATATGACTGCAGATGATAACTTGGACTTCAGCCTGGTGTCTTTCATTTAGTAATTTCAGTCAATATGAACTCCAAATGAAAAATGACATAATGCCATTTAAAAATACAGTGATGCTCATTTGCAAAGCCAAAGGGAAAGATCAAGTAAGATTATGCAAAAATGTCTCCGATTCTCAAGCAGGTATTTGCACAATTGGGTTATCAAATGAAGCTGACCTCAAGGGCTTAGCCTAGAACAGAAACAGCTTGCATAAATTCTAGCAGTAGAGCGCCTCATGTGACCTTTCCTTTTTTAGAAAAAGACAGATCCTGGAGATTTCAGCAGAGATAGCAGAATTCACAGAGCTGTTTCTGAAGCAGATTTAATTTAAAAGCCTTTATGCTAAATAAAACCACCTTACTAGTAGTGTAATTTTTGCTATAGCCTTCTACATTTCTTCTATTTATTACTGGCATAAATTATATGAATTATTTTATAGTTTACTGTTTTTTGTATTTACAGTAAAACATGGATTTTAATTTCATTGATTCAACAGTGAAAGTAACAGAAGGCTCAATGTTCCAGGCCAAAGATTCATCAAAGATTGGCTCTTTATGAAGGTTTTCTCTCTGGGAAGGTTATCTTCTTCACAGGGCTGTCTTACTTATTTTGCAGTGATTCTCAAACATTAATGTGTGTGTGTATGTGTGAAAAAATTACCTGGAGGACATGCTAAAACACTGATTACTGAACCTCACCCCTAAAAATTGTCTTTATTCCATCTGGTATGGGCTCAAGAATTTGCATTTATATCAAATTTCCAGATTCTTCTGGCCTGACATAAAGTTGGATCTACTGCTACATTGGCTTTGCTGCATTTCTGCAAGCTAATTTTTATGGGAAAAAATTCTATTCAGTACTGCACTGACTCATTCAATCTGTTTTTCTTTTTTTAAATTTTATTTTACTTTACAATACTGTGTTGGTTTTGACATGCATCGGCATGAATCCGCCACGTGTGTACACGTGTTCCCAATCCCGAAACCCCCTCCCACCTCCCTCCCCATACCATCAGATTATCCCATATGGAGGAGAAGTATGCTTGCAATGTGACCTAGTAGTAATAATAAATAGTATTTGTTTTTAAATTATCATCTATCTTAGAAAGATATTGGTCTATCCTGTCTTCACTACAGCATTGTTTACAGCAGCAAGCATGGAAACACCTTATGCATGCATATATATATATATACATGCATACATCCATTGTTCTGCAGTTACCAAGTCATATCTGATTCTTCACGACCCCATGGACTACACTTGCATGCATACAAAATGGAATATTACTCAGTCATAAAAGATGGGAAGCCTGCTGTTTTCAATAACATAGAGGCACATTAAAGGAATTATATTGAATGAATTATCAGACAGAGAAAGACAAATATTGCATTATCTCACTCACATGTGCATCTAAAAAATTCGTAGATATATAAAACAGATTGGTGGTTGCCAATGGCAGGGCATGGGGATTGCAGCTGGGTAAAATGGGTAAAGGGAGTCATCTGTATAGCTGAAAGGAGTTATAAAGGAGTTATCTTTATAACTGAAAGATAAAAACTTTCAGTTAGAAGATAAGTAAGTCCTGAGGATGTAATCCACAGCATAGTGACTATAGTTAACAATATTTTATTATATATTTGAAAGTTGCTGAGAGAGTAGATCTTATGAGATCTTACAAGCTCTCACCACAAGAAAAAGTGTAACTGTGGGAAGATACATGTTAACGAAATTTGTGGTAATCAGTTTGCAATAGATAGTCATATCAAATCATATTGCACAGCTAAAAAATTCCATGTTATATATCAACTATATCTTGAATAAATTGCTATCTGCTATGCATGTCTGTATTCATTTAAATATTACAATAAGGCTGTACGGTTGTTACTATTATCTGATTTACAAATGAGAAAAGTATATCATAGAAAGTTTAAGGTCACAGTTAGGAGATGGTATATCAGATTTGAACTTTATTATTTTTATTATATATTATAGTTATATATTATTATAATATGTTATTGTAACTCCAGAGTGCCCACCCTTAACTACTAGGCTATTGCCATGGACTGATTTATGTCCCCTTAAAATTCATATATTGAAATCCTAACCCCCAAAGAGCTATATTTAGAGATAGGATTCTTAGGAGTTAATTAGGGCTAAATAAGGTCATACAGGGGCTTTCCAGGTGGCGGTAGTGGTAAAGAACCTGCAGACTAATGCGGGAGACTGAGGAGACTCGGGTTTGATCCCTGGTTTGGAGAGATCCTCTGGATGAGGGCACAGCAACCCACTCCAGTATTCTTGCTTGGAGAATCTCTTGGAAAGAGGAACCTGGCAGGCTACAGTCCGTAGTGTTGTCCAGAGTTGGACACAACTGAAGTAACTTAGCAAGCATGCAAGTTCACATAGAGTGAAAGTCGCTCAGTCACGTCTGACTCATTGCAACCCCATTTCAGTCCATGGCTTTCTCCAGGCCAGAATACTGGCGTGGGTACCTGTTCCCTTCTCAGATGGGATCTTCCCAACCCAGGGATGGAACCCAGGTCTCCCACATTGCAGGTGGATTATTTACTGGCTGAGCCACAAGGAAAGCCCAAGGTCACACTTCAGTTCAGTTCAGTTCAGTCGCTCAGTCGTGTCCGACTCTCTGCGACCCCACGAATTGCAGCACGCCAGGCCTCCCTGTTCATCACCATCTCCTAGAGTTCACTCAGACTCACATCATCGAGTCAGTGATGCCATCCAGCCATCTCATCCTCTGTTGTCCCCTTCTCCTCCTGCCCCCAATCCCTCCCAGCATCAGAGTCTTTTCCAATGAGTCAATTCTTCGCATGTGGTGGCCAAAGTACTGGAGTTTCAGCTTTAGCATCATTCTTTCCAAAGAACACCAAGGACTGATCTCCTTTAAAATGGACTATTCTAATAGGCTGTTGCCTTTATAAGAAGAGGAAAAGACAACTCTCTTGCTTTTCACAAGGCCATGAGGCAGAGAAGCCACCATGCCACCCCCCAGATCTCAGACTTCCAGTCTTCAGACCTCTGAGGAAAAAATTTTCTATTTTGTTTAACCATCCAATCTATGGTATCTTGTTACAGCAGCCCAAATCCAAGACAACCATTTTGCCCCCAAAATATATAATTTATTTATAAATTTAATCTATGCTTCAAAATTGCATTTTCTGTAAACTTCTTGAATGGTATTAGTCTTTCTAGTCTCTATATATTTGTCTTCAAGTAAGTAAAGGCAAAACACATGGTATTCTTATTCATAAGAAAAGCCTGTGCTAATATCAATGGTTTCCTTGGTCCCTTGAAGTGTGAGTATCTGAGTAGCGAAGGCATTAGTGATCATTTTAATCTGGTACTTCTGGAATAAGAGAAGGAAAGATATTATTAGATTTGCTTTCTCTCTAGCACATCTCCTCTCTCTGAATTTCCTTGCTATTTGTGCTGCATTTTTTTTCCTTAAAAAAAAAGCTTTTAATTTTAATTAGGTCCCATTTGTTTATTTTTGCTATTATTTCCAACAATACAGTATACTAACACATATATATGGAATTTAGAAAGATGGTGATGATAACCCTGTATGTGAGAAAGCAAAAGATACACCGATGTATAGAATAGTCTTTTGGACTCTGTGGGAGAGGGAGAGGGTGGGATGATTTGGGAGAATGGCATTGAAACGTATAATATCATATATGAAACGAGTCACCAGTCCAGGTTCAATGCATGATACTGGATGCTTGGGGCTGGTGCCCTGAGATGACCCAGAGGGATGGTATGGGGAGGGAGGAGGGAGGGGGTTCAGGATGGGGAACATGTGTATACCTGTGGTGGATACATGTTGATGTATGGCAGAACCAATACAATATTGTAAAGTAATTAACCAAATAAATAAATAAAATGCAATTGATTTACAGTGTTGTGTTATTTTCTGCTGAATGATGAAAGGAATCAGCTATGTATGCTCAGTTGTGTCCAGCACCTTGCGACCCCATGGATTGTAACCCACCAATCTCTGCTGTTAATGGGATTTCCCAGTTAAGAATAGTGGAGTGAGTTGACATTTTCTACTGTAGTGGGTCCCCCTGACCCAGGGATCGAACCCATGTCTCCTGAGTCTCCTGCATATGTATACATGAATCCACTCCCTCTTGGACCTCCTTCTTACCCTCCCCCGCTCCACCCCACCCATCTAGGTCCCATCTAGGTCATCCCACCCATCTAGGTCAGAACAGAGCACCAAGCTGAGCTCCCAGTTTTATATAGCAGCTTCCCACTAGCCATCTATTTTGCGCATGGTAGTATATTCATGTCAAACCTAATAGACCATTTCATCCCACCCTCCACTTTCCTCACTGTGTCCACGTGTCTTTTCTACGTCTCTGTCTCTATTCCTGCCCTGGAACTAGGTTTCTGCTGTAATTTAAATCATACTCCTTGGTTGGTGCAGAATTGTTTGATGGTTCAAATGGATTTTGAACTTCAAAGTGATGCTTTGGTGTAGGCAAATTAATTCAGACTATTCAACACTCCACCTGCTCCTTATTGCTTGGAACTGGAAAGAAGTTTCCAGAGAAAACAGAGCTGGGTCATAAAACAGCAGAACGGCAGTTAACAAGTAGATGTCCTACACTTAACTGGGGTAGAAAGAGGAGAAACTGAACCTGAAAGTGTTTAGGAAATACAGATGGAAGTGACTTGTGGCAGTACAAATTAATCTGAATACAGAATTGACAAGAAATGTTTGGTTAACATATATACTCTGTCATCCATGGATTAAGTATATTTTTTCATTAAGTTATGCCATGTCTATAGTAATGAGCATAAATGTTAAGTGTTCAGTTCAGTAAATTTTACACTCAGCCTAATATTTTAGAACATGACTACAGAACACGTGCCATTTGGCAGCCCCAAATATTCCACCTCCTTTGGCCATAGATTAGTTTTGCTCTCTTTGAACTTCACATAAGTACTCCTATGTCTGGATTCTTTCATAGTGTTTAATGTGAGACATTTACAGCACTTCATTCCTCCTTCAACTTCCAGGGATTCTGTAGTTTCAAGCGTATGAATATATCACATTTTATTAATTTCTCTCTGGATGGTATTTACAGGTTTTACATGTTATAAACTATTTTGTTTGCTTGCATTTGCTTTTGGTTTTGGTGAGAACATTTAAATTTAATTATACATGTTATCAACTAGAGTCACCATGTAATACATTGGAGTCTCAGAGCTTGTGTCTTTCTTATTCATCTTATACCTGAAACTACATATTTTTTCCTAGTCTTTCCCTGTTTCCCTCACCCACCCAGCCCCTAGTAACTACTGTTCAACTCTTTTTATACATTGGATTTTTTTTTCTATTTCATAGATAAGTAATACCATGCTGTATGTGTCTTCCTCCGTCTAACTTATTTCAATTAATAAAATGCCTTGAAAATCCATCCACACTATTGCAAATGTCAAAATTTCTTTTTTTTTTGCATGGTTGGATAATATTCCATTGTGGATAATATATATTTTATATATATATATATATATATATATATATACACACACCACATCAGTTAGATTGTTTCTGTACCTTGGCTACCTTGAATAACCCCATATAGTAAAGATGGGGTACAAATAATCCTATTTTCATTTTCCTGGATATGTACCCAGAAGTGAGATTGCTGGATCATATGGTAGTTTTCTTTTTTATTTTTTGAGAAAACTTCATTCTTCTTTCCATAGTGGCTGTACCAATTTACATTCCCTTCCTAGACAGTGCACAAGTTTCCCTATTCTCCACATTCTCACTAATATTTGCTGCCTCTTCTATTTTTGATGATAATCATCCTAACAGGTGTGAGGTGATATCTCATTGTCATTTTGACTTGCATTTCCCTGATGATTAGTGATATGGAGCATCTTTTCATGTACCTATTGGCCCTGTGTATGTCTTCTTTGGGGGGAAAAAAAAGAATACTAGAGTATGTTAATATTATACTAAACTTTCTGTTCTAATTAATTTGCTAAAATGTAATGTACTTCAGTATGCATTTGTATCCTAGTAGAAGTACTCTAAGATTTTTCAATTTGGTATCTTCTTTGGATGGTTAAGATGTCTGCTTTATGACTGATTCTGACAGTATCCTAAAAACTTTGAGGTTGAAGATATTCCCAAGAACCTTGGGACTCCTCATTAACTGAGCCTCTTCTGAACCCATGGACCAATCAGCCATTGCAGCCTGTTGTTGAAAAAAGCCCCTCACACATGTAAAGTTCTTAGATTCACAAAGACAGGCTTTGACAGACCTTGTGTACTCCAGAATCTTCACGGCTTCTATTGGACATATTTTCTTTGTAGGAATGAAGTAAAATTCTCCCATTTTGAGCCATTCTTTTATGTAAATTCTACAAAATTAATGTAACATATTTTAAAAGATATAGTTTTGTAAATATTTAATATTCTGCTAATTTGATTTTGAATTGCAAATGTCAAGTATTCTGTTTTTGGGGGGAGTTATGTTTTCTTCTGGACTTGTCTGGTGGCTCAGATGGTAAAGAATCTGCCTGCAATGTGGGAGACCTGGGTATGATCCTTGGAGAAGGGAATGGCAACCCACTCCAGTATTCTTGCTGGAGAATTCCACGGACAGAGGAGTGTGGGGGGCTACAAGTCCATGGGGTCACAAAGAGTTGGCAGGGGTCACAAAGAGCCGGACGTGGCTGAATCACACACATGTACACACACACACACGTTTTATTCTTGTGCTTACTCTACTTTGTTTAAAAACTGTACACTTTTAGAATGATTTTATGAGTAAATTTAATGTACTGAAAATAAAAATTTAAAAAAAAAACCAAAAAAAAAAACAACTGTGAAGTTAAGAAGTTCATATGTTTCTGCCAAATTTCCATACAAAGGAAGGCCACTTTGGGCTTTCTTGTAGTGTTAACAGTAAGGCACTATGGTGGGAAGCTAGAAGGAACAAGTTAAGGAGACTCCTGAGTTCCATTTGAAATGAGTTTCCTAGGCAGAATGTATGGGAAAGGTACTCACCAGCTTTTGCCTTCCTCTTCCTGAAAGGGTGTTCTGCCCCATGTCAAGTGTTCCAGCATGACTGAGAAAATAAATGCACAACTTTGAGATTGGCTAGAATTGTCTTCCCCCTTTTTTTTTTGCATGAACTGTTCTTGTTAACCATTGAAAAAGTAATGGCTCAAGAGGCATTAAAAATTATAATTCTGGAACACAGTGCCACAGGTTTTACCTGAAGCACATTTTTCTCTCTCATATACCCATGGGCTAGTCCAGGATGTAAATGCTGAGTGCCTCTGTGTGCTGGACACAGTGCCTGCCACCTCTCTCATGCCCTGTGTATCCCCTGGGGAGGCAGAAAACTTGCGAGGTTAAACATGAATATGTATGCCTATGGCTGATTCATGTTGAGGTTTGACAGAAAACAACAAAATTCTGTAAAGCAATTATCCTTCAATAAAAAAATAAATGAATTATAAAAAAATGAACAAAATTTCAGAGTGTGAAAATGTTAAGAAAGAGAAATTCGGTCATAGGGCAAACTGAGCAGAAAACTATTTTACGTTTGTTAGGAAAAATACTTTTATTTAATTAATACTCCAAGGACTTCATTAATGAAATAAGAAAAAATGGAAATAGGGCCCATAGAATGTTTATATATAAAGAGAGAGAATTTGTTAGTGGAAATGTAGAAAGGCAATGTGGAGTTCATGCCTTGTTTGAATCCAACAGGGGAAAAGTGACATGTTTCATAGCAGTAGGCCTGAGGCAGACATAATTATGTTGAGAGAAAAAGATATGGGGCAAAGCAAACAAGTAAATCATATTCAGGAATCATGTGTGAGAAAAATACTTTTAATGTGCCTACTGGCACCTAGAAGCAAATAGAGTAAAAGCCTACTACATTTTTTAGAGAATTAGTTTGCTAAAGAAATAAAAACTATAAGCAAAACAATAGCAGCAAAGATTGTAACTATTCTAGCATCAAAAGAGCTCCAAGGGACCCACTTTTGCATGAGCAAGTCAGACCGTGAAAGTTCTAGAAGCCTCAAAATATAGTGACCCAAAATAATGTGCCTTCAACAATCACTGCGGTTGTGGTCAAGGAAGAAAATGGACAAGAAAGAATCTTCCAGAAGGTGAATCCAAAAGACACAGAACAGATTTCTAATTAGAACCTTAGATAATCACTTTCAGTTGATTAGATTGATTTGTTTCTATTCTGGCAGGACCTCTCATTGGAAATATTTTGTTCTTGTGAACAGAGAACTGGTATCTGTGGAAAAGCAGAGAAAATGACAACTTTTCTTCCAGTTCACATATCACCAGATCTGAATCCCAGGGATTGGACTTCATTTCATCTCAACATTCAGGATGAACTGGAGTAGGGACTGAGTGGAATTGTGTTTTTTCTTCCTGGAGGGGGGAAATTCTCTAAATTTGAAGAAGAGAGGCCTGGACACTTTGTAGTCAGAAGTGTAATCATTCATTAATAGATAAGCTTGATTCTTTTGAAGGTTATGTAGAATTTTGTTAGAATATAAAGTAGTCATTGCTCTAGGAGGAGAGTAAGTCCTAGTCTTAAATTGTTGGGATATTGAGGGGCGCCTCAGAAGACTAAAGAAACAAGACAACTAAATAGACCTGGGATTTTCTTTTACTATAAAGGATGTTATGGGGACAGTTAGCCACATTTGAATAAGGTTTGTAGAGCAGATCATAGTGTTGCATTGATATTACCCTGATTTTGAAAATACTACTAAAGTTATATGAGAACAACCTTGTTAAAAATTTTTATTTTATTGAAGTATAGTTGGCTTACAATGTTGTGCTCATTTCCACTATACAGCAAAGTGATACATATATATTCATATATACATATATGTTACACATGCATAATACATATTTTTTTCCTGCTTTGTATCTATCTATCTATCTATCTATATATATATATATTCCTTTTCAAATTATTTCCCACTATCACAGGACATTAAATATAGTTCCCTGTGCTATACAGTAGGACTTTTTTGTTTATTCATTCTATATATAATAGTTTTCATCTGCTAATTTCAAACTCCCAAACCATCTCACCACCATTCCCCTTCCCCTTGGCAGACACAAGTTTGCTCTCTATGTCCGTGAGCTGAGAACAGCCTTGTTTGGTTTTGTTTGTTTTTAATTCATTTTTATTGGTGTATAGTTGATTTACAATGTGTTAAGTTTCTGCTCTACAGCAAAGTGCCTCAGTTATACGTATACATATATCCACTCTTTTTCAGATTCTTTTCCCAGATAGGTCATTACAAAGTATTGAGTAGAGTTCATGTTTTTAGAAAATATATGCTAACATATCTGAGGCTAGAGAAGCATGGTGGCTACAAGTTATTCTCTGCCAGTTCAGGAAGAAATTGGGACTTCCCTGTAGCTCAGATGGTAAAGAATCTGCCTGCAGTGCAGGAGACCTGTGTTCTATCCCTCGGTCAGGAAGATCCCCTGGAGAAAGAAATGGGAACCCACTCCAGTATTCTTGCCTGGAGAATCCCATGGACAGAGGAGCCTGGTCCCAGTCCATGGGGTGGCAAAGAGTCAGATATGACTGAATAACACACAGTCAGGAAGAAATTATATGTAGATAGAGAAAATAGAATAACATATATGGTAAGATATTCATTTTAGCCTTTATGAAATGTGAATGAAGGGCATAAGGGATTTTTTTTATTCTTGCAACTTTTCTGTAAATCTGATATATGTCTGAAAAAAAGTTAGAAAAGAAGAGAAAGCACACTCTTCCCTGAAGGGAAACATACACTGGCTAGGATGTGGGAAAAGTCTATTCTTTGAGTACAGGTGGATATATTGTTTAATACATCAGTCTTGACAATACAATCTGAGCCAAGATTGATTACAATTTACAGTGACTGTACGATTTTCTATTACCCCCAAGTTATCAGAAAAGTGATCCTGCCAGAATTCTGTCTTCCAGCAGAGAAAACTTTTTCCACTGGATAAATCTTAAATAGGTGGTAGAAGACAAAAATAAAGTTGTGCTTGGGTTACAAAAATGCATAAATAAGTAAAATATTTACATAAGGTACATGTAATTTCCAAGTTATGTCATGCGAGTGATCAGATAGGGTGTTCTCTCCCAATTTCTGTGCAAGCTGATGAACTATTCAAACATAAGTTACTCCTATACCAGTGATCCACAGAGTTTATATTGATACCAGGGAATAATCAGTTCTTTTTCCCCTAGAGAAAAACCAAATCCAAACTGTAGAAATTTGACACCTTATTAAAATTAAAGTGTATAGTCCATCATGCCTGGAAATTTTCAGGACATATTCAGTCAAATACCTGTCATCACATATCTCACTAATTTAAGCCGTACTTCATATTTCTTCAGTTTAGCCAAACCAAAACAAACAAAAAAGCCTCCTTTACAAAAAAAAAAAAAAAAAAAACCTCTTCCTGAAATAAGGGAAGAAGATTCTCATTTATCTTACTTGTAAAAAAGGTAACACAAACAAAATTTGACTTTTCTAAGAGTGAATGGGTAAAGCTTGATATTAAATCAAATCTCTTCTTTGTTCTTATTGTGAGAGTTGGTCTTTTTTCATTGCATTGTCCCAGCTGGAATCATTCATTTTTAATCTGTTTATATTCTGGTTTATTTAAATATAATTTTGAAGCTGGGAAGGATGTTGGAGAGCTACAGGTGTCTTTGGGATATTGTTTATCTAAATGTAAAAAACAGATTCATGTTTTAATTAATGACTACAATAGCCATCTGTCCATGTCTTGACTCAAAGCATTCATTTTCATATAGATAAAAAAAATCTTAATCAGTTAGTTTGCATTTTAATTTTGTTTGATTCTCTTAAGGACTAAGGCAATTGACATATTAAAAAAAAAAAACACTTAAAACATAGAATGGAAAAATTAGAGCTAGGCCATGGATGATTTTACATAATTGTGTTACTTATACTACTTTGAGAAATGTCACTTAAAAAAAAATCTCACCGGAAAAATAGGATAACTAGTAAGGTCTGGTATGATGTTTATAATAAAATGCAGCTTAAAAATGACTTCTATACTGTATTGGTGTTTTTCTTTCTGGCTTACTTCACTCTGTATAATCAGCTGCAGTTTCATCCATCTCATTAGAACTGATTCAAGTGTATTCTTTTTAATGGCTGAGTAATACTCCATTGTGTATATGTACCACAGATTTCTTACCCATTCATCTGCTGATGGACATCTAGGTTGTTTCCATGTCCTGGCTATTATAAACAGTGCTGCGATGAACATTGGGGTACATGTGTCTCTTTCAATTCTGGTTTCCTCGATACAGGATGCTTGGGGCTGGTGCATGGGGATGACCCAGAGAGATGTTATGGGGAGGGAGGTGGGAGGGGGGTTCATGTTTGGGAACGCATGTACACCCATGGTGGATTCATGTCAATGTATGGCAAAACAATACAGTATTGTAAAGTAAAATAAAGTAAAAATAAAAATTAAAAAAAAAATGACTTCTACAAATCAAATTTATTTTGTTTTTACCAAGCTTTTCTTGACTATATAGTTAAATTTTATCTTAATACTGAGGCAGGATCATGTTATTGATTAGTTATTATCTGCAAAAGAAAAGGTGATGTAAACATTAATATTGAAAAAGATGGAATAATTTAATTGGGAAGAGAAAGAAGTAGAGTTCTTGAAAAATAAATGTGCCATTTTTCCCCCCAAATGATCTGTATATTCACCTGATAACAAGGAATTGTTTTTAATAGAAACACTTTGTAGAACTCATCAGTGAAAGAGACCATATAACTATTATAGCTAAAACTTTAAAAAAAATTATAAATTCAATTTTGGAATAGTCACTATTTAAGTGAGGCAGTGGAAAAAAATAATAAAGATCTCTGGATAGACTTGAAATTGTTGGAATGGGATTTTTGATGACAGCACATTCATTGTTATGCCATCTTGAACATCTGTAATTTACTTTGTGGCTATTTTTATTCTGCTGGTGAAGTATAATTTGCCCTATAATTCAATTAAGATGTGGTAGTAATAGATACTTATAAATAAATATATAGTGTTTGGGGCAAGGAATTGACCTCCTGAATCCTACCAGTGAGACTGCCTAGATGGTGTCAAGAAAAATATACCCTACACTATGAAAAATAATACATAAATGAACACAAAAGAGCTTTTTTAAAAAAGTTTTTAACTAGATGGTATTCTATCCTCTCTCCTCAGAAAAGCTCTCTGATGAGCTGGATGGGATGCTAATGAAAGCTTTTTTGTTTAACCTTCACTCCACACCTAAAGTAAAATTGTTTTCAATGAACACACCCTCATGCCTCCATGCCTTTGGAACTGCACACTCTGCTTCCGTCCTGAGTACCTCCATACACCATATATCTCAATTCAGTAGTTCAGCCATTCAGTCATGTCCAACTCTTTGTGATCCCATGGATGGCAGCACACCAGGCCTCCCTGTCCATCACCAACTCCCAGAACCTGCTCAAACTCATGTCCATTGAGTTGGTGATGCCCTCCAACCATCTCATCCTCTGTCATCCCCTTCTTCTCCCGTCTTCAATCTTTCGCAGCATCAGGGTCTTTTCCAGTGAGTCAGTTCCTCACATCAGGTGTCCAAAGTATTGGAGCTTCAGCTTCAGCATCAGTCCTTCCAATGAATATTCAAGACTGATCGCCTTTAGGATGGAGTGGTTGGGTCTCCTTGCTGTCCAAGGGACGCTCAAGAGTCTTCTCCAATACCACAGTTTAAAAGCATCAGTACTTCAGTGCTCAGCTTTCTTTATAGTCCAACTCTCACACCCATACATGTCTACTGGAAAAACCATAGCTTTTACTAGACAGACATTTGTTGGCAAAATAATGTCTCTGCTTTCTAATATGCTGTCTAGGTTGATCATAACCTTTCTTCCAAGGAGTAAGTGTCTTTTAATTTCATGGCTGCAGTCACCATCTGCAGTGATTTTGGAGCCCCCTCCCCCAAATAAAGTCTGTCACTATTTCCATTGTTTCCCCATCTATTTCCCATGAAGGGATGGGACCAGATGCCATAACCTGTTTTTTGAATATTTTGAGTTGAGATGTTTCTCAATTATCTTTGCTGAATTCTCCTTCTCTACTCCATTTCTAAAGGTTTGAAAGGTTTGAGTTTCCCTCTTTTGAAAGGGACTGTGTCTGGATACTTTTTCATGTAAAGCCTTGCTTTCTTCTAAAGTTACCCCTTTCTGGTTGTCTCATGTTAAACATCCCGCCTATGCTGATAACATCCACACTTTTATCCAGCTCTAGAGTCCCTCTAGAAAGTGCTGCACTCAATATGCCAGCACATTTGGAAAACTCAGCAGTGGCCACAGGACTGGAAAAGATCAATTTTCATTCCAATCCCTAAGAAAGGCAATACCAAAGAATGCTCAAACTACTGCACAATTGCACTCATCTCACATGCTAATAAAATAATGCTCAAAATTCTCCAAGCCAGGCTTCAGCAATACGTGAACCATGAACTTCCTGATGTTCAAGCTGGTTTTAGAAAAGGCAGAGGAACCAGAGATCAAATTGCCAACATCTGCTGGATCATCGAAAAAGCAAGAGAGTTCCAGAAAAACATCTATTTCTGCTTTATGGACTATGCCAAAGCCTTTGACTGTGTGGATCACAATAAACTGTGGAAAATTCTGAAAGAGATGGGAATACCAGACCACCTGATCTGCCTCTTGAGAAATCTGTATGCAGGTCAGGAAGCAACAGTTAGAACTGCACATGGAAGAACAGACTGGTTCCAAATAGGAAAAGGAGTACATCAAGGCTGTATATTGTCACCCTGCTTATTTAGCTTATATGCAGAGTACATCATGAGAAATGCTGGACTGGAAGAAGCACAAGCTGGAATCAAGATTGCCTGGGGGAAATATCAATAACCTCAGATATGCAGATGACACTACCCTTATGGCAGAAAGTGAAGAGGAACGAAAAAGCCTCTTGATGAAAGTGAAAGAGGAGAGTGAAAAAGTTGGCTTAAAGCTCAACATTCAGAAAATGAAGATCATGGCAGCTGGTCCCATCACTTCATGGGAAGTAGATAGGGAAACAGTGGAAATAGTGTCAGACTTTATTTTGGGGGGGCCCCAAAATCACTGCAGATGGTGATTGCAGCCATGAAATTAAAAGACACTTACTCCTTGAAAGAAAGGTTATGACCAACCTGGATAGCATATTCAAAAGCAGAGACGTTATTTTGCTGACTAAGGTCCATCTAGTCAAGGCTGTGGTTTTTCCTGTGGTCATGTATGGATGTGAGAGTTCGACTGTGAAGAAGGCAGAGCGCCAAAGAATTGATGCTTTTGAACTGTGGTGTTGGAGAAGACTCTTGAGAGTCCCTTGGACTGCAAGGAGATCCAACAAGTCCATTCTAAAAGAGATCAGTTCTGAGTGTTATTTGGAAAGAATGATGCTAAAGCTGAAACTCCAGTACTTTGGCCACCTCATGTGAAGAGTTGACTCACTGGAAAAGACTCTGATGCTAGGAGAGATTGGGGGCAAGAGGAGAAGGGGACGACAGAGGATGAGATGGCTGGATGGCATCACGGACTTGATGAATGTGAATCTGAGTGAACTCCAGGAGTTGGTGATGAACAGGGAGGCCTGGCGTGCTGCGATTCATGGGGTTGCAAAGAGTCGGACATGACTGAGTGACTGAACTGAACTGAGAGTCCCTCTGGCACTAAAGGCCCTTAAGTTCTCTGCTGAAGAGGCAGTTTCAGCTTTGCATGTCAAAAGGAACTCTCCATCTTTTCCTCCTCCCTACTGATTTCACCATCTTGGTTTCCCTCTCTTTATGACTCCACAGTCCAGCCAGAAGCTCAAGCACAAACCTTAGAGTTCTTTCTTTCTCTTGTCCTCTGGTGACTGATGTTGTTGTTTAGTTGCTAAGTTATGTCTGACTCATTTGGGATCCCATGGATTGTAACCCACCAGGTTCCTCTGTCCATGGGATTTTTCAGGCAAGAATACTGGAGTGGGTTGCCATTTCCAACTATTCAGTTCAGTTCAGTTCAGTCACTAAGTCATGTTCGACTCTCTGCAACCCCATGTATCGCAGCACGCCAGGCCTCCCTGTCCATCACCAACTCCCAGAGTTCACTCAAACTCAAGTCCATTGAGTCCGTGATGCCATCCAGCCATCTCATTCTCTGTCATCCCATTCTCCTCCTGCCACCAATCCCTCCCAGCATCAGAGTCTTTTCTAATGAGTCAAATCTTCGCACGAGGTGGCCTAAGTATTGGAGTTTCAGCTTTAGCATCATTCTTTCCAAATAACACTCAGAACTGATCTCTTTTAGAATGGACTTGTTGGATCTCCTTGCAGTCCAAGGGACTCTCAAAAGTCTTCTCCAACACCACTGTTCAAAAGCATCAATTCTTTGGTGCTCAGCTTTCTTCACAGTCGAACTCTCACATCCATACATGACCACTGGAAAAACCATAACCTTGACTAGACTATAAAGCCCTCCAATACCTCCAAAATACCCATCTTTATCTCTGCTGACACCATGTTAATAGATTGGGACAAAAGTAAATATAGTTTAGTACAGTGAATTTTAAATCATTATTACTAGGTACAAATACATCTTTATTAATCAAAATAGAAGCCATTACAATAAACACATTTTTGTCAATGAGAAATAAGCTTGTTTATTCCTAGAGCATAAAAGTTTGTGTTTGGGGATTCAAGGTACACTTGGAAAGTATTTTCTGCCTCCTGCTGGCATTTTCCCTGCAAAAAGTTGTTGAGATACTTAAAGAAGTGTTAGTCAGTTGGCAAGAAAGAAGTCAGGTGAATATGGTGGATGAAGCAAAATTTTGTTGCCCAATTTCATCAACTTTGGAAGTGTTGGTTGTGCGACATGCGGTTAGCATTGTAGTGGAGAAGAATTGGGCCCATTCTGTTGACCAATGTCAGCTGCAGGCATCACAGTTTTTGGTATATTTCATCAATTTGCTGAGCATACTTCTCTGATGTAATGGTTTTGCTAGGATTCATAAAGCTGTAGTAGATCAGACTGGTAGCAGACCACCAAATAGTGACCATGACTTTTTTTTTTTTTGGTGAAGGTTTGGCTTTGCGAAGCATTTCTGGAGCTTCTTCTCAGTCCAACCACTGAACTGATCTTTGCTGGTCATTGTTTAAAATCCACTTTTCATTGCACCACGTCATAATCTGATCAAGAAATGGTTCATTGTTGTTGAGTAGAAAAGGAGAAGACAACACTTCAAAACAATGATTTTTTTGATTTTCAATCAGCTCGTGAGGCACTCACATACCATGTTTGTTCACCTTTCCAATTTGCAAAACTTCTTGAACCACCACCACACCCTACAGTCATTAGCCGTTCCTGGGCTAAATGTGTTGTTGATGTTGTAAGTTGTCTCCACTGCTTTATGACTCATTTTGAACTTGAATAATAATAAAAAAAAAATCACTCAAACTTGCTTTTTGTCTAACATCATTTTTATAGTGTAAAATAAATATAAAATAAATAGCAAGTAATAAGTTATTAGCAAAAAAGCAATAAATGAGCATTAAAATGTACAACATAATCACATTTATTTAAGAAAGTATTTTAATATCAAGTGGCAAAGTTCAATGATGCAAAACTGCAATTACTTTTGCATCAAATTAATAATCTAAGCCACCTCTCTTCCAGACTGGTTTTTTTGGCTACATTGGTTCTTATTTGCAACAAGTGTGTTCTTTCGTTACAATGTACAGACTCTCTAATTGATTGGGTTCCAGAGCAGGGGGCTCAGCATTTGCTGCACAGGGGCAGCCTGCGGGCTCTTAGATCCCTGACTAGGGATCCAGCTCACACCCCCTACATTACAAGGTAAATTCTTAAACACTGGATGATCAGGGAAGCCTCTGTCAGTTGTTTCTTAACTCACCTCCATTTACCCTCTGTCAGGACCCTGGCAGGAAACAGATGGCATGTGACAAGATGTGACTGTTTGGAAGGAACCAACAAGGAATGATGAAATGTGTCAAGGTCAGTCCTGTGTCCTAGTGGGCACGGCAAGGGGGTGGTCACTTCAGCCCAGCGAGAGCAGTGACTATAGGAGGCTTCCTCCTGACATCGGCCGAAGATTTGGGTAGAAGAACTTGGGGGCTGTCAAATCTCAGCTCAGCAGGCATGCTGTCAGAAGTAAAGTTTCCCTAGCTGATCTCTCCTTCTTAATTCTCCCATCTGCTGAATCTATCGGGAATCCAGAAGGTCAGAGGGTCTGATTGATATTCTCTATAAAGATCAGCCTTCCAGGACAGACAAGGAAGAAAGTGGGTAAGGAGAGCCACAAAATATCCGATACGCTCCTCTCTATCCATTTTTAACACAGTAAGGTGATCTTTCATTTATACCTTGTAAATCCGAAATGTAAAATACTCGTCACAGCTAGAAAGAAAGTCAAGCTTCTCACCATGTCTCCTCCTGCTAATCTTTTCACTTAAACCCCTCCTCTCCCCCAGCCAATTTCTCTCTCTCTCTCCCTCCTAGCTCCACTGACCCAGGACACAGCTAGTTCTGGCTGACCCAAAGGCTTCAAAATTCTTCTTTTTTTTTCTGTCCAGAATGCTCATTGTCCTTTTGCAAACTGCAAAAAAGGTAAAAATAAGAATCAGTGCTCTTGCAAACCATGCTGATTGACTTCTGTGAGGAACAACAACGAGGATGAGGTAGGAAGAGGTCTGTTATTATTTTACATACAGAACTCAGTGAATAATTGATGTTTACATATAGACATGGGAGAAAGTCAGAGAGAGACGCACACTCACTGAATAGAATTCAAGGCAGAAGGCAAAACAACTACCTGATGTTGAGTGAGAACAGGCTTGTTTTGCTTGAAAGAATGAAGTGTCCTGAATGACTGGCCCAGTAGAGGGAGAGGGAACCAAGGAAGACAACTCAGAGAGTAGCTGGGGCCAGATCAGGTAGGGCTTTGCAGGCCATTGTAGGGATGTTGCCTTTTGTTGTGAATGAAATGAGAGGTTGTGGGAAGGTTTTAATTGGCGGTGAGGGGGTGGGGTGGGTGGTGGTGGTGGTGGTTTGTAAGTTGATTTAAATTTTAAGCAGATTTTCTCACAACAGTGTTGAGAATAGGCTAGCACTGAAGTCTTTATTAAATTTGTTACAATATTGCTTCTGTTTTCTGTTTTGGCTTTTTGGGCAAGAAACATCTGAGATCTTAGCTCCCTGACCAGGGACTGAACCCACACCTCTTGCTTTAGAAGGCAAAGTCTTAACTACCGGACCACCAGAGAAGTCCCTGGTTATACGCTTTCTTTCTTTCTGATCTCAGCCTTGATGGTGCAATAGTCCTGACATACCAGCAGGGCTCGCAGACAACTGATCAACAAAGAAATAAATTTCCAGTTGCTATACAGAGAAAATATTGTAATTATCAGCATTTTCAGGCTAAAGGAATTTTCCAAGGGAAACATGAAAGCTCTAAAAGTATGACTTTTGTTTCTCCTAAAGCATCTAGCAAGTACAGACTCAGAAGAAGAGCCTCAATTATTACTTGGTTGTATTGAAATGAAGTAGTGAATGCTTACAAGTTTTAGAATTCTTTTGATATATATTCCAGTGAGTTTCTTTGAAGTTAATTTTTTGGTCTTCTTTCTGAATTCCTACCTGTGACTCATCCTTGGTATTTAAATGCTTAAGGAGAAACTGGTGCATATGTTGCCAAATTGGCATAATTGGTGGATATGATTGTAAAAATCCAGAGAATACATTTATTAAAAAAAAAATCACACAGAAATTCTCCTGAGAGCAAAAGAGTCTAACAATTTTCATCTAAGTTCTTACAGCCTTCAGTGAAACACGTGTATGTACCTAAGATTATTTATTTTGAAATCTTTCCATGGATACTTTTGTTTTTAATATATTTTCTACTTTTGATGTTATTGTGTGTGTGTGTGTGTGTGTGTGTGTGTGTGCGCGCGTGCGCACGCTAACTCATTTCAGTCATGTCCAACTCTTTGCGACACTATGGACTGCCTGCCAGGCTTTTCATGGGATTCTGGACTGGGTTGCCACACCCTCCTCCAGAGATCTTCCCGACTCAGGGTTCAAACCCACGTCTCTTACATCTCTGGCATTGGCAGACAGGATCTTTGCCACTAGTGCCACCTGAGAAACTCATTACTGTGTATATATCTATATATTTTAATGTATTTTCTACTTTTGGTGTTATTGCATATATAAAATGTTTTAACAATTAAAAAATTCTGTCCCATTTTCAGAAAACTATAGTTTTAAAGCTATATATATAGTTTTTAAAGCTACATTATAGTTATATATGCATGGTTACATATGTACATATAATTATACAAAAATATGTATATTTTGAAATAGTAAATGAATACTGTACATATAAGAGTTAATGATTTTATTTTTATAACTATAAATTACTTTAGAAATTATGCAGATAACATTTCAATTGTAATTATAGCCAAAAACCCTTCTGTGTAAATGAGTCTGAATTTAGTCCTTTTGAAATGAAATTAATGATTCATCCTAACATATGTTTGTTACTTAAAATTACCCCAAGAGTTTTAGCCTAATATAACAATCACATAAGACTGTTAGTATTAAAATATGGGACCATTAGTTATATTTAAAATGAATGAATAATAAATACTTCCAATCATATTTTTTCACTATTTTATAAGCTATTTTTTTCTGAGAATATAATGAAAGCTAACTTTTGAAATTTTCAGTGTGTGATTTTTGTCCATTTAAAAAATGCATTTCTCTTCATTATGGAACTTATTCTGTTCCTCTTCTCTCACCCCTGCATGACAGAACTATATTTAATTTATTGTTTACCACTGGTTAACATCTTGAGACTTAGTGAAGTTATCTGTTTGACTCAAGATTTTTATCTATGGAGGTACACATCAATTCTGTCCTGTAGAATAGAGAATTCCAAAGGCTATAGTTTGTGGTCCTTTGAAATTCAACTAGTTTTCTATCTAAATCAACAATCTTATTTTTATATTACTTACTAATATTGAGCTTCTCAAATGCCCCTTCAACCAGGTGTATGTGTGTGTGCACGTGCATTCCAGTAAAACCTTATTTATGAAGGCAGGTAGGTAGTGCGCTGGATTTGGCCCCTGGGCTGTAGCTTGCCAACCTGGGCTATACAGTATTTCATTGCAGTGCAAAGTTTTTAGCAACCATGTGAAAATATTCAACCCAACTGCCCTCACCTTGCCCAGATTTTCTCCCTGTTGGTAGGTAGGTGGGATAATTTGGCCTCTTAGATTCAGGAGCCCAGAATGCCTTCTTCAGGGGAAAGACACAGGATGGCTCTGGACCCCGATGCTTAAACACTAAATCTCCAGAACACCTTGGTATTGGCTTCAGTGTTTTTTGACTCTTCTCTCCCTGCTTTAGCCATACTGAAGGCAGTGTCACTTGCTCTCAAGCTTGGCAGTATCTTTGAGCTAGTGTTAACATCTTCCTGATTTTTCAATGAGTCCACTAGCAGATGAATGAAGAAAGAAGATATGATATATATATACGATGGAATATTACTCAGTCATAGAAAATAATGAATAATGCCATTTGTGGACTTAAACATTATATACTAAGTAAAGTAAATTAGACAAAGAAAGACAAATATATGACATCATTTATACATGGAATCTAAAAAAATGATACAAATGAATCTATATATAAAATAGAAATTGACCCACAGACATAGAAAACAAATTTATGATTACCAAAGGGGAAAAGTGGTGGTGGGGGGAGGGATAAATTAGGAGTTTTGGATTAACATATGACACTATTAGATATAAAATAACCAACAAGCACTTACTGTATTGTAGCACAGGGAACTATATTCAATATTTTTAATACCTATAAGGTAAAAGAATCTGGGAAAAAAATCTACATATGTATGTATAACTAAATTAATTTTCTGTACACCGGGAACTAACACAGCATTGTGAATCAACTATACTTCAAAAAAAAGAAAAAAAGAAAATTTCAAATGAATTACATAAAACATATGTAATTACATGAGACTCAAGATCTTACCTATCTAAAATTATTCTGTGACTGTACAAAGAACATTGCAACCTTTGAACTGATATAAAGATGCTGAGTAAAATGTATCATGTATCATCTCAACTCAAAGATAGTCACTTTTTTAAAAAAATATTTTTTTCTCTTCTTCTCTGTTATGTAATGTATTGAAAAGTATACTACCAAATTTTACATCTACCTAGAACTTAGAATGAGACCTTATTTGGAGAGAGGATCTTCATAGATACATTTAGTTAAAGACCTTGAGATAAGATTATCCTGGATTTTGAGTGGGCCATACACCCAAAGGGGCTTCCCTGGTGGTTCAGATGGTAAAGAATCCACCTGCAATGCTTCTATCCCTGGGTTGGGAAGATCCCCTGGAGAAGGGAATGGCTACCCACTCTGGTATTCTTGTCTGGCAAATTCCATGAGCAGACAAGGCTGGCAAGGCTACAGTCCATAGGGTTGCAAAGAGCTGGACATGACTGAGTAACTAAGCATAGCATAACCTACATCCAAAGAGCAGTTTCTGGTTTCCTCAGTGTGTATGCCCAGCAGTGGGGGAACCAGAATTGAAAGAGACACATGTACCCTAATGTTCATCGCAGCACTGTTTATAATAGCCAGGACATCGAAACAACCTAGATGTCCATAAGAAAGCTGTGGTACATACACACAATGGAGTATTACTCAGCCATTAAAAAGAATACATTTGAATCAGTTCTAATGAGATGGATGAAACTGGAGCCAATCATACAGAGTAAAGTAAGCCAGAAAGAAAAACACCAATACAGTATACTAACACATATATATGGAATTTAGAAAGATGGCAATGATGACCCTCTATGCAAGACAGCAAAAGAGACACAGATGTGTAGAGTGGACTTTTGGACTCAGAGGGAGAGGGAGAGGGTGGGATGATTTGGGAGAATGGCATTGAAACATGTATACTATCATGTAAGAAACGAATCGCCAGTCTATGTCTGATACAGGATACAGGATGCTTGGGGCTGGTGCACAGGGATGACTCAGAGAGATGTTATGGGGAGGGAGGTGGGAGGGGGGTTCATGTTTGGGAACGCATGTACACCCATGGTGGATTCATGTCAATGTATGGCAAAACCAATACAGTATTGTAAGGTAAAATAAAGTAAAACTAAAAATTAAAAAAAAAAAGAGCAGTTTCCTTTCAAGAAGAGATGAAGACACAGAGATAAGGGGAGAAGGCCACATGAAGGTAGAGGCAGGACGGGAATGGGCCGATCCAAGCCAACAAAGCCAGAAGCCACAGATGCTGGAAGAGCAGGAACGACCTTCCTCCGGACACTTCAGAGGGAGCGTGGTTCTTCCAACACCTCGATTTTGGACTTCTGACCTCCGGAAGAGTGAGGAAATTAATTTCTCTTGTTTTCAGCCTCTGATTTATCATAATTTGTTATGGCAACTCTAGAAAACTAATGCCTCCCATTTTGATTCTTTTTCTTCCATTGATATAAATTTCATAGGCAAGCCTATGGGGCTTCCTTATCTGTTGGAAAAAAAAAAAAATCCTCTGTACCTCGAGAGCTACTTTTCACATTTAAAAATGACCTTTGCCTATTTTCTTAAAGTAAAATATTATAGCCAAGTTTATAATGGTGAATTCACACATAATCATGAGTGAGTTTTTCTCTCTTTTTTAAAAATTAAATAATAAGTTTTCCCCAGTAGTATTAAAGGCTTTGTTTAATATTATTTTCAACCTCCATAAATTAATATCTCTTATAAATGGAACTTAATTTCTTTTAATTTCTCCCTATTTTTGGAAATTCAAGTTTTTGAGTGATTTGATCTTTTAAGTAACATCGCGTACGTCATATCTCCTTATTTCCATAAAAGAAGTATTTAGAGAAGTGGAAAATGCCCAGTTAAAAAGTAGGAATACTATTTCAGTTTCACGATTCACAATGAAAAACTGTTCCTTCAAAGATAGCCAAGAGCATTCCATATTAGCATTTTAATTGCCAATTTATTTATGAAAAATAAAATTGTGTTACTTAAATATGCACTTTAAAATTATTAGCAAATTTTAATCATTTCAAAACACTTATTAATCATTAGTATAGGCTATTTTTCAAATTTATCAGGTTGTGTTCCTTGGCTGTTTATGATTTGGGGTTGGCAGAGGTCTGCTATGGCTGCCCTAATGGAGTATCAGACACCTGATAGGTTACAGAGCAGATATTATTGGCTCATAGTTCTTGGAGGCTAGAAATCTGAGATCCCGGTGTTGGTTACTTTCATCCAGGTTGATTCCTAGGGAAAGAAAGGAAGAGTCTATTTTAGGCCTGTCTCCTTGCCTCTGGGGGTTTGCTGGCAACCTTGGCTTATAGTTGCATCAACCCAATCTGTGCCTACCCCTTCATAAGGCATTCCACTCATATATACATCTGTTTCTGTGTCCAAATTTCCCCTTTTATAGAGACATTGGTACGATTAGATTAGTGCTACTGTTGGTTGCTCAGTCATGTTCTTTATGACACTTTATGACCCCACAGACTGCAGCCTGCCAGGCTCCTCTGTCCATGGGATTTCCCAAGCAAGAATACTGGAGTGAGTGGTCATTTCCTTCTCCACTATCAGATTAGGGCCTACCCTAAGGTCTTACATTTTTGCTTGATTACCTCTGTAAAGTTCAGTTCAGTTCAGTCGCTCAGTCGTGTCCAACTCTGTGACCCCATGAACCGCAGCATGCCAGACCTCCCTGTCCATCACCAACTCCCAGAGTTTACCCAAACTCAGGTCCATCGAGTCCGTGATGCCATCCAACCATGTCATCCTCTCTTGTCCCCTACTCCTCCTGCCCTCAGTCTTTCCCAGCATCAGGGTCTTTTCAAATGAGTCAGCTCTTCACATCAGGTGGCCAAAGTATTGGAGTTTCAGCTTCAACATCAGTCCTTCCAATGAACACTCAGGACTGATCTCCTTTAGGATGTACTGGTTGGATCTCCTTGCAGTCCAAGGGACCCTTAAGAGTTTTCCCCATTACCACAATTCAAAAGCATCAATTTTTCAGTGCTCACCTTTCTTTATAGTCCAACTCTCACATCCACATATGACTACTGGAAAAACCATAGCCTTGACTAGATGGACCTTTGTTGGCAAAGACCTCTGTAAAGACCCCATGACAAATAAAGCCATGTTGTGAGTTAGTAAGACTGAGGATTTCAATACCTTTTTTTTCTCAGGGATACAGTTCAACTCAGAACAACGTCTCAATGTTTTTCTTACCTCGGTCTCTTGAATTGCAGGTGGATTCTTCTACCATCTCAGCCACCAGGGAAGCTCCTTATAAATATTAAAGATATTAAATATCTACAACATTAAAAAAATATATTTTCCAAGCTTTGTTGCTTGAGTTTTAATTCTCTTTATGACTGGTAATTGTTTTGCTTTTAATTTTGCCTCGGCTACCTTGTTTGTATGTATTGTAAATATTGTATACAAACATATACAATATTTATTTTATATTGTGTAATGTTTCTACACTCAGAGATGTTTTATATTTTTGTGTGGTCAAATTTATTTATTTTTTCATCATTATATTGCTAATTGATCTTAGAAAGTCTTTATACAGAGATGAAACATTATCAACTTCTGTTTGCTACTTTTTAAATAAAATTTTATATTTTTTAATTCAAAATTTACTCTTCTACTCACCTGGAATTTCTTTGAGGCCCTTTTTAAAGATGGTTGTCCTGAGCATATTTTCATATATGAAAACATGTACAAAGTAATCTATTTTGTACATATGCTATACAACATCTTAATGGTCTTAAGTCAGAAGTTTTGTTTTGCCCAGTGACAAATATAAGTGTCTTTCCTTTGTCTTAGGTTGTATTTTTCAATTTATATTTCAACTATTTTTATATAATGAGTCTTTAATGGGGAGTCTTATATCTTTCACCATTTAGGTATATGACTTTGAGTAAGAGATTTAACTTCTTTGGATTTGGTTTCTTCATTTGTAAAATAAAGATGCTGAATAGTATTTTCATGAAGTATCTCTCAAGACCTGAAATTCTGTCATTCTACCCAGTCAGCCTCATGTGAAATGAAAATGGCGCAGTTATTTGTAGCCAAATAAAGGAAACTATTGCATATGAGAAAAGGTGAAGTCTGAAAGTAACAATTGTTTTAAGAAAGTATCTTTTTTCCTTTTAGAGCTTCAGTTTCTTCCAATTTAAAATAAGTGGAGTTGTTTAAAATATGATTTGAGCAACTTTAGAGTAAAATGCAGGGAAAAAGAGATGTTGGCGTCACTGAATACTTCAATGATTGCGATGGAATGGTTGATGGAAAATGAAATAGGTGGATAAGAGAAGGCAAATCATCTTTCACCAGTTTCAGGATTGACTTCACATTTCAGCTATCAGAATTAGTGACTGGTATTATATTTTAGGTAACCATATTTATTTATCATTGACATATTTCTCCTACTGTGTGACATAGTTGGCCATATATAAGCAAGAAAAAAAGGAAATTCAGTTATGTCATGTCTGTCAGAAAAGTTATCAGCAGTTATGAAATTAAAAATTCATATTGTATAGCTTCCCTCAAGTTACTGAAGGAAGATGCGAGAGATTCAAAGATAAGTTATTTTAGTTATAGATATATAAGTCATCTATTTAGAATGGATGTTTATTATATTCTTTGCCTTGCTGCCATTAAAAACAGAATCCCACCTTAAAGAAAACCTTCTGGATGTTCTAGGAGCAGGACCTCAGCCTCACAGCTCTGTCCCTGGATGCTTGGACCTCAGCATCACAGCCATATCCCTGGATGCCTGGACCTCAGCATCACAGCTGTATCCCTGGATGCTTGGACCTCAGCATCACAGCTGTCCCTGGATGCCTGACCTCAGCCTCACAGCCATATCCCTGGATGCCTGGACCTCAGCATCACAGCTGTATCCCTGGATG
>NW_024070195.1:44776287-45008858 GCF_014754425.2 Oryx dammah
AGCATCACAGCTGTATCCCTGGATGCCTGGACCTCAGCCTCACAGCTCTGTCCCCGGATGCCTGGATCTCAGCCTCACAGCCATATCCCTGGATGCTTGGACTTCAGCATCACAGCCGTATCCCTGGATGCCTGTCCTATGGCACCGCCTGTAGTGGGGTCAACACTCTGTTCTCCCCTCTGTGTTTCCCTCAGGAACGAGGGAACCCCCTGGAAAGCCTTTAAACTAGAGTAAATACAAGCAAATGCAAGAAAGCTTGGTGCTTATAACTTGATATAACTTTCTTCTCTCTCATTTTCATTTCCAGTTAGCTCTGAAATATTATTTCAGAAATTATTTTGCTTATTTTTCATCTGCTCATGTAAAGTGAGGGAGAGAAGAAGACTGGGCAAACCAAGTAAAACTTGTGTTTCTCCATTGTGTAGAGGACCTTTTCCTTAATCACCATGAGATCCATTGTTTCTTACGGCTGATGGGTTGGTGGTACATTACAATTTACTGCAGCAGTAAGAGTAAGAAATCGTCCATTCCATTTCAGATACTCAAAACAGGATTTTTAAAACTTGAGTGAGAAAATCAGCTTGGGTTCCAGAGTGTATGAATTTGACTCCTTTCCTATCAAGTCAAGACATCGAATTTTATGTACCAGGAGTTATCATCGGAAAGTAAGTAAAATCAGTCTAAATGGATCCAGGAAATGGAAACTAAGTTAAGTGTTGGAATGTCACCATTTGGGCTAAATGATGAGATGGTGGTCCTGAGAAACCCATAGCTTGTTAAAGGTGGTTTGAGAAGCACCCTTTCCTATGTTTCTCTGGGGACAACAACCCCCGTGAGAAGCCCTCGGCCGGAGTCCCTTCCGCTTTGTGCAGGAGCTTGGTGGTATCGGTGAAAGATAGTTCCTCGAGGGAATCTGACTAAAGCTCCCGCTTTCCCTGGCTCCTGTGCACTTGTGAAAATGTAAGCCCAAGACATCGGTGTCCTTCATTCCCACTCCCCAGTAGGTGTGGAGGCACTTAGTGACGGCTGTTAACACAGAAGAGGGCTGATGGTTTAGTTGTTAAGTCGTGTCCGACTCTTGAGACCCCATGGACTATAGCCCGCCAGGCTCCTCCATCCATGGGATTCTCCAGGCAAGAGTACTGGAGTGGGTTGCCATTTCCTTCTCCAGGGGATCTTCCTGACCCAGGGGTTGAACGGGGGTCTCCAGCATTGTAGGCAAACTCATCGTCTGAGCCACCGGGGAAGTCAGAATGTGAAAGAACTTACAAAAGAACATTTACATTTTCAAAAGCTATCAAAGGCTCTGAAAAAAGATACGAAAGGATGTAACTAATCATTATTCATGAGCTCCCTGATTCACCTCTATCAGAGTTTCCACCTCTACATTTTCCCATGCTTATATCTTAACTGCTTCTTGACATAGTGTCTTAGTACATCAAATGGCAACCCACTCCAGTAGGCTTGCCTGGAGAAGCCCATGGAGGGAGGAGCCTGGTAGGTAGGCTACAGTCCATGGGGTCACAAAGAGTCAGACATGACTAAGTGACTTCACTCACTCAGTCAGTCACTCACAGATTAGGAAAGTAACTCTGTTTTCCCCTGGCATGATTAATAGTAATTGGTTTTTTTTTTTTTTTTTTTTTTAAGAAACCATCAATTTACAATTAATTTCTTAGAAAATAATGTTTCACAGAGTTTTCTTTCAGCATCGCAACTTACCTCCAGTTGGCCAAAATTTTGTTCAGGTTTTTCCATAACAAGTTACTGAAAAATCCAAATGAACATTTTGGCCAACCCAATAATTAGCAATGCCATGTAGATTTTTTTTTTTTTTTACCATTGCTGTCAAATCTAGAAAACCCTCTGTCAAGCTTCTGCCATATGTGCGGTTTACTATTTATGGACATTTCAGGTCTCCTTCAGTCAGTCAATCAGTTCAGTTGCTCAGTCATGTCCGACTCTTTGCGACCTCATGAATCACAGCACAAACTGACTAAAGTAGTCCTAGAAACCTTTCAAGACTGCTAGCAATAATTTAACTTACAGAGAAACGACTGTAAACTGCAAAAATAGATTAAATTTAGACAGTATGTATTTCCTGCTAAATGACCCTATAGGCTGATTTCAAAACTTCCCATGGCTATGGAAACAGCCAATGGTGTTCACCAGTGGTAGTTAATATGTATTAATATTGCAAGTTCCATTAAAATGTATCACCCTGTGAGTAGATTCTAGAGCCCCAGAAAGGACCTGTGCAGGGTAAGCAATTCCAGAGGCTTAAGTGTCATGATTTTTCATAGTCTTCCCAAGTCTGGCTTGAAGGGGATCCCACAGATTTTCAGAGACGCAGGGGAAGAGGTAGATCTGAGAAAGATGAACGACCCAAAAGAAAACATAAAAATTTAAAATGCTTTCAGTGTTTTATCATGTACCATTATCACATTAAAGTAAATTGACTATTTTCTACTTTTTACCTCCACTACCCTCAGTTCCTAGCTACCCAGGAAGTCGAGGTTCAGGTAGACATCACATCTGTTCATCAGAAATAAAGACGTTGTGTTTTCATTGTATTCCTGAATAAACACGAATAAACGTAGGACATTATTCCATGCGGTTTTCAAGCTACTATCTAATTACTGTTAATATGATCATAATATTTAATTACACTATCCAACTATTATTGTATTTGTTTCTGATTATTAGACCTATAGGAGAGAAGCTTCAAATTGCTCAATCAGAATTTCTTAATATTATTCTAAAGTCAATATCAAGGACTAGCACCAAATAACACACCAGAAGCATGACAGATGATGGATCTATAAGTTTCCAAATGAAGAAATTCCAACAGTCCACTGTCTTTTGAAGCTATTTATACCATTATTATTTTTTTTCCCAGCTGTAGCATGTGGGAATTTTAGTTCCACAACCAGGGATCAACCTCATTCCCCCTGTATTTGGAGCACAGAGTCTTAACTACTGGATTGCCAGGGAAGTCCCTGACATCATTTTTCTAAACCCAAGCATGCTGTCAGGCATAAATTCATAATTACCTTAAATGTAAATGCATTGAATGCCCCAACCAAAAGACAAAGACTGGCTGAATGGATACAAAAACAAGACCCCTATATATGTTGTCTACAAGAGACCCACCTCAAAGCAAGGGACACATACAGACTGAAAGTGAAGGGCTGGAAAAAGATATTCCATGCAAATAGAGACCAAGAGAAAGCAGGAGTAGCAATACTCATATCAGATAAAATAGACTTTAAAACAAAGGCTGTGAGAAGAGACAAAGAAGGACACTACATAATGATCAAAGGATCAATCCAAGAAGAAGATATAACAATTATAAATATATATGCACCCAACATAGGAGCACCGCAATATGTAAGACAAATGCTAACAAGTATGAAAGGGGAAATTAACAATAACACAATAATAGTGGGAGACTTTAGTACCCCACTCACACCTATGGACAGATCAACTAAACATAAAATTAACAAAGAAAAACAAACTTTAAATGATACAATAGACCAGTTAGACCTAATTGATATCTATAGGACATTTCACCCCAAAACAGTGAATTTCACCTTTTTCTCAAGTGCACACGAACCTTCTCCAAGATAGATCACATCCTGGGCCATAAATCTAACCTTGGTAAATTCAAAAAAATTGAAATCATTCCAAGCATCTTTTCTGACCATGCATTAAGATTAGATCTCAATTACAGGAGAAAAACTATTAAAAATTCCAACATATGGAGGCTGAACAACACGCTTCTGAATAACCAACAAATCACAGAAGAAATCAAAATATTCATAGAAATGAATGAAAATGAAAACACAACAACCCAAAACCTGTGGGACACTGTAAAATCATTGCTAAGGGGAAAGTTCATAGCAATACAGGCATACCTCAAGAAACAAGAAAAAGTCAAATAAATAACCTAACTCTACACCTAAACAACTAGAAAAGGAAGAAATGGAGAACCCCAGGGCTGGTAGAAGGAAAGAAATCTTAAAAATTAGGGCAGAAATAAATGCAAAAGAAACAAAAGAGACCATAGCAAAAATCAACAAAGCCAAAAGCTGGTTCTTTGAAAGGATAAATAAAATTGATAAACCATTCACCAGACTCATCAAGAAACAAAGGGAGAAAAATCAAATCAATAAAATTAGGAATGAAAATGGAGAGATCACAACAGACAACACAGAAATAAAGGATCATAAGAGACTACTATAAGCAATTATATGCCAATAAAATGGACAACGTGGAAGAAATGGACAAATTCTTACAAAAGTACAACTTTCCAAAACTGAACCAGGAAAAAATAGGAAATATTAACAGACCCATCACAAGCACAGAAATTGAAACTGTAATCAGAAATCTTCCAGCAAACAAAAGCCCAGGTCCAGACGGCTTCACAGATGAATTCTACCAAAAATTTAGAGAAGAGCTAACACCTATCCTACTCAAACTCTTCCAGAAAATTGCAGAGGAAGGGAAACTTCCAAACTTATTCTGTGAGGCCACCATCACTAATCCCAAAACCTGACAAAGATGCCACAAATAAAGAAAACTACAGGCCAATATCACTGATGAACATAGATGCAAAAATCCTCAACAAAATTCTAGCAATCAGAATCCAACAACACATTAAAAAGATCATACACCATGACCAAGTGGGCTTTATCCCAGGGATGCAAGGATTCTTCAATATCCGCAAATCAATCAATGTAATTCACTACATTAACAACTTGAAAAATAAAAGCCATATGATTATCTCAATAGTTGAAGAGAAAGCCTTTGACATAATTCAACATCCATTTATGATAAAAACTCTCCAGAAAGCAGGAATAGAAGGAACATACCTCAACATAATAAAAGCTATATATGACAAACCCACAGCAAACATTATCCTCAATGGTGAAAAATTGAAAGCATTTCCCCTAAAGTCAGGAACAAGACAAAGGTGCCCACTTTCACCATTACTATTCAACATAGTTCTGGAAGTTTTGGCCACAGCAATCAGAGCAGGAAAAGAAATAAAAGGAATCCAAACTGGAAAAGAAGAAGTCAAACTCTCACTGTTTGCAGATGACATGATCCTCTACATAGAAAACCCTAAAGACTTCACCAGAAAATTACTAGAGCTAATTAATGAATATAGTAAAGTTGCAGGATATAAAATCAACACACAGAAATCCCTTGCATTCCTATACAATAATAATGAGAAAATAGAAAAAGAAATTAAGGAAACAATTTCATTCACTATTACAATGAAAAGAATAAAATACTTAGGAATATATCTACCTAAAGAAACTAAAGACCTATATATAGAAAAGTATAAAACACTGATGAAAGAAATCAAAGAGGACACTAATAGATGGAGAAATATACTTCCGAAGGCAATCTATAGATTCAATGCAATCCCTATCAAGCTACCAGCGGTATTTTTCACAGAGCTAGAACAAATAATTTCACAATTTGTATGGAAATACAAAAAACCTCGAATAGCCAAAGCAATCTTCAGAAAGAAGAATGGAACTGGAGGAATCAACCCGCCTGACTTCAGGCTCTACTACAAAGCCACAGTCATCAAGACAGTATGGTACTGGCACAAAGACAGAAGTATAGATCAATGGAACAAAATAGAAAGCTCAGAGATAAATCAACACACCTATGGACACCTTATCTTCAACAAAGGAGGCAAAAATATACAGTGGATTAAAGACAATCTCTTTAACAAGTGGTGCTGGGAAAACTGGTCAACCACTTGTAAAAGAATGAAACTAGATCACTTTCTAAGAGCATACACAAAAATAAACTCAAAATGGATTAAAGATCTAAATGTAAGACCAGAAACTATGAAACTCCTAGAGGAGAACATAGGCAAAACACTCTCCAACATAAATCACAGCAGGATCCTCCATGACCCACCTCCCAGAATACTGGAAATAAAAGCAAAAATAAACAAATGGGATCTAATTAAAATTAAAAGCTTCTGCTCAACAAAGGAAACTATAAGCAAGGTGAAAAGACAGCCTTCTGAATACGAGAAAATAATAGCAAATGAAGCAACTGACAAACAACTAATCTCAAAAATATACAAGCAACTTATGCAGCTCAATTCTAGAAAAATAAACGACCCAATCAAAAAATGAGCCAAAGAACTAAACAGACATTTCTCCAAAGAAGACATACAGATGGCTAACAAACACATGAAAAGATGCTCAACATCACTCATTATCAGAGAAATGCAAATCAAAACTGCAATGAGGTACCATTTCACAGCAGTCAGAATGGCTGCGACCTAAAAGTCTACAAGCAATAAATGCTGGAGAGGGTGTGGAGAAAAGGGAACCCTCTTACACTGTTGGTGGGAATGCAAACTAGTACAGCCACTATGGAGAACAGTGTGGAGATTCCTTAAAAAACTGGAAATAGAACTGCCTTATGACCCAGCAATCCCACTGCTGGGCATACACACTGAGGAAACTAGAATTGAAAGAGACACGCGGACTCCAGTGTTCATCGCAGCACTGTTTATAATAGCCAGGACATGGAAGCAACCTAGATGTCCATCAGTAGATGAATGGATAAGAAAGCTGTGGTACATATACACAATGGAGTATTACTCAGCCATTAAAAGGAATACATTAGAATCAGTTCTAATGAGGTGGATGAAACTGGAGCCGATTATACAGAGTGAAGTAAGCTGGAAAGAAAAACATCAATACAGTATAGTAACACATATATATGGAATTTAGAAAGATGGTAACAATAACCTTGTATGCGAGACAGCAAAAGAGACACAGATGTATAGAACAGTCCTTTGGACTCTGTGGGAGAGGGAGAGGGTGGGATGATTTGGGAGAGTGGCATTGAAACATGTACAATATCATATAAGAAACGAATTGCCAGTCTAGGTTTGATGGAGGATACGGGATGCTTGGGACTCGTGCACTGGGATGACCCAGAGGGATGGTATGGGGAGGAAGGTGGGAGGGGGGGTTCAGGATGGGGAACAAGTGTACACCCATGGTGGATTCATGTTGATGTATGGCAAAACCAATACAATATTGTAAAGTAAAAAAATAATTTAAAAAATTCATAATGTAGATCGAGTTGTTTTTCCAACTTCTCTCCTTGCCACTCTGGCCTTATTTGTGCCAATGGACCTGACATGTAGTTAGAATCCAAAATACAAAGCTGAGCAAGTGAAATCACATTCAGAACCCTCAGAAGGCTTCAAATTGGGTCGCTGACTCAGCACAGTCTCTTGGCAGCTACAGATGGGAGAGAAGCCGAGGATGCGTATTCCTCTTTATTGATCATCTACTCCCCACAAAGAGGATAGAATTGTAAGTACTTTTGTTCTCTTTGGGCAGAGTGTGGTGTTCTTGTAAGGCTTTCTAGGCAGGTATTATGTAGATTGACATGTGAAATATTAGCGCATAACAGCATAGGTGATGTATTTCGAAAGCGTGGGGGGTGAGAACATGGCAGGTTTTCAGTGTAAAAAGAAGACTTAGACCCTGGGGGAGATGTTGGATTTGGAGTCGAAGAGTGGGGACCAATATCAGGAGTGGCTGTTTTACGGGAGTATGTCTGGAGTGGCAGCTAGAAAGTCAGTCTTTCTATTCCTTAGGAACTTAAATATTCAGGTACTTAAGGAGAAAACAGAATAACAGTTCTGTCTTGCCACTTGGTTACCAGAACCATCCTTTACCTTTACTTTGAAATCCAGCAGTTTAACTTGGAGAAAGTAAAAAGGGAATGGTTAGAATTTTTTCCCCCATAAATGTTAATTTTCCTTGATCTTGGTGATTTACATAGCTCCTATAGCATTTAGACAAGCTAACATTTTGCAGAAATGAAACATAAAAGCATTTGCCAAAGCCTACCTTGGGCTAGGCATTTTTACTTATGTTATCTTGTAATTCTCACAGATAATATGTGAAATTATTATGAGCATTTATGGATTAGAAAGGAAACTTAATGAGCTTGGGCATGAGGTTAAGTAAGCTCATAAGAAGATACTCAGAATTAGAACACAGGTCATCTGTATTTACCAATCTAACAATGAAAAATGTAAATTTTGAACAAAATTGAATTTAGGTCAATACCATAAAGCCAGTCCCTAAAATCTAATTTTTTGATGTTTTAAATGCACATGCTATGAACTGCAAAGTATACATAATAATAAATTGCCAGTTTAATAATTTTCATTTTGACCACACAACCTCAAATTCAAAAGAAATCTTAACTAAGGGAAAAATGCATTATGTATACAAGGCTGAGTCCAAGATTTCCAATTATTTTCATGCGGTCTGCTCTCTGTCTTCAGAACAATCAATTAGATGCGCACCTTCTGGTGTGAATGTGTGAATACAAATGAGGAATGAGGAGCATATCCACATCATCAGAATATAGATCAAAACCGTTCCCCAGGTTGCTTTGTTACCTAAATGTTCCTTTTAGGGAATGGCTATAACCTGGGAAACCTCACGTGTGCTCATGGTAACAACAACAAAAACCTAGAATTACTTTTGAAAAAAACTGTAATTTATAAATTTGGAGATATTTCAGACTCAATCTAAGGTTCTCAGGTAAAGGATCTAATATTTAAATACATATATTAAGGAGTTCTCATGAGAAGTATGCCATTGTGACCTATTTTTTTTTAATCAATAGGGAACTGGAATTACACATTTCAAATAATAGAAATGGAAGGTTTTTTAAATCTTCAAAATGGATTGACTCATTTTCGGTTGCGCTGGGTCTTCCTGCTGTGCGTGGGCCATCTCCGGCTGCGGGGAGCAGGGCCACTCTTCCTTGTGGTGTGGGGACTTCTCCTGCTGGGTTGTGTCGTGGCAGAGCACAGGTCTAGCACTCGGGCTCAGTAGTTAGCTGCTCCCTGGCACGTGGGACCTTCCTGGACTAGGGACTGTGTACCCTGCGCTGGCAGGCAGATTCTTAAGCACTAGACCACCAGGGAAGTCTGAGAAATGTACAACTTTAATAAAATTCAGTGATCTGGTGTGTATAAAGTGTCTGGCCTCATGCCTGGCATGCAGTCGTCACAATAGAGTTAGTTTCCCTCTAGTTTAACAGATGGGGAAAGCAAGGGTTAAAGAAAACAACGGAAACAAAAGCAATTATAGAATTCCTTTAGCTGAGACTCTTAAGTAGATTTCTATTCAAATGAGGATGGTTACTTAAAGTTCAGACACATCATGAAGGCTTCCCTGATGGCTCAGATGGTAAAGAATCTCCCTGCAATGCAGAAAACCCGGGTTTGATCCCTGGGTTAGGGAGATCCCCTGAAGAAGGGAATGGCTACCCACTCCAATATTCTTGCCTGGAGAATTCAATGGACGAGGAGCCCAGTGGGCTATCAGAGAATTCTATCTGGATGATGATTATTTAAAATTCAGATATATCTTACATTCACTATTTGACTTAATCATTAAAGACTTGAAAAATATTACCCATAATCATTTAAGACCTGCTTAATATTTTGCTGTCTCCTATGTTTATTTCTTTTTTACATGCCCCTGATTTAAAAGGTGATCAAGTTTAAAGGGCTTTCTTTCAACTTTTCACTACTTTCTTTCAAGCTACACAAAATCAATAAAGACAATGAGTATAAATCGGTTTGTCTATTACACAGTATTTCCAATTGTGTTTCTTCATCTGCAGTATAAGAGATATTACCATTTTATGCTGATTAAATATTCAAACAGTAAGTTGAAGCACACATTCTCTCAATACCTGCTTGACGCTTTGGACTGGTTCAGAAATAAAATGTAAAGTACATTTGAAATACACTGTATTCTTCTAATAAATACTGCTTTAACAAAAAACTGCTGATGGTCATGCCAGCTGGGTTGAATAAAAGTAACCTCTGGCTTGGCCACAGATGATGGAATCAGAGATTATGGTACCTGATTCAAACATGTCCACTGGCATCTGCTCTTGGAAAAGGCCACTTCCTCCTGAGGTGGCCAAGGTGAAGCTCTGTTTAGTGATATGACCCATTCTACATAATGAAAAAAAAAAAAGATCATTCTTTGTATATATAACTACAAAATAAACAAAGAGAAGGCAAGCCACTTGACTTAGCTGTGAAGAGTCTAGTGTAGACTACCACTACAATAATATCTTACTTTTATAAAAACTGAAACCCAAACACAGATGAATGGTGTGGTTACAGAGACATAGAAACATTCTCTATGTCTCTGTCTCTATTTCTGCTTTGCAAATAGGTTCATCTGTACCATTTGCCTAGATTTTACATATATCATATATTCCACAAATCAGTTCAGTTCAGTTGCTCAGTCGTGTCCAACTCTTTGTGACCCCATGAATTGCAGCACGCCAGGCCTCCCTGTCCATCACCAACTCCCGGAGTTCACTCAAACTCACATCCATCGAGTCCGTGATGCCATCCAGCCATCTCATCCTCTGTTGTCCTCTTCTGCTCCTGCCCAAAATCCCTCCCAGCATCAGAAGCTTTTCCAATGAGTCAACTCTTCGCATGAGGTGGCCAAAGTACTGGAGCTTCAGCTTCAGCATCATTCCTTCCAAAGAAATCCCAGGGCTGATTTCCTTCAGAATGGACTGGTTGGATCTCCTTGCAGTCCAAGGGATTCTCAAGAGTCTTCTCCAACACCACAGTTCAAAAGCATCAATTCTTCAGCACTCAGCTTTCTTCACAGTCCAACTATATATATATATATATTTTTTTTTTTTTCTCTTTCTGACTTACTTCACTCTGTATGACAGTCTCTATAGCTGTCCATGTCTCTGCAAATGGCAAAACATCATTCCTTTTTATGGCTGAGTAATATTCCATTGCTGCTGCTGCTAAGTCACTTCAGTTGTGTCCAAGTCTGTGTGACCCCATAGATGGCAGCCCACCAGGCTCCTCTGTCCCTGGGATTCTCCAGGCAAGCATACTGGAGTGGGTTGCCATTTCATTCTCCAATGCATGCATGCATGCATGCGAAGTCACTTCAGTTGTGTCCGACTCTGTGTAACCCCATGGACAGCAGCCCACCAGGCTCTTCTGTCAGTGGAATTCTCTAGACAAGAGTAATGGAAGGGGTTGCCATTTCCTTCTCCATATATATATATATATATATATATATATATATATATGCCACATCTTCATTATCCACTCCTCTGTCAATGGACATTTAGGTGGCTTCCATGTCCTGGCATTTGTAAACAGTGCTCCAATAAACAATGGCGTGTATGTATCTTTTGGGATCATAGTTTTCTCTGGAGGTGTGCCCAGGAGTGAGGTTCCTGGGTCATACGGTAGTTCTACTTCTGCTTTTTAAAGAAACCTCCATACTGGTCTTTATAGTGGATATACCAATTCACGTCCTCACCAACTGTGTAAGAGGGTTCCCTTTTCTCCACATCCTCTCCAGCATTTATTGTTTGTAGAGTTTTTTTTTTTTTTTCCCCATAATGGCCATTCTGACCAATGTGAAGTGATATTTCACTGTAGTTTTGATTCACACATATACACTACTATGCATAAAATGGGTTTCCCAGGTGGCACTACTGGTAAAGAACCTGCCTGCCAATGCAGGATGCATACGAGATGCAGGTTTGATCCCTGGGTAAAGAAGATCCCCTGGAGGAGGGCGTGGCAAGCCACTCAAGTGTTCTTGCTTGGAAAATCCAATGGACAGAGGAGCCTTGAGGGCTACAGTCCATAGGGTCACAAAGAGTTGAACACGATTGAAGTCACTTAGCCTGCATGCACGCATGTATAAAATAGATAACTAATGAAAACCTACTGTACAGCACAGGGAACTCTAGTCAATACTTTGTAGTGACCTAAACAGAAAGGAAATCCAAAAAAGAGGAGGTTTCCCTGGTGGGTCAGATGGCAAAGAATCTGCCTGCAATGCGGGAGTCCTGGGCCTGGGTTGGGAAGATCCCCTGGAGGAGGGCATGGCGACCCACTCCAGTTTCTTTGCCTGGATAATCCCCATGGACAGAGGAGCTTGGTGGGCTACAGTCTGTGGGATCACAAAAAGTCGGAGACAATTGAGCACAGCACACATGTATTCATATAGCTGATTCACTGCTGTAAAGCAGAAACCAGCAAAACATTGTAAAGCAACTATATCCCAATAAAATTTTTTTTAAAAAGAGACACTCCTTTGAACTCTCTTGTAATAAACATCTTACACCAAACACACCTTTGTTTGTTCTCTTCCTCTCAGCCCTTTTGTATTCTACATAGAAAAAAGCAATTTATTCAGATATTCTGAGTCCAGATAACAAACAAAACAGAGCTCCAAGGACTTCCCTGGTGGTTCAGTGGCTAAGACTCCTTGCCCCCAATGCAGCGGCCTATGTTGGATCCCTGGTTGGGGAACTAGACCCCATATGCTGCAACTAACGATTCTGCACGCCACAGCGAAAATAAAAGATCTCGCATACTGTGAATAAGACCAAGGACAGCCAAAATAACCCCACAAACAAAAAAAGAAAAAAAAAAAAAAAAGAAGCAAATATTGATATTCTATTGAAAATTTATTTTAAAAAAACTGAGTTCCATATTGTGTCAAAAATACTAGATTGCTTACTCAACTGACCACCTCTCCCTTTCTATGTTCTTAAGAACACTTTTGGCCAAATATGAAAATGCCAGCTACTCATTCTATCTGTGAGGTGGTTGTAGCGAGACATCTTGGCTCATTGCAGCCATAGCTTGGTCTGGAAACTGAAGGGAAGAATTTTCACCTGTAATAACAGAAATATTGAATAAATACTCCTTTCCTTGGATCAGATTTTGTTGGCTATCACAATGCTTGGAAAGGCAGTAGCCATCTTCTGACCACAGGAGCCAGAGGAACAGTGAGCCAGCAGCCCGAGCACCATAGAAATGGAAAATAAAAATTGCCTCAGAATTTGAGACACAGAACTCTTGAAACAACACCAAAACTTATTAGAGATTTTTGTTGTATAAGAAAACAGTGTCACTTGATGGAAGCCCATTGAGTTAGGTGTGTTGTTCTTTGGCTCAAAGGTGTCCTGACTGCTACGACCATGTGACTCTGTAGGAGAAAACACATTCAGCTTGAATCCACTGCTTTGACAAATAGCTATTCCGAGCAGTACAATGGTGTAGGACACATAGAAAGATGTGAGGGAAAAGCTGAATTCTGAGTTACATTAACTTTTCACAGGTAAAGTCAGGGTTCTGGCTAATCAAATAGGATATGTTTCACTGAAGCATGGACTTTTAGAAGGCTGAAAGGAGGCTTTAAGCTTGGAAACCTTGGTATATCGGAACATTTCTAACCACTTCCTTGCCATGTTAACTCCTCCTGCCATCTTTCTTTGTTTACAGTAATCATGATCTTTCCAAATGTGAGAGACAGAAGTAACTAGAGTTGGGATTTTTTCCTGACCTTAGCCTCACTATGCAAATCAATACTCAGGAGTGGAAATAAGACCAAAGATGAGTGTACAAGTCATCAGAGTGTTGACAGAAGGTAGAAGAGTTGAAATGGTCTTTGTTTTAGAGATCCTTTGTTCAGGAGATGAGAATATGTACTTGGAGAACACTTTGTGTTTTTTTGGATCAGGAATGCACACTAATGCACAGTCATGGATGGCTCTCACGAGATTTAACAGCATGCTGTTTTAACTGATGCACAATTATACTAATACCTGGTTCATAATGACAGCTGTGAGGAGGCAGCATCTGGCATAATTTAGGCAGAGAAAGTCAGTATTTGGGGAGAGAGAATTTATGTAATGTATCCATCACCTGGTGGGCTGTTAGAGCTCATGTTATTTTCCTACACAGATGGAGAGGCTCAAAAGAAGCCCAGGAGGGGTCAGAGGTCCTCTTGTCCTTTCTCCACTGGTGGGAGAGGCTGTAACCACAAGGAGCTGTTGATTCTAATGGGACCAGTAGAGCTGGAAGGCACAAGGATGAACTGTGCAAGATGTAGTTGTGGTTCTCCAGCTTCAAGACATTATAACACCAGAGCCATTTGGGCATGGCTTAGAAAGTATACGGTGAAATTTAAAAGTATTAAGATTTTGATCTCTATAACCAAGGAAATGGCACTGCTGAAAGAGATGGGAGCTGTGCTTCCTTCATACCAACAAGGCGTATCAACAGCGTAGTGCAAACATCCTGGGAGGAAGTATTGGGTTCCCCTTTTACTTGTCATGTGATTAGGGGCCTCAGTCTTTTCCAAAGAAATGTAAAGTGGGGGTAAAAGCACTACTCCAAAGGGTTGTTGTGAGAATAAAGAGAATGCATATAAAATAGGAAAAATCTAAATATTTTGGGAATTGTAAATATTTTCTGGAAATTGTAAATTTTAAATTTTATTTCTAAGACAAGGATACTTTGTCTGCTTTGTTATAAGAAGACGGGTGACAACTAGAAAATGAGAAAACAACCTTTGGTCCAGGCTCCACTGTACCCTGTCTTCTTAAAAAGCTGAAAAACTTATAAGGGCACATGACTGTTACCTAGAGAAGGGACATTTTGTTTTCACACATTGACCCCAGGGGTCCACTGGAGACTTATGGTATCAAGTGATAGACGATTGTGACTGAATTTATCTCACACTAGGTGGGGTTGATGGTTTATATATTTTTTCTAATAGTGATGTCCCAAATTGAAGACCATACACTTGGGAAATGTATTTAGTAATTGAAAAAAATCAAGCTGGTTGTTCCCTGACCCATGGAGCAAATGATGTTGGACTGAGTTATCGTACTGATGACCAGGAGGAAGCTATTGATATGAGTAATCCCTGTATCTACTGAATTTATGAAATGGAATGACATTCCATCTCTAGGAAAATACCTCTGATTTCAGCCACCACCGAAGAGAGTAATTCCATTAGCTTTTATTTCTTTAATTTGGTCTGGGTTAAGCACATTGAGTTCTAAAATATTACCTCTGCTTAACAAACATTTGACTTACACTGGGGCTTCCCTGATGGTTCAGTGGTAAAGAATCCACCTGCATTTGCAGGAGACGCGGTTTAATCCATGTCTGAATTTTCCAGAAGATCCCACGTGCCATGGAACAACTAAGCCCATGTGCCACAACTACTGAGCCTATGCTCTAGAGCCTGGGAGCTGCAACTACTGAACCCACTTGCTGCAGCTACTACAGCCCAGATGCCCTCGTTGTACTCTGCAACAAGAGAAGCCATCGCAATAAGTCCATGCTCACCGGAACAAGAGGGTAGCCCCTGCTCGCTGTAACTAAAGAAAAGTCTGCACAGCAACAAAGACCCAGCACAGTCAAAACCAGATATATAAATAAATATTTTTTAAAATTGACATATGTTTAATTATTTGTGCAAGTGTTTTTAGATATCTCTTTTTAAGAGCATACTAAATCCACACCTGTATATGCCAGGGGAAGATTTCTCTAAGTTCGTCATCAAGCATACAGAACCCACAGTATTTCATCTATCAGTGTAGTTATGTCATAATACTTGGCCCAAGAGAACAGAAAATTGTAGGTATCACAATTTTTTTAAGTGAGTGATTGATGTTAGATATGAAACCCATAAGAATATATATCTTAATGAAGTTCTCATCAGTCTAAAAATATGAGGTGAATTATAATCCCCTCCAAGGTTAAGGATAGTTCTTACTCCTTTTAATTTAGTGTTGAATTTAACTGACCTCTTGTTTTGGAAATATCTTATTTTTCCTACTAGATGTTATTTGCTATTTAGTGATTTATTTTGGCTATTCTATCATACTTCACTTTGTGTACTTCATAGAGCCATTGAAGAATTTAAGCTGGTCTTGTTTGAGCCCTTCCAGTTAGTCACTTTGATGCTACTAATTTGGGGAGGTCTGGAGTCTCTAATAGAGCAGAATTCTCAGGTGGCAAAACCTCTAAGGAGGACATTTAGATGTGGCCCCTGAAGTTTAGACATACAATTATATACCTTACAGCAGAATACTGCTGTTCTTGTGAGAAAGAATATTTGATTTTGTACACACTTCTGGAGAAAAAAATTCTGATTATGAAATACAAATAACCTTGAGACATGAAATGATGATATGACTTGGCTTTTATCCATTGTGCAATCCACTAAGCCACACAGTTGGATACACCAAGATGAAATCCACCATTAAATGAAAGGGATCTGTTTGGGATCAAGTCTCTGGGTACTCTATGTGAACAAATCCTTCCTACATACACTGACTCTATGTGGGTCCTCTGCCATTACTCTTCACTCAACCTATGCCTATGGCTTCACAGCAAATTCTCTTTGTTCAACTTAAAGAGGATAAAGTCTTAGGAGATGTTTATAGGGAGTTCTGTGGAGTATGAAAGTACTGCCCCGAAGTGGATTGCTTCAGCATTAAAGCACTTATAAGGGTGAACTCCACACATAGTGCAGTGAAGAAATTCTCCCAAGTCAGCAGAACTTCAAGGAGAACATTTTACAGTTTGTTATGTCTGGAAGGATGTCTAGAGTAAGAATTGAGTTTACCTTGATTTGGAGATAGGCAGACATTTGGTTAAATTGTCAACGCTTGGAAGAAGTATAACTGGAGGATTTGTGTCCTAGGGTTTCGGAAAAGGGTGTGTGGATAAATATTTCAAGAGAGAGGCCAGAGCTGAGTTATCTTCCCAGAAAAGAACAGGGGCTATATTTAGCATGTGTGAGTGTTCAGTGTGTCTGATCTTTTGTGACCCCGTGGACTGTAGACCACCAGGCTCCTCTGTCCATGGAATTTTCCAGGCAGGAATACTGGAAGTGGGTTGCCATTTCCTTTCCCAGGGGCTCTTCCTCACCCAGGGATCAAACTCATGTCCGCTGCCTCTCCTGCATCGGCAGGTGGATTCTTTACCACTGAGCCACCTGCGAAGCTCAACTATGTTTAGATCTAGTAGCTTATTTTCTCCTTGATCTAGAGCTTATTTTATCATTCTGAAGGTAACTACGACTACAGTCATTTCTGAAGACAAAATTTGCCTACATCAGTAATCTTTGAGGCTAATCACTATACTCTATTAGAAAACAGTTAGCCACTGATAACATATTGATTGCATCAGGTCTTTTTTAGGATGAATTTGACAATTATCTACCCTCACTTGAAAACACTATTTAGAATCTAAATTTGTTTCTTGTGGCTAACTTCCTTTTGTCTATGCCACAAATTTGTAGAATAACTCATGTACCACCAAGTTCTTTCACCAATGTTATTTCTGTCCTTGGCACCAAATTCCTAGAAATAAAAGGACATGAAAAGAACTACTCTTGTTCACAGCATGCATAAGTATTTGGCCTTATATAATGATAACTTGATCTGTTGAAAACTCATTCATAGTGAAAGAGCTGGAGGTCTGCTTTGTCTTTTGCTGTGTAAGACATGATCTGAGACAATGACGATGCTGCCTCTGCCATAACTAAAGACCCTGGTCTAGGAACTGAGTTGTAGTAGGTGTGGTGGTTTTTACATCTTACCTGATGTCTTATTTTCAAGATATTTTTCTTCTAATCTCTGCATCATAGGTATGAGGTGGATAATATCTAAATGAAGACACATATATTTATATTTCATGTAAAATATAAAAATGGTTCCACCGAATTGTAAACTGTGGCTGACACTTTGCAATCTCGGACATCTCAAGTCATGATAAGAATAGTCAAAAGTATCATCCCTATGTTGGCAGGGGCAATAATTCTGCTACCTCACAATGGAACTGGAAAATTTTTAGATAAACTAAGGGGCTTTGGGGGCCCTCTTTTTATTTTCTGTTGAAAGTTGTTGAGAAAATATGACATCTCTAAACTTTTTAGAAAATATGGTTCAGATTAGTCTGTGAGACAAGGATCCCAGGTCAACTGAGGAACCAGCTAAAGGCAAAGGAAAGAAAATGAAAGGCTGGTACTAAAAATGTCCTATGGAAAGTTGTATAAGTAAGGTATTATCTAAAATATTAGAAAGTAAATGGACATTATTAGAGTATATTGTGATATTAGAAATTAGTTTCAAAGTGATTTCAAGATATCATCTTTGGCTGCAAAATTAAGTCAAAGTTTTCATTGCTACTCAGTTGGGAAGGGAATGAGCATGATTTGCATTGGATGTGAATTGGCTGATTATAATAAACACAGCTGAAAATATAATAACTAAAATTATAAAATACAGTAGAAGGAATCAACAGTAGATTAGATGATATAGAAGAACTCTACCTATCAGAGAACTGATAGGTAGAGATGTGGAAATCATCCAAGCTGAACAGAAAAAAAAAAAAAAAAAGAATTTTTTAAAGATGAAGATAGTTTACAGACATCTGAGACAGTATCAATCATGCTAACATTCACTTTACAGGGATTCCAGGAGGAGAAATGAGAGAGAAAGGGGTAGAGGACATATTTGAAGACATAAGAGCTGAAAACGTCCCTAACCTGAGAAAGGAAACAGACATCCAGGCACAGGATACATAGAGAGTCCCAAATAGGATCAACCCAAAGAAGAACCATATCAAGCCACACTGCAATTAAAATGTCCAGAATTAAAGATAAATAGAAAACATAAATGCAGCAAGGGAAAAACAATAACTTACCAGTAACTCCAATAAGCTGACTTTTCAGCAGAAATTCTGCAGGTTAAAACAAGGTGGCAAGATATTTTTAAGTGATGAAAGGAAAGAACCCACAAAAAAGAATACTCCACCCAGCAAAGATAGCATTCAGATTTTAAGGAGAGATTAAGAGTTTCACAGACTAGCAAAAGCAAAAAGAGGCCAGCCTCACTAAACTGGCTTTAAAGAAATAAAGAGATGTATCAAAGCAGAAAAGTAAAGGCTACAACTAGAAATATGAAAATTTTTAAAAAGGAAAATCTTATTGATGAGCATGAAAATGTAGTAAATGTAGTTGGTCAACCTCTTATAAAACTAGTAAGAAGTTTAAAAAGAAGCTAGTAAAATCATCTATAACACAGTAAGTAGTTAAGAGATACACAAAATAAACATGTAAAATATGATGTCAAAATTATTAAGCTGTGATGGGGGAGCAAAAATGCAAGGTTACTAGAATGCATTTCTAACAAGTTTAGATAACACCAAATTAAATGAATAAATAAATACCTTGTTATATATGAACCTCATAGTAAACACAAACCAAAAATCTATAACAGATATATAGAAAAAAAGAATTCAAGCATAATGCTAAATATAGTCATTAAATCCAAACAAAAACTTCAAAAGAAAGGAGCAAAAAACAACTACAAAACAAAGCCCAAACAATGGACAAAATGGCAATAAAACACATGTATCTAGATTTATTTTAAATGTAAATGAACTAAGTATCAATTTAAAGACATAGAATAGCTGAATGGATAAAAAACAAAACCCATATATATGTTGCATACAAGAGTCTTATTTCAGTTCTAAAGACACACACAGACTGAAAATGAGTGGATGGGAAAAGTATCTTATGAAAATGGAAACAGAAAGCTGGAACAGTCATGTTTCTATCAGGCAAAATAGAAATTAAAACAAAGACTGTAACAAGAGACAAAGAAGGACATTACATAATGATAATGAGATCAAGTCAAGAAGACAGAACAAGTGTACATACATATACAAAGCAAATATTAATAGACTACACAACGCAAATATTAATAGACATAAAGGGAGAAACTGACAGGAACATAACAGTTCTGTTTGTTTTAGTTGCTAAGTAGTGTCCAACTCTTTTGCAACCCCATGGACTGTAGCCTGCAAGGCTCCTCTGTCCATGGGATTTCCTAAACAAGTATACAGGAGTGGGGTGCCATTTCCTTCTCCAGGTATCTTCCGGATCCAAGGACTGAACCTGGGTCTCCTGCTTGGCAGACAGATTCTCCGAGCCACCTGGTAAGTCCAACATAATAGTAGGAGGTAATTTTTTTTTTTTTTTTTTTTTTAGTAGGAGGTAATTTTAACATCCCACTTACATCAAAGGACAGATTATCCAGACAGAAATCAATAAATAAACACTGGTCCTAAATGACACATTAGACCAGGTGGACTTCATACATGCACTTGACCCTTCAATGACATGAGTTTGAACTACATAGGTTCACTTGTCTGTGGATATTTTTCAATACTAAATACTACAGTACTACATGGTTCATAGTTGGTAGAATCTATAGGGCAAAGGACTGTGGATACAGAGGTTCTGCTATAATTATACACAGGTTAACCCTAAAGATGCTCAAGGGTCAGCGGTGTTTACAACATTCCAGCCAAAGGCAACAGAATATATATTCTTTTTGAGAGCATTTGGAACATTCTACAGGATAGATCACAAGTTTAGGCCACAAAACAAGTCTCAACACATTTAAAGATACTGAAGTCATACCAAGCATTTTTTTCTGACCACAATGGCATAAGATTAGAAATCAACTACAAGAAAGAAAACAAACTTGCAAAACACAAGAGAAGACTAAACAATATGGTACACTGAAGAAATCAAAGAGGAAATTTAAAAATACCTGCATGCATGCATGCTAAGTCACTTTAGTCTTGTTTGACTCTTTGTGACGTATGGACTGTAGCTTGCTCCTCTGTTCATGAGATTCTCCAGGCAAGAACAGTGGAGTGAATTGGCATGCCTTCCTTGAGGGGATCTTCCTGATCCAGGGATCAAACCCATGTCTCTTATGTCTCCTGCATTGGCAGGTGGGTTCTTTACCACTAGAAACATCTAGGAATGGGAAAACAACAACCAAAAATCTATGGAAGGCTATTGTACAAAAGCAGTTCTAAAAGGAAAATGTATAGTGATAGAAGCACACCTCAGGAAATTTTTAAAAATCCCATATAAACAATCTAATACTATATCCAAAGGAATGAGAAAAAAGAAAAAAATAAGGTCTAAAATTGGTAGAAACCCTAAAAGGATCAGAGCTGAAGTAAATGAGACTAAAACACAATAGAAAATATTGGAGTTGGTTCTTTGAAAAGGTAAAAAAAAAAAATAAATAATTGATTATTCTTTTTTATTTTATTTTACTTTACAATACTGTATTGGTTTTGCCATACATCAGCATGAATCCACCACGGGTGTACACGTGATTATTCTTTAGTCAGAACTTCCCAGGTGGCACTAGTGGTAAGGAATCTCCTGCCGATGCAGGAGACATAAGAGATGCAGGTTCAATCTCTGGGTCAGGAAGATCCCCTGGAGAGAAAAATGGCAATCTACCAGAAAAACATCTATTTCTGCTTTATTGACTATGCCAAAGCCTTTGACTGTGTGGATCACAATAAACTGTGGAAAATTCGGAAAGAGATGGGAATACCAGACCACCTGACCTGCCTCTTGAGAAATCTGTATGCAGGCCAGGAAGCAACAGTTAGAACTGGACATGGAACAACAGACTAGTTCCAAATAGGAAAAGGAGTATGTCAAGGCTGTATATTGTCACCCTGCTTATTTAACTTATATGCAGAGTACATCAAGAGAAACGCTGGACTGGAAGAAACACAAGCTGGAATCTAGATTGCCAGGAGAAATATCAATAACCTCAGATTTGCAGATGACACCATCCTTATGGCAGAAAGTGAAGAGGAATGAAAAAGCCTCTTGATGAAAGTGAAAGAGGAGAGTGAAAAGGTTGGCTTAAAGCTCAACATTCAGAAAACGAAGATCATGGCATCTGGTCCCATCACTTCATGGGAAATAGATGGGGAAACAGTGGAAAGAGTGTCAGACTTTATGTTTTGGGGCTCCAAAATCACTGCAGATGGTGACTGCAGCCATGAAATTAAAAGAAGCTTACTCCTTGGAAGAAAAGTTATGACCAACCTAGATAGTATATTCAAAAGCAGAGACATTACTTTGCCGACTAAGGTCTGTCTAGTCAAGGCTGTGGTTTTTCCTGTGGTCATGTATGGATGTGAGAGTTGGACTGTGAAGAAGCTGAGTGCTGAAGAATTGATGCTTTTGAGCTGTGGTGTTGGAGAAGACTCTTGAGAGTCCCTTGGACTGCGAGGAGATCCAACCAGTCCATTCTAAAGGAGATCAACCCTGGGATTTCTTTGGAAGGAATGATGCTAAAGCTGAAGCTCCAGTACTTTGGCCACCTCATGCGAAGAGTTGACTCATTGGAAAAGACTCTGATGCTGGGAGGGATTGGGGGCAGGAGAAGGGGACGACAGAGGATGAGATGGCTGGATGGCATCACGGACTCGATGGACATGAGTCTGAGTGAACTCTGGGAGTTGGTGATGGACAGGGAGGCCTGGCATGCTGTGATTCATGGGGTCTCAAAGAGTCGGACACGACTGAGCGACTGAACTGAATTGAACTGAACTTAACTCTAATATTCTTGCCTGGAGAATCCCGTGGACAGAGGAGCTTGGCCGGAATGGCCTATAGGATCACAAAGAGTCGAACATGATTGAAGCAACTTAGCACACATCAACAAAAAAGTGATGGCTCAAATAAATAAAACCAGAAATGTAAGAGGAGAATTTTTACCAACCTCACAGAAATACAAAAAGCACAAGAGATTACTATGGGCAGTAATACACCAGTAAAATGGAGAATCTAAAAGAAATGGATAAATTTCTAGACACATACAATCTCTCAAAGCTGAACTAGAAAGAAACAGAAGTAGAAAATAAGAACAGACTAATTATCATTCTGAAATTGAATCACTAATGTAACTACTCCCAAGAAACAAAACTCCAGGACCAGATGGCTTCCAAGATAAATTCTACCAAGCTTTTAAGGAAGAGATAACACTTCCCTCTCAAACTATTTCAAAAAGTGCAGAGGAAAGAACACTTCCAAATCATTCAACAGGGCCAGCATTACCATGATATCAAAAGTAGACAAACTTTTCCTATTGTGAATAAAGCTGCTATGAACATTCATGCTTTTGAGTGAACATATATTTTTATTTCTTTCTGGCCTATACCTGGTAGTAAAATGGGCTTCCCTGATAGCTCAGTTGGGAAGGAATCCACCTGTAATGCAGGAGAACCTGGTTAGACTCTTGGATTGGGAAGATTCCCTGGAGAAGGGATAGACTACCCACTCCAGTATTCTGGCCTGGAGAACTCCATGGCCTGTATAGTCCATGGGGTCTCAAAGACTTGGACACAACTGAGGGACTTTCACTTTCACTTTGATAGTAGAATTACCTGGTCATACAGCAACTCTATGTTAGACTGTTTGCGGAAGAGCCAGGATGTTTCTAAAGTGGCTATACCACTTCACAGTCCCCCCAGTGGTGTTTGAACTTTCCAATTATTTGGATGAGCAAATCATACAATTCTTTGCTTTTAAATATGTAAACATACTACACACAAAAAAGAGAAAAAAAGGTAAACATTGGCTATCTTTGACTATTGGGCTTATAATTCTAAGTTTCTTTTTCTACATTTCTTTGTTTTGGCTTCTCTGTATTTTAATGTAATCAATATAGATTTTTCTAGTAATAAATATATAATTGAATTAAAAATGTAAATTAAACAAATTTGTTATACTCCAAATATACCACTTTTCTTTTGGCATTTTCAAAGGTTAGACTTCTTTCACACATTTCTGAAAAAATATCTTTTTTGCTTGAAAGAGAAGCAAAGAACCCTTATTCAGAGGAAAGTCAAGCAAGCTATACTTTATTTTCACTTACAGATGCCATCTGCACAATAAATTAATTTCTCCCATATTTTAGTCTAAATTGAAATTGATATCAGCAAAGGGAAAAATAAACCTGAATGCAAAGATATAGTCTATTAAATTATGTCAGAGATTTTTTTTTCAGGTATTTAATATCCTTTTCTTGAGAGTGAAATATGTGCAAAGCAGTTATCTAGTCACCAGGAAGGAGATAAGGATAAATAAGACATTCTCTGTTGTGAAGGAATTTCTCAGTGTCATGAATCATGATTGATTAATTACATAGCTCATGAGAACTTCACAAGGGTTATTATTTCTGAGCTGTGGAAAGTGAAACTACAGATAATTTCTTTCTTTCTAGAGAAGCAATCAATGACTAACACTTTTAATTTTCTCTGTTGTTGGAAATTTTTGTTTTCAACTTGAGTTATTTGTTTCTATAGACAATAAATATTGATTCCTAGAATCCAAGTCTTTATTATGCTCTCTAATGTTTTTAAATGCCTTCCAGAAAAATAGCTGGAAATAAAGAGATATGCTTGATACCCTAAAGGAAGTGTCATTCCATTAAATGGTAAACTGACTCTGGAAGGTGTTTACTTGGTGTAAATTGATGACCTGGTGGACAAGCAATTAATCGTATAACAGCAAGACAGAATAATAACATACCAATTAAGAATATACACTTCAAGAATGATTATCTCAGAGTGATAGGATTCTAGATTTTTATCATTTCTATTCTTTAAAATCTAGATGTTCAGGCTAAAATATATTAATTCTATTAAAATATGTATTTGATATATAAACCGGACTTAGATTTCAAAGACCAAAGTCAATATATCTTTCCACGTTTATCCCAGGCATCAAGGAAAAGACAGAGATATGAATTGTGAATTCAAATATATCTAGGAGACTTCTATAGCCTTCTTATCCTGATATGATGGTAAAGGGTCAGTGAGGGAAGATACTTGATTTACCAGTGTTACTGCAATTGCTTTCTGTGAGAAGCAAGGCAGTCTTCTCTCTGGAATCCAGAAAGCCTCAGGAAGTTGATGTCACCTGTGATGTAGAATATGAGAGTGTTTGGAGAGCTGACTATAATGGAATTGCTATACCTTTGTTTATTGCTAAACAAACATAGATAACCATCCTTCCTTAACACCCTCCTCCCCAATATAAATCTAGCTATAAAGAGGTAAAGACATAGAAGGACAATGAACAAAACTGTATATAGAGAGATTCAGTTCAGTTCAGTCACTCAGTCGTGTCTGACTCTTTGCGACACCTTGGATAGGCAAAGATATGTCTATGGAGCGGTGAAAAACCTCACTCGACTTTCACTAAAACAGTTTTAAACTTCCTGTGATGATACTGACAGATGCTTCTCTGGAAAAATCAATCGAAAAGGCAGAACTTATCCATACTTACAGAGGAACTTAGAGAAAAGCCAGCTGTTCAATCTATCATCCTGGAAGCTGTCCAATCCTCGAGCCCTGTCCACTGGTACGGAGTTAAGTTCAGTCACTCAGTCATGTCTGACCCTTTGTGGCCCCATGGACTGCAGTATGCCAGGCTTCCCTGTCGATCACCAGCTCCCAGAGCATGCTCAAACTCATGTCCATTGAGTTGGTGATGCCATCCAACCATCTCATCCTCTGTCCTCCCCTTCTCCTCCTGCCTTCAATCTTTCCCACCATCAGGGTCTTTTCCAATGAGTCAGTTTGTTGCATCAGGTGGCCAAAGTATTGGAGTTTCAGCTTCAGCATCAATCCTTCCAATGAATATTCAGGACTGATCTCCCTTAGGGTAGAATAGTTGGATCTCCTTGCAGTCCAAGGGACTCTCAAGAATCTTCTCCAACCCCACAGTTCAGAAGCATCAATTCTTTGGTGCTCAGCTTTCTTTATAGTCCAACACTCACATCCATACATGACTACTGGAAAAAACACAACTTGCACTAGGCAGAATTCTGTAAGCAAAGTAACGCCTCTCCTTTTCAATATCCTGTATATATTGGACATAGCTTTTCTTCCAAGGAGCAAGCATCTTTTAATTTCATGTCTGCAGTCAGTCACCATCTGCAGTGATTTTGGAGCCCCCCAAAATAGTCTTTCACTGGTTCAATTGTTTGCCCATCTCTTTACCATGAAGTGATTGGACCAGATGCAATGATCTTAGTTGTTTTCATGTTGGGTTTTAAGCCAACATTTTCACTCTCCTCTCTCACTTTCATCAAGAGGCTCTTCATTTAGTTCCTCTTCACTTTCTGCCATAAGGGTGGTGTTATCTGCTACCTGACATTATTGATATTTTCCCCAGCAACACTGATTCCAGCTAGTGCTTCATCCAGTCCAGCATTTTGCATGATGTACTCTGCATAGACGTTAAATAAACAGGGTGACAATATACAGCCTTGATGTACTCCCTTCTCAATGTGGAACCAGTCCATTGTTTCATGTCCAGTACTAGCTGTTACTTCTTGACCTGCATACAGATTTCTCAGGAGACAGGTAAGGTGGCCTGACATTCCCATCTCTTTAAGAGTTTTCCACAGTTTGTGGTGATCCACACAACCAAAGGCTTTGGCATAGTCAATAAAGCAGAAGTATCTGCTTTTCTGAAACTCTCTTGCTTTTTCGATGATCAAAAAGATGTTGACAATTTGATCTCTGGTTCGTCTGCCTTTTCTAAATCCATCTTGAACATCTGGAGGTTCATGGCTCATATATGGTTAAAGCCTAATTTGGAGAATTTTGAGCATTACTTTGCTAACGTGTGAGATGAGTGCAATTGTGTGGTAGTTTGAACATTCTTTGTCACTGCCCTTCTTTGGGGTTGGAATGAAAACTGACCTTTTCCAGTCCTGTGGCCACTGCTGAGTTTTCCAAATTTGCTGGCATATTGAGTGCAGCACTTTCACAGCATCATTTTTCAGGATTTGAAATAGCTCAACTGGAATTCCATCGCCTCCACTAGCTTTGTTTATAGTGATAATTTCTAAGGCCCACTTGATTTCACATTCCAGGATTTCTGGCTCTAGGTGAGTGATCACACCATCGTGGTTATCTGGTTCGTGAAGATCTTTTTTGTATAGTTTTATGTGTATTTTTGCCACCTCTTCTGCTTCTGTTAGGTCCATACCGTTTCTATCCTTTATTGAGCCTGTCTTTGAATGAAATGTTCCCTTGGTACCTCTAATTTTCTTGAAGAGATCTCTAGTCTTTCCCATTCTATTTTTTTCCTTTATTTCTTTGCACTGAATACTGAGGAAGGCTTTCTTATCTCTCCTTGCTATTCTTTGGAATTCTGCATTCAAATGGGTATATCTTTCCTTTTTTCCTTTGCCTTTCACTTCTCTTCTTTTCTCAGCTATTTGTAAGGCCTCTCCAGGCAACCATTTTCTATTTTTGCATTTCTTTTTCTTGGAGATGGTCTTGATCACTGCCTCCTCTACAATGTCATGAACCTCCATGCATAGTTCTTCAAGCCTCTGTTTATCATATCTAATCCCCTGAATCTATTTGTCATTTCCACTGTATAAGGGATTTGATTTAGGTCATACCTGAATGGTCTAGTGGTTTTCCCTACTTTCTTAAATTTAAGTCTGAATTTGGCAATAAAGAGTTCATCATCTGAGCCATAGTCAGTTCCTGGTCTTGTTTTTGCTGACTGTATAGAGCTTCTCCATCTTTGGCTGCAAAGAATATAATCAATCTGATTTTGATATTGACCATCTGGTGATGTCCACATGTAGAATCTTCTTTTGTGTTGTTGGAAGAGTGTGTTTTCTGTGATGGTATGCTATCTTGGCAAAATTCTGTTAGCCTTTGCCTTGCTTCATTTTGTACTCCATGACCAAACTTTCCCATTACTCCAGGTATCTCTTGACTTCCTACTTTTGCATTCCATCCCCTATGATGAAAAGGCTATCTTTTTGGTGTTAGTTATAGAAGATCTGTAGGTCATTATAGAATCATTCAATTTCAGCTTCTTCAGCATTACTGTTTGGGGCATACACTGGATTACTGTGATATTGAGTGGTTTGCCTTTGAAATGAACAGAGATCATTCTGTCTTTTTTGAGATCGCACCCAAGTACTGCATTTCAGACTTTTTTTTTTTTTTTTTTTACTATGAGGGCTATTCAATTTCTTTTAAGGAATTCTTGCCCATAGGAGTAGATATAATGGTCATCTGAATGAAATTTGCCCATTCCAGTCCATTTTAGTTCACTGTTTCCTAAAATGGTGATGTTCACTCTTGCAATCTCCTGTTTGACCACTTCTAACTTACCTTGATTCGTGGACCTAACATTCCAGATTCCTATATAATATTGTACTTTATAGCATTGGACTTTACTTCCATCACCAGTCACACCCATAACTGGGTGTTATCTTTGCCTTGGCTCCATCTTTTCATTCTGTCTGGAGTTATTTCTCCACTCTTCTCCAGTAGCATATTGGGCACCTATCAACCTGGGGAGTTCATCTTTCAGTGTCCTATCTTTTTGCCCTTTCATACTGTTCATGGGGTTCTTAGGGCAAGAATACTGAAGTGGTTTGCCATTCCCTTCTCCAGTGGATCACATTTTGTCAGAACGTTCCACTATGATCCCTTGGTCTTGGGTGGCCCTATGTGTCATGGCTCATAGTCTCATTGAGTTAGACAAGGTTGTCCTCCATGTGATCAGTTTGATTAGTTTTCTGTGATTGTGGTTTTCATTCTGTCTTCCCTCTGAAGGATAAGGATAAGAGGCTTAAGGAAGCTTCCTGATGGGAGAAGCTGGCTGTGGGAAAACTGGGTCTTGTTCTGAAGGTCAGGGCCATGCTCAGTAAATCTTTAATCCAATTTTCTGCGGATTTTCCAGGCTGTGTTCCCTCCCTGTTGTTAAGAAGAGTAGAAGGACATGGGCTTATCTTCTCCTGTGAGAACTCCAAAATTACAACTCCCTGCTGAACAACCATTGACAGGATAATGTTGAATCCCACCAGAAAAAGATATTCCACATCCAAGAGCAAAGGAGGAGCCCCAGCAAGATGATAAGAAGGGCAAAGTCATGTTTAGAATCAAATCCCATACCTGCAAGAGATGCTCAGAGGGCTCAAACAAAATTTTGTGTGCACCGGGGCCCAGAGACCCCACAGAGACTGAACCAGAAATGCCTTTGAGTGTCTGAGTGTCTCTTATGGAGGTACAGGTCAGCAGGGGCCTGCCACAGGGGCAGGGGCTCTGGGTGCAGCAGACCTGGGTCACACAGTGTTAAGCCACCATTAACCCCACCATACACTGTGGAGCAGACAACCCACATAACAATTATACCAATTATATCCTCATGCTGTTAAGAAAGCTCTAGGACCCACAGTGAATTTCCCAACCTAGGGATCTGGCAAAGGGACTGAGAACCCCCAGAGAATTTGACTTTGGAGGCCAGTGGGATTTGATCACAGAACTGGGGAAATAGACTCTTGGAGCCCACAAACAAAACCAGGACCCAGAATAAAAGAGCAGTGACCAACAGGAGACTGAGCGAGACTTGCCTGTGAGTGTTCAGGAGTCTCCGTGGAGGTTTGGGTCAGCAGTGGCCTACTGCAGGGTCAGGGGCATTGAGTGTAGCAGTGCGTGTATGGGACCTTTTGAAGGCACAGAAGTATCAGTTAATTTTGGTGTCTCACACTTCAGTGTAGTTAACACTATGTAACTGGACAATTGAAGAGCTCTACCAGCATTAAAGGTAGTTAAAAAAATAAATAAGTAGAAAAAGTGCCTGGAGAAAATGTAAAGTAGCCTTATTTGATATCTTTCAGAGATAAGAGTAATTATCACATCCAAAAAAATAAATAAAGGATATGAAAAGAAATAATACAAAAGAAAAATCTCTGAAAGTTATAAAGATGATACAGAAAATAAAGAGTTCAGTTTAGTTCAGTTCAGTTGCTCAGTTGTGTCCAACTCTTTGTGACTCCATGGCCTGCAGCACGCCAGGCATCCCTGTCCATCACCATCTCCCGGAGCTTGCTCAAACTCATATTTACTTAATCTGTGATGCCACTCAATCATCTTGTCTTCTTTCATCCCTTTTTCCTTCTGCCTTCAATCTTGCCCAGCATCAGGGTCTTTTCCAAGGAGTCAGTTCTTCGCATCAGGTGGCCAAAGTATTGGCATTTCAGCTGCAGCATCAGTCCTTCCAATGAATATTCAGGACTGATTTCCTTTAATATTGACTCGTTTGATCTCGCTGCTGTCCAAGGGACTCTCAAGAGTCTTCTCCAAAACCACAGTTCAAAAGCATCAATTCTTCAGCGCTCAGCTTTCTTTAAAGTCCAGCTCTCACATCCATACATGACTACTGGAAAAACCATAGCTTTGACTAGATGGACCTTTGTTGGCAAAGTAATGTCTCTTCTTTTTAATAATAAAGAGTAGAGTACAGAAAAATGGAAGACAAAATCAAGTAAACAAAAAAAGTAGAATGAAGCAGAACAAGAAAGTAGATCAAAAACAGAAGACAAAGGTCTGGAAAAGTGGAAAAGACCCAGAATGGCTCCTGTCTGCCAACTCAGGAGAAAAGAATTTCTGTATGCTCATGGGCTGAGAAAGAGGAGTTATTTTGTCTCCCTGTGCCCAAAGTTTGCCTTCTTTTCTCACTGGATGGACTGATAACAGCAGGACTTCCCTGGTGGTCCAGTGGTTAAGAATTTGCTTTCCAATGCAGAAGACACGGGTTTCATCCTTTGTTGGGGAACTAAGGTCCATATGCTGTGGGGCAAGTAAGCCCCAACCACCATAACTACTGAACCCACTTGCTCTAAACCCCAAGCGGTACAACTAAAGAAGCTGTATCTCATAAGCAAACACTTTTTTAAAAGAATCCACATTTTTCACTCTGATGTGCACTATGAGGTATGTGCACATAATACCCGACTAAATTTCCCCCAAATCTACCATATTGAGGACTCACTCCTAGGCATCTGTTGGTGCCCAGATTTAAAACTTCCCAAAGAATAATTATAAGTACTTCTTTAGTTGGTGCATATTTATAAACATCAAAATACAACAATTTTCCTAGTTGAAAGGTGTCCACCTTGAATTCCAAATAAGACTTTCAGACTTCAATAATTTTACTATTCAATCCTAATTAAGCAACTTGCTGTATTAAATATAGGTAAGTAACTTTCTGTAATTGTGAGAATTCTTTCTAAACCTGAAGCAATTATTTTCAATGAACTTAATTCAATAAATAGCAATAAATTATAAATTTATACTAGAATGAAGGTGTTGAGAAACACAATATTTATAAATGATTTATAAATAATAATAATAAATAATAAATAAATAATTAAATAAATATAAATATAATTAAATAAATAATAAATAATTTATGAATAATTCTTCTAAGTTCTACACATTGGGAAGTTAAAAAAAAATAATTAAAATATTAGTCATTAATTTAACCCAACTTAGAAGGTGGCTGGAGAAGGAAATGGCAGCCCATTCCAGTATTCTTGCCTAGAGAATTTCATGAACACAGGAGCATGGCAGGCTACAGTACATAGGTTTTCAAAGAGTTTGACACAACTGAGTGACTATCACTTTCACACTTTAGAAAGTAGTATTAATAATTTTCAAAGTAGATTTTTTGGTATGTATAATCCTGTGAGAAAGTGAAAGTGAAAGTTGCTCAGTCGTGTCTGACTCTATGCAACTCCATTCAGTCCATGTAATTCTCCAGGCCAGGATGCTGGAGTGGGTAGCTTTTCTCTTCTCCAGGAGATCTTTCCAACCCAGGAATTGAACCCAGGTCTCCCATATTGCAGGTGGATTCTTTACCAGCTGAGCCATAAGGGAAGTCCAAGAATACTGGAGTGTGTAGCCTATCCCTTCTCTAGTTGATCTTCCCAACCCAAGAATTGAACCGAGGTCTTTTGCATTGCAGGCAGATTCTTTACCACCTGAGCTATCAGGAAAGCCCTATATAATCCATAGCCTTTCTAATCTCTCAGATTTCTTTTTTGTTTGTTTGTTTTCAAATAAGACAACCAGCTTATGCCAGGACTGCAGAAGAAATTTGCATTTTCCACACCACAAAGAGCTGCAGATACATCCACTCTGGGAGCCAGGAGAAAGCTCACACTCAGTGGGTAAAAGATTTTGGCAGGTGCTTCTCTAGCAGCAAAAGCCCCCACATTAGAATCTCAGCCTCCAAGAACCTGACTGACACTCCTTAAACTCCAGAGTCTTCAATTCCCAGGTTTTTACTAATAGAATCTTAAGTTCAAAAGCTTGAGTCAGAATCTCAGATTTCTGAGATTTTTCCCAGATTTCTCGAGTTTTCCACCATAAAACACTACCCTTGGTACCTTCACAAGCTGGCTCCTGTGAAGATGAATGTAGCTTTTATAGCTTTATGGAGAAGGGGAGAAGTGACTGTGCTAGGGATTTTCATATTCTGTATCACATTGTATTTTCGAAAGATGGCCTCACCAAGATATATGTCATCCCCAGTGGTGCTCTTGCAGTGTCAGATTGACACATCTCTGTGAAGAGGTGCCGTTATTGGTTGCCTCTGAAACTGTCTCAACCAATAGCATTTGGTGGAGATGATGCCATGTGACCTCCACAGCTAGCTGCTGGTTCATAAAGTCAGGGAGGTTTTTTCCTACTTCTCACTGTCTCTGTGTCTCTCTGTGTCTGTTTCTCTTTCTTTCTTGATGCTTGTCCATAGAGCCTAGCTTCCAGGTTAATCCAGCCACCATGGTGTAAGAAACACCAAGGCACATGCCAAGGCCACAGAGGAGTTCAAAGAAGAGAAGCAAAAGGCAAAGGAAAAAGGAAGGATATACCCCTTTGAATGCAGAGTTCCAAAGAACAGCAAGGAGAGATAAGCAAGCCTTCCTCAGTGATCAATGCAAAGAAATAGAGGAAAATGACAGAATGGGAAAGACTAGAGATCTCATCAAGAAAATTAGAGATACCAAGGGAGCATTTCATGCAAAGATGGGCTCAATAAAGGACAGAAATGGTATGGACTTAACAGAAGCAGAAGATATTAAGAATAGGTGACAATAATACACAAAACTATACAAAAAAAATTTCACAACCCAGAAAATCATGATGGTATGGTCACTCACTTACAATCAGACATCCTGGAATGTGAAGTCAAGTGGGCCTTAGGAAACATCACTACGAACAAAGATAGTGGTGGTGATGGAATTCCAGTTGAACTATTTCAAATCCTAAAAGATGATGCTGTGAAAGTGCAGCACTCAATATGCCAGAAAATTTGGAAAACTCAGCAGTGGCCAAAGGACTGGAAAAGGTCAGTTTTCATTCCAATTCCAAAGAAAGGCAATACCAAAGAATGCTCAAACTACCACACAATTGCACTCATCTCACACGCTAGCAAAGTAATGCTCAAAATTCTCCAAGCCAGGCTTCAGCAATACATGAACTGTGAACTCCCTGATGTTCAAGCTAGTTTTAGAAAAGGCAGAGGAACCAGAGATCAAATTGCCAACATCCATTGGATCATCAAAAAAGCAAGAAAATTCCTGAAAAACATCCATTTCTGCTTTATTGACTATGCCAAAGCCTTTGACTGTGTGGATCACCACAAACTGTTGAAAATTCTGAAAGAGATGGAAATCCCAGACCACCTGATCTGCCTCTTGAGAAATCTGTATGCAGGTCAGGAAGCAGCAGTTAGAACTGGACATGGAACAACAGACTAGTTCCAAATTGGGAAAGGAGTACATCAAGGCTATATATTGTCACCCTGCTTATTTAACTTATATGTGGAGTACATCACGAGAAATGCAGGGCTGGATGAAGCATAAGCTGGAATCAAGATTGCTGGGAGAAATATCAATAACCTCAGATATGCAGATGACACCATCCTTATGGCAGAAAGTGAGGAAGAACTAAAAAGCCTCTTGATGAAAGTGAAAGAGGAGAGTGAAAAAGTTGGCTGAAAGCTTAACATTCAGAAAATTAAGATCATGGCATCTGGTCCCATCACTTCATGGGAAATAGATGGGGAAACAATGGAAAGTGTCAGACTTTATTTTGGGGGGCTCCAAAATCACTGTGATGCTGCTTGCAGCCATGAAATCAAAAGACACTTACTCCTTGGAAGCAAAGTTATGACCAACCTAGATAGCATATTAAAAAGCAGAGACATTAATTTCCAGCAAAGGTCTATCTAGTCAAAGGTATGGTTTTTCCAGTGGTCATGTATGAATGTGAAAGTTTGGACTATAAAGAAAGCTGAGTGCTGAAGAACTGATGCTTTTGAACTGTGGTGTTGGAGAAGACTCTTGAGAATCCCTTGGACTGCAAGGAGATCAAACCAGTCATTCCTAAAGGAAATCAGTCCTGCATATTCATTGGGAGGACTGATGCTGAAGCTGAAACTCCAATACTTTGGCCACTTGATGCGAAGAGTTGACTCATTTGAAAAGACCCTGATGCTGGGAAAGATTGAAGGCCAGAGGAGAAACGGATGACAGAAGATGAGATCGTTGGATGGCATCACCAACTCAACAGACACGAGTTTGAGTCAACTTTGGGAGTTGGTGATGGACAGGGAGACCTGACATGCTGTGGTCCATGGGGTTGCAAAGAGTCAGACATGACTGAGTGACTGAACTGATGCCTTATATCTCACAACTAGCATCAACTGTCTGGCATATACACTAAGTAGCTTTCAGAAGATTGCAGCTACCAGCCTTTGAGTATTCCAACATTTTGAATTCCTAATCCTCAGAAGCTTTGAATGAGAGTGAATGACTTTTTCTGTTTAAACCATAAAATGTAATTTGTGGTGTAGCAATGGAAAGAAATGACATGCCCCTTTTTCTTCAAGTAGTAGTTGCTTCTCTGAGTGATGCACTTGTGAGAATCTAGCTGGTCAGAGAACCGTGCAGCTCCCTGACCTACTCAGATGCTCCTGGGCTCCTATGCAAACTGTAGACGCCCTCTGAGGTCTGGTTGTGACTTCCCATTCAGCTCTGATCTCAGTGAAAAATCTCTGATATCTATTTCTAAGTGCTCCACGTACTTTGTTTCATATTGATTCTTAAAACAAGCATGTGTGGTTGCTATGACAGGTATTATTAATCCAACTTTAAAGAAGATAAAATAGGTTGATAGAGATCAATGCATTGCTTGAGAGACTACTAATAGAGGACATTGTTGAAATTTAACCCAGGGCTTCTGAGCGTACATTTAGCACTTTCTTATCTGTTGCCAACTTGATACACTCAATATATTAAAATATCATATTGTGAAACAGTATAGTCACTGACACTGTGTTTATTCTTTGTCACATACACAAATTCTCATCAATAAATTCCTACCCACAAAAATTTTAACAGCTTAAATGCTAAGAGAAAAGCCTTTACAAAGTGCAAATGTTTTACCTGATGTTTATATTTGAGTGTTTAAATTCATCGCATGTCTTTGCTGCCTTAACTATTAATGCAAATTCAGATATTATCATAAAATAAAACTAGAAATAAATATTATGGATAAATCTAATGCTCATTCTATTGAAATTATGCCAAAGAGTCCTAGTCTATTCAACGCCATACATCATAGTTAAGTCTGAACTTGCGGCTGGACCCAGTCCTTAGAGATAAATGGCCCACCTGAGCTGAACTGTTGTGTGTCTTTATCTCACTAAATCCTCCCTTAATTCCTCAAGCATGACATGTCCCAGGACTTCAGATAATGGATCAAAAATACATATGTTGACATTTATTTTTAAAGTCTATTTTTCTTTATCTTAAGTATGGGAGTTTGAGGTTGAGTCAAAAGCTTTTAAGAATTTTGACCTTTAACCACATACTCCCAAGAATGGATGTGATAGTTCTTGTCAAGTTTTTCAAGTCAGTGCCTTTTCCTTTTCATTCTACATAGATAATTTTAAAGGTCTATTTGGTCAAGTTCAACTTTAAAATATTTTAATTTTTGTTGTTTGGGCACAACAGGAAGCTTATTCTGGATTTTCACATCACCTCACTCTGTTAGTTGTCTTTTATATGAGCCCCTTAAAAATCCAAGCTCATTGGTAACTGTCTTTTGGGTATTTATTCCAGTGTTACTTCTTCTCAGACCACCATATATATATATATATATATAAATTCTCTTAATTTTCTTGAAGATTTTCCATTTTACAACATCTGTTCTTGAGCTCTGACTTATTTTCTCAGGAATGTTTGAAATGGAGGTCTGAAGTCAAGCATAGGTTTAGAATTTGGTTACAAGAGAATTAAGTTTCTTCTATGTAAAATAAATAGAAATAGTTTTTTTCAAAGTAGGAGATAACACATTAAAGTGAAGTAAATGTCATAATGGTCAAATTGCCATAGGTAATATTTTCCTGCGGAGAAGGCAATGGCAACCCATTCCAGTACTCTTGTCTGGAAAATCCCATGGGTGGAAGAGCCTGGTAGGCTGCAGTCCATGGGGTTGCTAGGAGTCAGACATGACTGAGTGACTTCACTTTCACTTTTCACTTTCATGCATTGGAGAAGGAACCGGCAACCCACTCCAGTGTTCTTGCTTGGAGAATCCCAGGGATGGGGGAGCCTGGTGAGTGGCTGCCTATGGGGTTGCACAGAGTTGGACATGACTGAAGCGACTTAGCAGCAGCAGCAGCAGTAGCAGCAGCAATATTTTCCTACCTGGTTTAGCACATATATTAATAGATGGAAACAGCAACAGAATAATCCTTAAAAAGGGAAAACAGGGGATTTGGATTCCTGGGAGTAGTACGATGTTTGAATGGAAGAAAATGTAACTTAAAAATTGTTGTCAGCTGCTTCAGGTGAAGGTATTAAACTAAGATATCCTGGGATACCAAAGCTTACAGTATTGCTAGAGCTCACCCAAGAACAAAATCATCTGTAGAAAGGAGAAGCCAAGGCAATCTTTGCAAAAATGCCCAAGTAATTCATGTTACTCTGAGCCTAGGTGATTTATGCCTTTGAAACTATGTTTTATGCTTATAAATTATAGTGATTGGTATTAAATGAATCATTTATGCAACTGAGTGATGCTTATTGAACAGTGACTTTTAACTCACCAAAAATACCTATTGATGAAGCAAAGCTAAGTTTATTGGACACACTTCCATCAGGGAGAACACCACCTTGAGAGAGTCTTAGAAGTTCCTCAAAAGAACAGAGATCAGGGAGTCTATTTATAAGGCATTGGGACCTGGTCTGAGAAACTTAAAGATCAGTTTACAAAGGCAAAATCTACTCAGGATTTAGTAGATTTTATCAGATAATAGCTTTGGACTTGTGGGCACAATGGGGCAAAGGTCTTGAAGTCAGTTTTGATGACTAAACTGTTCGTCTTGATAGGTAAGCTTTTTTAGTTGGTGCACAGACTTATCTTACAAGAGCAAATACTGCCTGGAGCAAGTAGCTAGGTTGCTTTTGCTTAATCTCAGTGTCCTTTAACAGAGGGATAGGAAAGCATGCTTGGTCCCAGTATAGTTTAACACAGGGAGAGGAAAATGATGTTGGTTTTAGTTTTTCATTTGCATTCTTGAGTAGAAGAGTTGGGTTATATCAGTAGTTCTCACACTGGGCTACACATCAAAAATGCCTATGCCACTCTAAATAAGCAAGAGATCAAACCAGTCAATCTGGTTTGATTAAAGGAAATCAACCCTGAATATTCATTGGACTGAGGCTGAAGCTGATGCTCCAGTATTGAAAGATTGAAGGTGGGAGGAGAAGGGGACGACAGAGGATGAGATGGTTGGACGGCATCACCGACTCAATGGACATGGGTTTGGGCAAACTCCAGTAGTTAGTGAAGGACAAGGAAGTCTGGTGTGCTGCAGTCCATGAAGTCATAAAGAGTTGGACATGACTGAGTGACTGAACAACAAGAACAACAACTCTAAATAAACTACATGAGCAAAGGCCTTCTTCTGAAGATTAGGATTCAATAAGTCCAGCTAAGCTTTCCACGTACTTGAAAATATCCATACTTAATTCTAATGAACAACCAGAGTTGAGAACATCCAGATACTGCAGATACCTTGGGCATGTCTTGTCTTCTTGCTCCCTTTGGGTTGCTATAATAGAATACCATGGACTGGGTGATTTATAAACATCATATATTTATTGCTCATGGTTCTGGAGGCTGGGAAGTCCAAGATCAAGGCATTGGCAGAGTTGGTATCTGGTGAGGACCACTTCCTAGTTCATAGGCTGCTATCTTTCCTCTGTGTCCCTATGTGGCAGAAGAGTCAAATGAGCTCTCTAGGGTCTCTTTCGTGAAGATACTTAGACTAAAAAATATTCACAACCTAAAAGCTGAGAATTATGTTTTGTTCAGTGGGAATTTTTAGGACTTCAAGCCTGGGAGGCAGCATCTCAAGTAACCCTGAAAGAACTGCTTCAAGGAAATGGCTGAGGTGGGCACAGTGGGGGATGGAGCCAGGTTATAAAGAAGTTTTGCAAGAGAAAGCAGATGGTCTGAATATCAAAAGAATATTGTAAATTAAAGAATACCAGGTAATCCAGATGAAAAAGTTAGCACTTTTCTAAGGATAGAAAGATGCAAGAATCTGCGATCTGAGCTTATTGGAATCATTCCTTCAATGTGTACCTCAGCTATCTGGGCCCGGTATTCTGTTTTCACACCCTGAGTTTCCTAAGGGCTCACCACGGGGAGTGGCTGAAGTCTGAGGGATACTAGATGGCAGGTACTCATTTCTAACTGACTTCCCTCAGAGCCCACCAGCTCACTGTCAGCTGGTGGCTGCAATGGCTGATAACTGTGACATACTTTGTTTACTGATATAGCAAGAAATATTCCATTTATCAATACCAATCCCATTCATGAGTGCTCTACCTTCATGACCTAATTATTTCCTAAATACCCCTCCTCCAAATATTATCACTCTGAGTACTAGGATTTTTCGTATGAATTTGGATGGGGAGGAAGGGAACATTCAGTTTCTAGGATGCTGGTGCCAACTAAGTCACTAGGAGATGTTGACTGGAAAAAAAATTCACAACCTAAAAGTTAAGATTTATGTTTTATTTGGTGGACTTCCTGAAGACTTAAGCCGACTACACATGGACATAACCAGACAGTCAAAACTGAAATCTGATTGACTATATTCTTTGCAGTCAAAATGGAGAAGTTCTATACGATCAACAAAAACAAGACTGGGAGCTGATTGTGGCTCAGATCATGAACTCCTTACTGCAAAATTCAGACTTAGTTGAAGAAAGTAGGGAAAATCACTAGGCCATTCAGGTATGACCTAAATCAAATCCCTTATGATTATATAGTGGAAATGACAAATAGATTCAAGGGATTAGATCTGACAGACAATGTGCCTGAAGAACTATGGGTGGAGGTTCATAACACTGTACAGGAGGCAGTGATCAAAAGTGAAGTGAGTCAGAAAGAGAAAGAAAATAACGTATTTTAACACATATATATGGAATCTAAAAAAATGGTACTGAAGAGTTCATTTACAGGGTAACAATGGAGAAACAGACATAGAGAATAGACTTATGGACACAGGGAGAGGGAAGAAAGGGTGAGATGTATGGAAAGAGTAACATGGAAACTTACATAAGCATGTGTAATATAGATAGACAATGAGAATTTGCTATATGGCTCAGCAGACTCAAACAGGGGTTCTGTTTCAACCTAGAGGGTGGGATGGGGCGGGAGATGGGAGGGAGGTTCAAAAGGGAGGGGATATATGTATACCTATGGCTGATTCATGTTGAGGTTTGACAGAAAACAGCAAAATTCTGTAAAGCAATTATCCTTCAATAAAAAACAAATTAATTTTAAAAACTCTCCAAGAAAAAGAAATGAAAAAAAAGACAAAATGTTTATCTCAGGAGGTCTTACAAATTGCTGAGAATAGGAGAGAAGTGAAAGGAAAAGAAGAAAAGGAAAGCTATACCCATCTGAATGTAGAGTTCCAAAGAATAGCAAGGAAAGATAAGGAAGCCCTTCTAAGTGAACAATACAAAGAAATAGAGGAAAACAATACAATGGAAGAGACTAGAGATTTCTTCAAGAATATTAGAGATACCAAGGGAATATTTCATGCAAAGATGGGCACAATAAAGGACAGAAGCAGCAAAGACTTTTCAGAAGCAGAAGAGATTAAGAAGAGGTGGCAAGAATGCACAGAAGAACTATACAGAAAAGAACTTAATGACTCAGATAACCACAATACTGTGATCACTCACCTAGAGCCAGACATCTTGGAGTGAGAAGTCAAATGGGCCTTAGGAAGCATCACTACAAACAAAGCTAGGGGAGGTGTTGGAATTCCAGCTGAGTTATTTCAAATCCTAAAAGATAAAGTGCCATTAAAAGCTGCACTCAATATGGGAGTAAATTTGGAAAACTTAGCAGTGGCTACAGGACTGGGAAAGGTCAGTTTTCACTCCTATCCCAAAGAAAGGCAATGCCAAAGAATATTCAATCTACTGCACAATTGCACTCACTTTACATGCTAGCTAAATAATGCTCAGAATCCTTTAAGCTAGGCGTCAGCAGTATGTGAACTGAGAAATTCCAGATGTTCAAGCTGGATTTAGAAAAGGCAAAGGAACCAGAAATCAAACTGGATCATAGAAAAAGCAAGAAAATTCCACAAATACATTTACTTTTGCCTCACAGACTATGCTAAACACTTTGATTGTGTGGACCACAAAAAACTGTGGAAAATTCTTCAAGAGATGGGAATACCAGGCCACCTGACCTGCTTCCTGCAAAACCTGTACGCAAGTGAAGAAGTAACAGTTAGAATTGGACATGGAACAACAGATTAGTTCAAAATTGGGAAAGGAGTACATCAAGGCTGAATACTGTCACTTTGCTTATTTAACTTCTATGCTGAGTACATCATGCAAAATGCTGGGCTGCTTGAAGCACAAGCTGGAATCAAGATGCCAGGAGAAATATCAGTAACTTCAGATAGGCAGATGACATTACCCTTACAGCAGAGAGCGAAGAGGAACTAAAAAGCCTGTTTATGAAAGTGAAAGAGGAGAGTGAAAAAGTTGGCTTAGAACTCTACATTCAAAAAACTAAGATTGTGGTATCTGGTCCCATTACTTCATGGCAAATAGATGGGGGAACAGTGGAAAGAGTGACAGACTTTATTTTCTTGGGCTCCAAAATACCTGCGATGGTGTTTGCATCCATGAAATTAAAAGACTCTTGCTACGATTTTTCCAGTAGTCATGTATGGATGTGGGAACTGGACTATAAAGAAAACTGAATGCTGAAGAACTGATGCTTCTGAAGTGTGATGTTGGAGAAGCCTCTTGAGAGTCCCTTGGACCTCAAGGAGATCAAACAAGTCAATGCTAAAGGAAATCAATCCTGAATACTCATTAGAGGGACTGATGCTGAAGTTGAAGCTCCAATACTTTGGCCACCTGATGAAGGACTGACTCATTGCAAGAGACCCTGATGCTGGGCAAGATTGAAGGCAGGAGGAAAAGGGGAAGACAGAGGATGAGATGGTTGCATGGCATCACTCACTCAATGGACATGAGTTTGAGCAGGCTCTGGGAGATGGTGAAGGGAGTTTTTTTTTTTTTTTTTTAAGATAGTTGGAACATCAAAAGATTACTGATCATTAATGAAAACCAGGACTTCCCAGATGGTGCTAGTGGTAAGGAACCTACCTGTCAATGCATGAAACATAAGAGATATAGAGTCAAATCCTGGGTTGGGCAGATCTCCTGGAGAAGAGCATAGCAATCCACTCCAGAGTTCTTGCCTGGGGAGTCCCATGAACACAGGAGACTGGCAGGCAGCAGTCCGTAGTGTCGCAAAGAGTCAGACCTGATGAAGCACATGCGCTATCTAGGGTCAGCATCCTGTCTTTCTCCATCCTGAACCATCCCAGTGTGCACTGTTGGGCTTGGCTGCAGAAGCTGATGGCTCAGAGACTGGCAACTTTCTTTCCATACTGAATTCCTTCAGGGTGCACTCTAAGGTGCCTCAACATCCTTTGTTACTGAAATGACAGGCAATATTTTTTTGTTTACAGAGACATGGAGAAAAAAACAGCCCCTATGGGGTGTGCTACCGTTGGGGTGGTCAAGTGCATCAAATGGCAATATATGCAAAGTGGAAGAAAAATACATTTGCAAGTAATAAGTACACAACACTTACTATGGGAGTATTTCAGTTCTAGTAGTTATTCCTGAGATTCCTTTGTAATAGAGATTACTTTAAATAAGGGTGAAGATAAATGATGGCGCTTTCTATAATTTCTCTTTTTAATAAGCATGACAGAGCTGTTATCCAAAAATTCTTGATCAACTATCATTTTGCTCTCTTGTAACTTTCATCCACTCCACATAATTTTTATCAGCTTCTTAAATAATCTAGCTTTTCTTCCTTTAGAATATGATTTCATTCCCCCACGCTTGAAGATCTCCCACACTTACATAAAAATAATTTCAGATTTTCAGAAAACAAACAAACAAACGCACATACTATTGTCAAATGTTCTCGTCATCATGGTGCTACGTATAAGCACCTAACTCTCTACTAAAATTATATGGCTTAGTTTAATGCCTAAAATTCTCATCAACTAGTGTTTCCCATTCTTATCTTTGTCGTATGTTCCACAACAGCTAGGCTAAACTTGCTGCCATAGACAGTCTGCTAACCAACCTTATCTAAGTTGTAAAATGTTACACTCTTGGAAGGTATAGTCCTTTCAAGTCTATAGAGTGCAGAGATTTAATTCTGTGAATGAGAGTTGTTCAGGGCTGATTCAGTTCAAATTAATTAGTAATCATTCAGCATACCTACTGAGAGGAGAGCTTAAGGCAATTTAGAAGCTGTCCCCCAGAGAACTTGTTGGTTGGAGAAAGACAATCACAGAGTTTTCACTTAGTCCAGAGGCTTCGTGCTGCTGCATAATTCTTGTCTTTTTCTGCCTTGTCAAGAGGAGATGGAAAGAGAAGAAGATGTCAGAAGGAATATAGCAGAGATGCTTGGTATTCAGCAGTCTAATTGAGAATGTTATAAAGCCAAGTTCATCCGTACTCTCTGATTAAGATGGAATGGATCAGTTCTTCCCCGAGAGTGACAAGTAAGGAAGCAAAGGAAGCTTCCTTTAGGACGCTGAAAAGAGATTCTGGAGACAGGAAAATGTTAGGCACAGAAAATACGGAGAATGAAATTTAAAAAGCAATACACATAACCACAAAAAGAAACAAGAACATGTTTAAAAGATAAAGGAAATGAGTAAAACTTATCAGTTCTGAAATGTTTATATTCTTACAAAATGTACTCAACTGATTATGTTATCTATTTAATGAGTAGCTGTTTTAGCTTATAAAAATATTACTGTTGTAATATATTTATACCTTTGGTAAGGACAAAGGAGTGATTTACTAATGAAGACAATTCTGGCTTCTGTACCCTGACACAAAACTAAATCACCGAGACAGAGTTTTGGATGAAGTAGTAAGAATAGCTTTATTGCTTTGTCAGGCAGAGTGGGCCACAGTGGGCTACTGCCCTCAAAACTGAATGTTTCAACCTGGAGGTGGTAGTGAGGAGTTTATAATAATGATTCAAAGAGAGTGTGATCAGCTCGTGGACAATCTTCTGATTGATTGGTGGTGAGGTAAGTAGCAGTCAGCACCACCAATCTTGTGGTTCCAACCCTTCTGGGGTCTACAGCCGTGCTTGCGGACAGCATACAGTTAACTTCTCCCACCTGGTGGAAGTTTCAGTATCTGCAAATACCTCAAAGATACTGTTGTGTGTCTCGCCTGATGGGGAACCAGGACCCTGCCCAAAGGCTGGACTATTGTTTGTCTTGACAGCTTGTTTCTCCCTAGTCTCTGCATCCTCACCTTCTTCAATCCACAAATGTTTGGATCTGCCCCTTGGAACACATGAAGGATTGATTATGGAGGCTAAATGAAGCCTATTTTGTGTAATCAAAGAAATGAGGGACATTGAAAGGCCTGTGTTCACAGGAGCCACAAAGGGTACTTCCTGGTTTCACTAAGGCTTCTAATAATATCTTTACAAGTGAGACCACCTTTAAGTGAGGTTTGAAGGAAGGCTTGAAGCTAGGCACCAGCAGTATGTGAGCTGAGCACTTCCAGATGTACAAGCTGGGTTTCAAAGAATCAGAGGAACTAGAGGTCAAATTGCCAACATTCGCTGGATCATGGAAAAAGGAAGGGCGTTCCAGAAAAACATCTACTTCCGCTTCATTGACTACATTAGTGCCTTTGACTGTATGGATCACAACAAACTGCAAAAAATTGTTACAGATATGAACAGCAGACCACCTTGTGCATCTCTTGAGAAACATGTATGCAGGTCAAGAAGCAATAGTTAGAACCACACATGGAATAACTAACTGATTCAAAATTGGGAAAGGAGTACAAGACAGTATATTGCCAGCCTGCTTATTTAAATTACACGCAGAGTGCATCATGCAAAATTCCAGGCTGGATGAATCACAAGCTGGAGTCAAGATTATTAAGAGAAATATCAACAACTTCAGATATGCAGATGATACCACTCTCATGGCAGAAAGTGAAGAGGAACTAAAGAGCCTATTGATGATGGTAAAAAAAGGAGAGTGAAAAAGTTGGCTTGAAACTCAACATTAAAAGAAATTAAGATCATGGCATCTGGTCCAATCACTTCATGACAAATAGAAGGGAAAAAGTGGACACAATGACAGATTGTATTCTTTTGGCTCCGAAATCATTGCAGACAATTTCTGTAGCCATGAAATTAGAAGACACTTGCTCCTTGGAAGGAAAGCTATGACAAACTTAAACACTGTATTAAAAAGCAGAGACAGTACTTCGTTGACAAAAGTCTGTGTAGTCAAAGGTATGGTTTTTCCAGTTGTCATGTATGGATGTGAGAGCCGGTCTATAAAAAGGCTGAGCACTGAAGAATTGATGTTTTCCAATTGTGGTGCTAGAGAAAACTCTTGAGAGTCCCTTGGACTGTAATGAGATCAAACCAGTCAATCATAAATAAAATAAACCCTGAATATTCACTGGAAGTGAGGCTAAAGTCCTAAAGCTTCAGCTTCAGCTAAAGGACTGAAGCTCTAATACTTTGGCCACCTGATGAGAAGAGCCAATTCATTGGAAAAGATCTTGATGTTGGGAAAGATTGAAGGCAAAAGGAGACAGGTGCATCAGAGGATGAGATGGTTAGATAGTATCATCAGCTCAGAGGAAGTGAATTTGAGTAAAGTCTGGGAGATAGTGGAGGAAAGGAGCCAGGTATGCTCCTCAATTTCCTGTTGACTCAGATGGTAGAGTCTGCCTGCAATGCAGGAGACCCAAGTTTGATCCCTGGGTCAGGAAGATCCCCTGGAGAAGGAAATGGCAACCCACTCCAGTATTCTTGCCTGGAAAATCCCATGGATGGAGGAGCCTGGGGGTCTATAGTCCATGGGGTCACAAAGAGTTGGACACAACTTAGCAACTGAACGACGACAGCACTGAGACCCTCAAACCTTGCTTTAGTAAATACATCATCTCTTTAATGATGTCTCATTGTTCTTTGGGTCCCCCACAATGTTCATTATAGTGCACATAACTGAGGCTCTGTAAGCATTCTTTCCTGTGTGTGTTTGTATGCGTGACATATGCAGAACTTAAACACACAAATCTTGGATCCTGACAGATTCACACTCCTATGTAACCAACTCTCAAGTCAGGACAGAGAACAATTCCATCACCAAGCAAGTTTCTCCCTGTTCCCTGCCAGTCAATCCTCACTACACATAAGTAACAACCTCTGTCCTGATTTCTGTGTTCCTAGACTAATTCTGCCTGCTTTTGGATGCCATCTAAATGGTATTATCAGTATTTTTATTCTTATTCACTCAATAGGTTTTTAAACTATACCCATGTTATTATTTATATTCTTCATTATGTTTTATTGCTAAGTAATGTATATTGCACTAATACGCCACAAATAGTTTTTTCATTCTGTATTGATAAACATTAGTTCAGCAGGCTTTTTCATGTGGAACTATTTTAAACAAAGCAACTATAAGTATTCCTCTATTATTTGTGAACACATGCTTTCACTTCCCTTTGGTAAATATATATGATTGAAATTGCTAGCTGGCAGGATAGGTGTATATTTAACTTTATGAGAAACTTCTAAAGAGTTTTCCAAAGAGGTGTACCATTTTGTATTCCCACTAGCAATGTAAGAAAATTCCAGTTTTTCCACATCGTTGCTAATATTTGGGGGGTTTAGTAAAATTTTTAAGTTTTTGACCACTATAGAGAGTGGGAAATATTTCATTGTGGTTGTATTTTGTGTATTCATGATGACAAGAATATTGAGCACCTTTTTGTAAGCTTAGGGACCATTTTTAAAACACTGTACAAAACAATGTTAAATGTCTTCTTAAGTTCTTTGCTTCTTTTTAATTAAGTTATTGGTTTTCTTATTACTTAGTTATATCACTTATATACTCAGGATGCCAATCTTTTGTCAAATACATATATTTAGAATATTTTCTCATTGTGTGCCTTGCCTTTTTACTTTCTTTATACTACTTTTTAGTGAGCAGAGATTTTTTTAATTTTGATAAAGTCAAATTTGTATTTTTTCTTATATTCCCTCTAAGAATATTGCAAAGGTGGGTTCCTATGATTTCTTCTAGAATAATTAAATTTCTGCTTTGTCTTCCATTTATGCTTCATTCTAAATTAAATTTATGGGTAGTGTGAGGGAAATCTACTTGTTCCAGCACAATTTGTTAAAGAGATGCATTTCTCCTCTGAATTTGTGTCAGTACTTTGTTGAAAATCGGTAGATCATACTTTTTTCCCCTTTCATGAACTACAAATCACTATTTTGCCAACATCACATTGTCTTGGTTACTATTTATAGTACTTGATCACTATTTACAGATTTATATTAAGTTTTGAAATCATGGAGTGTGAAATTCACAACTCTGATCCTCCTTTATTAAAATTGTCTTTAGTCTTTTTATAGGTTTCTTTTCTCTGAATTGTTCATCTCTTCATTTATTATGCCTATCTTTTTTTCAAGGCCCTGGAACACATTTATAATATGCCAGGGTCCAGCCCCAGGGGATCCAGGGAATTCGAAGCTGGGGACGGCGTCGGCATCCTTGGAAAAATACATATTTAATTACAGAGATATAGAGAGATTAGAAACGGATAGTGTAGTAGGAAATTAGTGGAGAAAAAGAGGCTGAATAACTTGGAATTCAGCCAGAGAAATGGGGAACAAGAAAGAAGCGACATGGGGGTATCAGTCTTTCCGGAAACTGATCCGATTTCTTCATTTTTGGGTTTGTTTATATACCTTTTGTTACATATAGGGATGAATACAGAGTCACGCGGGGGTCAGCAGTCCTGACCTTTATCAAAATCAGGTGCTTCACATAAAAAGGTCTTAGGGATTTTATGATCCTTTCTTTCTGATAACCAAAAACTTATTTTTTCCAAGGGTGTTTTTTCTTAAACCAGGCACCACCCTCCAAATAAAGTTACATTCCTATAGGGTGAGGGTGTAGTGAGTTACAATCAAGAAAGGAATTTATTTAACCCAAGGTTAACGTGATTAATCTTAAAGGTTAATGCTTATTTCTCCTATATGCTAGTTATATTCATTATAAGGGCAGGGAATATGGAGATTTAGCAGCAAACATCAGCCCAACAAATGAAAATCCTTTCACCAATGTTCCCCTTAAGATCTATCTAGTCTTAAGATAGTGATAAGGTTACATTTTGACATAGCAAGGACACAGTGATTTATAACAAAGTACAGTGATCTATTACAAAAGAGAAAATTCATTAACTCAAAAAGTCTAGTATTGCTAACATCAAAAACTACTATATTTCCTTTTCTATATTCCAAATACATTGATTAATATATTCCCTAAGGATATGGAGGCCTGGCGGCAATCATTGACTCAAGAAGAAGGAAAAACCCTATGCTAATTAAGACTCTCAAAATACTCCAAAACTCTCTGTGCTGTTTATGGTTGAGAGGTAGTAAACAATCATGTGCTAGTGGCAGGAGTATGGATAATCCTGTCACACAAGCTAGTCTGTCAGCAGAGACAGGGAATTAGCAGCAATTATTGACACAACAAATGAAAAACCCTTCACCAATATAATTCCTAACCAACCCACTATACTAATAATTTCCAACTCCCCAAAAGAATTTGCCTTTAGTAAGTCTAAAACATCTCGTGCCTCTCAGGTTGGGAGGCTTTAAACAATCACATGTGGCCGGACGAACCTATACAGGCGGGCTAGATAACCTTCAGAGGAGTCTGTAAGCTGAAACACTCTTGTCACGCCCAGCAATTTTTACTGCCTTGGAGCTGCACGTTTACTACTTCTCCGAGAAAAACGGTTATGGGGGAGAGCATAAAACAGACTCTGGTTTTGGGGTAGATGCTCGGGAACAGGAGGTTTCCTGAGGCTTGATCACGCCTTTGCGAATGCCAAGCCTCCTTCCTCATGACCTTTGCCATGGGCAGAGTTCCTCACGCTGGCCCCCGGCAATAATAGCTCTTTCAAAACATCTGATTGCTAATTCTAAATCTGAGTCATCTCAGAATCTCTCTTCATTGACGCTTATTTTCTTCATTGATCTCCTCTTTGTTTTTCTTTGCATATTGATTCATGGAAGAGAGTCAAGTTTATGTTATCTTTCCTTAAATTGCTTTAAATTTTAGTCTTACAGCAATTAAATTATTAGAAAAAGGTTTTGATCCTCTCAGTTCTGGTCTTATTCCTTATTAGGGTAAGTCTCTTTCAAATTTTCTTAGTTCTAGGGTTGCTAGATCATAACTCTTATTTCAGGGGGGTGATTCTTACTCATAAGGTATGATTTTTCCAGGTTTTTCTACTGGATTCCAAGATGCTCAGTGAGGTCTCTGGACTCTGCTTGGCTTAGAACTCGAGTGCCTCTTGGTCCTGCATATTATCTGGCGTCTCGTTCAGATCTCAGATCTGCTGCAGTCACTCTATGTTGGACGTTGGATGCAGAGTCTTTCCCTGAATACATGCAGCCCAGCCTTCAGCCAACAGTTCAGAGGGGGTCCACATGCACACCCTCTACGAAGACTGCTCCTCTTTGGGTTGTATCTCCCCAAGTCTACCTGCTGTTCCTGCTCCGGACTCTGTGAAGACCACCACTCACTGATGGAGGTTGTCCCCCTTTGTGCATTTGGGAAATTGCCCCCGGGTAGAAAGATTGGGTGAATATGGGGCTTAGATCTTTTATTTCCATCCACTCAGAAAGCTCTTATTCAATGCATGAAAACAACTGTCTCAGATACTTTGTCCAGTTTTGTGCTTTTTAATACTGGGAGAAGAAGTTCTTTACCAGTTATGTAATCCCAGTAAGAAATAGCAGGTGATACACATTTTTAACATTTTAAGTGAACTGATGCTATAATTTCAAATAGAGACTCTTACGGCAAATCACCAGGCTTCCAGGAACATCCACTACAAGCACATTTACAAAGTCACTCAGTGTCCTTTGGATTGATTGCTCATTCTAGCTACTATCATCTGGAATACACTGTTCATTTACTAGATGCTAAATTTATAATTAAAACTCACCTTTGCCTAAAGGATTTAGAGCTAAAAGTTCATCTTCTTTACAAAGCTTCTTAACAATAACCACTTACACATGATGTATTATTTTCACTTTTTTTTTCACTCCCTTTCCAGTCAAAGGGCTGGTTTTTGTCTCTCCTTCATGTGTAAGTTGCTGTAATTTTCAACTGTTTTGCAAATTCCATAAAATAAGTTCATTTTTTTTTCCTGTAGCTTACTTATCCATTCAAGAGGGGCCATTACATAGAATATTTGTTGAAAGGGTAATTCTAAATCTTCTTTATTTTTACATCCAGTGGAATAATTTTGGATGCTTCATTTGACTAAAAGCACATAGGACAAATTCCCTGCTATAACTAATACTGATCACTGGAAAATTCACAGGTTTTTAATCTCTAGAGCTCACCTTTTTCTAGAGCTGCAGACCTGAGTTTCCAAATATCTTCTGAACAAATCTAACCAGATGTTCTACTGCCAAAATAATGTCAGGTTTTCTCTCTTCCTGTGATTTCTATTACCTCTCCTGCAAAAGTCAAATGAGAAGTCACAGAACCTCTTTTTTTTTTTTTAAATCATCTCACTTCCTCCCCACTTGCAGTATGATTTATTCATCGTATTTGGGGATCATTTTTCTTATCCATTCTCTTTCCGTCCCTACTGACATAATCCTATTTAAAGCCTTATCACTACTCCCAGCAGGATCATAGCAGTAATTTCCTAAATAAATGTGTACCTCTCTCTTCCATATGCTGCCAGAGTTATGCTTCTAAATAGATTTATAATAACATCTTCTTTCATGAAAATCTTTGCTGGCTCCCTGTTACTTATGAAAAAAAAATAGACCAAGTTTCTGATCACTGATTTAAAGTCCTTCATTGGCTCCCTAGACCCCATTTTCAGGTTCACCCACCATCTAATATGTTGCACTCTTTTTTGGGGTGGTACATTCTTGGTATACTTTTCACCAATTCTAATTTTCACTACCCAGAGCAGGTACTACCCATCACAGAACACTGTTCTATATTCTGGAAGTTTGCTGATGCTGCCACTGCTGCTAAATCGCTTCAGTTGTCTCCTACTCTGTGCGACCCCAGAGAAGGCAGCCCACCAGGCTCCCCCGTCCCTGGGATTCTCCAGGCAAGAACACTGGAGTGGGTTGCCATTTCCTTCTCCAATGCATGAGAGTGAAAAATGAAAGTGAAGTCACTCAGTTGTGTCCGACTCTTAGCGACCCCACAGACTGCAGCCTACCAGGCTCCTCCATCCATGGGATTTTCCAGGCAAGAGTACTGGAGTGGGGTGCCATTGTTTGCTACCAATAACTTAATTTCCTACTTTTCACTTTTTAACAAGTTACTAACCAGATGCACTCATTCATTCCTCCACCCTGGTTAGACTGATAAACTTGATGCCACTGTCAAGGGAACCACTGACTGAAAGAATTATATTAAACAGTAGGTCCTGGTAAGGAATGAAGAACTAACAAGCCACCACCAAACAGAAAAATTCAGGAAAGGTCAAAAAGAGAAAGGAGACTTCATATGTCCTACCAACCTCCCAGAGTCCTTCTTGATGGAATTCACCTTGGCTGAGCCATGTACACACCACCAGGAAGGACCCCGAGTCAAAGTGATTGTCCACCAGCAACCTGGAAACTAAAACCTTTAGCATAAAACCTAAGACTGCGAGCTCCCTGGCAGAGGAGTTCTCCTGGGTTCCTTCACCCTCCTACTCTCCACCTAGGGGAGTCCCATCCTGATAAGGTCTCATGCTTTGTCAGCGAATATGTCTCCAGACAATTCAATGTTTTTAAAACTTTTTATCTTATATTGAAGTATAGCCTATTAGCAATGTAGTGATAGTTTCAGGTGGACAGCAAAGGGACTCAGCCATATATATACACGCATCCATTCTTCTCCAAACTCCCCTCCCATCCAGGCTGCCACATAACACCGAGCAGAGTTCCACCTGCCCTACAGCAGGGCTTCATTGCTTATCCATTAAAACATACCAATGTTTTGAGGAAATTAACAAGATGGCTCCTCTCAGCCCACGCTCTCACACCCTCTCACTCCACGTTCTGTAAACAATGACTTTGCATGGTTGTGTAACAGCTGAGATCACATAACGTGCGTCACGAGGTACTCACTTGGCCACGGGCTGCTTTTGTTCTGTACGTATATATGTATATAAGCCTCACCTGCAAATGGCTTGATGTGTTACGTGCAGTTATGTTGTGTTCTGTCTGCTGCTACAGCTGCTGTGCCAGCCAGGAGAGAAAGCGTCTGCAGTCCCTACATCTCCTCTCACTTTCTTCCAGCCCCTTAGCTCGTTCCTTGCCTACCATGGGTTCAGCGAACAGTGTACACAGTGAGATAAAACAGCTGGCTCTGTGAACAGGATCAGCAATCCAAGTGGGTACTTCTCCACCCCAAACTCCCTGAGGGTCAGGCAAGATCCCACTCTTGGCTTCTAGAAGGGGTCCCCCTTCCTGCAACAATACAAATGTTCTGAAATTTTCTCCATTGTGCTTCTGCTTCTGCAGTTTTCTTTTACTAGAAATATTATTTCTTCCGTGTAAAAATGGAAGCATTTTTAATGCAACTTATGATTTTCACTATGTTTTGAACAGTAAGCCCCATATTTATACATTCACTTGTGTGTCAGGGAATATACTAAATGCCCCACACATTTTTATTGTTCCATTAAGCTCGAAACAGATGTGCATTACTCTCATTGCTTTTCACATCTTATTTTCGTTATTTAAGTAAATGGCATATTGATTTCTAGATTATTGATTCCTCAAGAGCAGGATTCATATTAAGTTTATTTTTGTTTTTCTCATCATGACACTACCCTGCAATGTGCAACTCCGTGGACTGAATTTAATCTTCCTTACTCTTTTGTCGTTGTTGTTGCTTGTTTTTTTTTTTTTTTTTTTCCCCTTTACCTTTGTAATTTTCTCTTCTATTCCTAATGCATTTACTATCATGGGTTTTTGGTACTTTTAACTGAAGTTTCCTGTAGTTTCACCAGCCTATGGATGCAGTGAGAGAAACTTTGAGGTAATAATCATTTTTCACTCTCTCTTATCACCATCTGATTGAAGCCACTAATTTCCGGGAGTAACAGAGGTGCCTCATGAGGTTTTGAAGAGTCCTCTCATGTACTTCTTTCTTATTCTCTGTGAAGCTATTTAGGGGCTCCTTTCTACTTCAGATGCTTCCAGGACACTTCATTTCCTGACTCTGCTCAACCCACATATCTTCACCTTGTCAGAATAAGGCTAGAAATATTATTGATTAACACTTGATTCCTTGGTATGCTGAAGCTGAAGAGTCTTTTGAAATATGCTCTTTTCTACCTGTTAGGAGACCCTTGTCATTTAACCCCAAAGTGGCACTGCTTTTACTTCTGAGACCGTGTTCTATTAGAGCAACTCGTTTGCCTTATGTCTTTTATTTCTTCACCATAAGGAATTGCTTATAAACATTTGTTATTTGCTTCCATACCCTCTGTTATTACCATTTCCTTTCAGTAACCTCAGATTTTAGGTGATCAATCCCTCTAAACCTTTCAGTGAAGAAAGACAAATATGATACTACTTATTTGTGGAACCTAAAAAATAGTGCACGTGAGCTTATTTGTGTGTGCATGTTCAGTCGCTCAGACTTGTCTGATCTTTTGTGACCCCATGGACTGTAGCCCGCCAGGCTCCTCTGTTCATGGAATTTTCTAGGTAAGAATACTGGAGTGAGTTGCATTTTGTTTCCAGCGGATCTTCCTAAGCCAGAGATGGAACCCGCATCTCCTCTGTCTCCTGCATTGACAGGTGGATTCTTTACCACTGAGCCACCTGAGAAGCCTACACATGGACTTATTTACAAAAGAGAAATAAACTCACAGACAGAGACAATAAACTTGCAGTTACCAAAGAGGGAAGGTAAGGAGAGGGATGAATTAGGAGTTTGGGATTAACATATACACACTACTATAAATAAAAAAGAGGGCCTACTATTAATATATAGCATGGGGAACTATATTCAATATCTTATAACAACCTATAATGGAAAAATATATATATATATATACACACATACATATATGTATCACTTTGCTGTACACCTGAAGTAACACAATATTGTAAACCAATGGCATTTCAATAAAAAATGTATATATAAAGGTCTTTAGGTGTTTTCTGTGTGAGAATCCACACCCGTGTTCCATGACTGACCACCTGATTCAAGCTGGTGTCGGTCTAAACCAGCACATTATCTCAGCCATACTGTTTATTTCCCATGTTGAATTGTGACTTAAGTCAATTTAATCCGAATTAACAATTAGATTTCCAGAGGGGCTATCAGAAAAGAAGCTCACTATTTCCAGTGAACTCACGCAGCCATTCTGGCACTAGGAGTTACACTTTGTTAAAGGAAAGCAGAACCCCTCCCCCCCCAAAAAAAATGAAAAGGTAAAGCCAAGGAGGTGGAGAGAGAGAAACCAAGAAGTGATGATAGCAAGTTACACCCTTTGTGCAGCTGAAGCCCTGCAATTACTGAAGTTTTCGGTGTGTCAGGAAATGCATTCCATTTCATGCCTAAATCAGTTTGAGTTTAGAATTTTCTCACTTACAACAAAGGGAACTGACTTAAATGGTTTAGGCAGGAGCCATGGGAGCCATCTGCAAATGCTGAAGTCCCTGTAACTGAGAGGGGCCAACTGAAAATCCCACAGAGCTTTTTTAACCACACAAAATTACACTTTTTGTTGTGATGGAACTTTTAAGATTTGCTCTCCTTTTTAAAGATTTTTACTTTATATTGGAGCAGAGTTGATTAATACTGGTATATTAATTACAGGTGTACAGCAAGGTGGCTCAGTTATACATATACATGTATCTATTATTCAGATTTTTTCCCAATTTAGGTTGTTACAGCGTATTGAGTGGAGTTCCCTGTGCTGTATAGTAGATCCTTGTTGGTTTACAGCAACTATCAAATATACAATATGGAACTGATGCCTTCAAACTGTGGTGCTGGAGAAGACTCCTGAATGTCCCTTGGACAGCAAGGAGATCAAATGAATCAATCTTAAGGGAAATTAACCCTGGATATTCATTGGAAGGACTGATGTTGAAGCTGAAGCTCCCGTATATTGGTCATCTGATGTGGACAGATGACTCACTGGAAAAGTCCCTGATGCTTGGAAAGATTGATGGCAGAAGGAGAAGAGGGCATCAGAGGATGAGATGGCTGCATGGCATCACTAATGCAATGGACATGAACTTGGGCAAACTTCGGGAGATGGTGAGGGACAGAGAGGCTTGGTGTGCTGCAGTCCATGGAGTCACAAAGAGTTGGACATGACTGGGCGACTGAACAACAACAATGATTAACTATAGTGATCAAGCTGTCATAACATCCCCAGGACTTCCTTATTTTACATTTGAATGTTTACACCTTTTGACCCCATTCACCCATTTTCCCCAACCCCTGCCCCTAGCACTAATCTGCTCTATGAGTTCCTGTGGGTCTTTTCTGTTTTTATTTTAGATTCACCTGTAAGTATCTGCCTTTCTCTGCCTGATTTGTTTCACTTAACAGGCTCTCAAGGTCCATGTATACTATAGAAAATGACAGGGTTTCCTTCTTTTTAATAGCTGAATAATATTTTATTGTACATATAAATATCACATATTCTTTATCCATTCATTCACCTTGGACACTTAGGTTGCTGCCAATGTCTTAGCTATTGTAAAGGATGTAGCAATGAATATGTGATTGCTGATATCTTTGAAGTTAGTCTTTTTGTTTTCATTGAATAGAAATTCAAAAGTGGAATTGCCAAATCATGTGATACTCTATTTTTAATTTTTTGATAAACCTCCTTGCTGGTTTCTAATAGTGGCTGCATCAATTTACATTCCCACCAACAATGCATGAGGGTTTCCTTTTCTCCACATTCTCAGCAACAGTTGTTATGCCTTCTTTGTGATAATAATCATTCTAACAAGTGTAAAGTGATATCTCATTGTGATCTTTATTTGTATTTCCCTGATAATTAGTGATGTTGAACATCTTTTTATGCACCTATTGGCCATGTGTATGTCTTCTTTGGAAAAAATATGTATTCATATCCTCTACGCGTTTTAAAATCGGATTTGTTTTTGCCACACAGTTGTAGGGGTTTTTCATATATTTTGGATACTGATCCCTTGTCAGTTGGCTTGCAAATACATTTTCCCATTCAGGACATGGCCTTTTCATTTTGTTGGTTTCTTTTGCTGTGCAGAACTTTTTAATTTTGATATAGTACCACTTATTTAGTTTTGCTTTTGTTGCCTTTGTTTTTAGTGTAAAATCCAAAAGCATCATTGCAATGACCAGTGTCTATGAACTTACTGCCTCTTTTTCCTTCTTGGAGTTTTATGGTTTTTGATCTTTACATTCAAGTCTTTAATCCATTTTGAGTTAATTTTTGTGTATAGTGAAAATAATGGTCCAGGTTCATTCTTCTGCATGAGGCTGTCCAGTTCTCCCAACACCATTGCTTGAAAATACTATCCTTTCCCTACTGTATATTATTGGCCCTTTGTCTTAATTAATTGACTATATATTTGTTTCTTATATTTTTTATTTTAATTTTTAATATTTTTTATATTTATTTATTTTAATTGGAAGATAATTACTTTACAATATTGTAGTGGTTTTTGCTATACATTGACATGAATCAGCCGTGGTTGTACATTATTTACTGTGCTGCTCAGTTTGTGGGATCTTAGTTCCCTAACCAGAGACTGAACCAGGGCCTTTGGCAGTGAGAGTGAGGGGTCCTTAACCACCGGACTGCCAGGCCCCATAACTTTTAATAAAGCAATATTTCCTTACAAATATTTTTTTCCCTCTGTAAATAAAGGAAAAAGTGTTTCCAATCTGAACTTCCAACAGTGTCGGTCTCTGCATGAATTTTTACCATTTTATGCCCAAGTCTATGTCCTATGGTCAGATACAATGTAATTTCTGGAGGTCATTTTTTGGTTTATTTCAATCTGTGATGATTTGGTGAAGAAAATTAAAAGGTTCATTGGCTTTAAACTTCTAACCTACACAACCTGATTCAGTTCCCTGAAAAAAGAAAATCCCTGAAAGTGACAGTAATGAATGCTTCCAAGAAAGATGTATTGAGGGTCAGTTCACAAACAAACATTTTTATTAGGAGCATTCATGACACATTTCCAGAATCTTCCCTTGTCTCAACTTCACAGACACAAAGTGGGTAAACTAATGTGCTGAGTCCAAAAGGTTTAGCCCAAGAGTCTTAATTTCATGGAACAACTTGTAAAGGACTTTGAAGGTGATCTGATCTAGAAGTTCTGCATCTCCTGACATTCTGATTAGCCATCCTCTCCTATTCTTACTTAAGATGTGTGGTTGACTCTAAGGATTTCTATTTCCCCTTTCCTCTGTAGGATTAGCAACCAAAGTGCAGAGTCTCTGGAGGAAGCAGGTTAGAGCAAAAGCTGATGGATCCTGGGCTGGAGTCTTACTCTCAGTGAGTTTATCAAGCAATCAAGGTGTTTTGGTTCAAAATTTGGATACAGTGTTTGGTGGAGGGAAATTTACCAGGGGGGACATTCTCTAATGAATTCCAAAAGGTCAGACTCATATTTCTATCATCTTTATGCTAAGTTAACTTTCAGCAGGCATGATATGAGGTGAAGGTGAAGTCGCTCCGTCGTGTCTGACTCTTTGCAACCCCATGGACTTCTCCGTCCGTGGGATTCTCCAGGCAAGAATACCAGAGTGGATTGCCATTTCCTTCTCCAGGGCATCTTCCTGACCCAGGGATTGAACCCGGGTCTCCTGCATTGGAGGCAGACGCTTTAACCTCTGAGCCACCAGGGAAGCATGAACAAAAGGAACTGCCGACTTTATCGGAAACCAGGTTCTTTGTATAGTTTAAGGGGAACGTTCTTACTCTCATTTCTGACTAATCTATGTCAGCTACTTATTTAGCATCCCCTTTATTTAACTTTTAAAATGTCTTCATTAGTATAACTGAAATGAAATTATAAAGAAGGAAATATTAGAGCAGACTTTGAGTGTTTGTAGAAGCTATCTTTATCATATTTTCAAATGGAACTGAGCAGTGAAGAGGAGCTGCTCTTCTGAATTCTTAACATCGGCACCATAAAGCAATTAGTTTTCATGTGATAGCAACTAATTCTGGTGTACTAAAGATTGGGAAAATAGTTACTATTAACTTTTAAACTAAGGTTAGCAGCAGCATGGATGGAACTCGAGATTATCATACTAAGCAAAGCAAGTCAGACAGAGAAAGCCAAATGCCACATGTTATCACTTATATGTGGCATCTAAAATATGGCACAAGTGAACTTATCTACAAAACAGAAACAGACTGACACAGGGAAGAGACTTGCCGTTGTCAAGGGGAGGCAGTGGGCGAGGAAATGGTGGGGAGTTTGGGATCGGCAAGTGTAAGCTATTATATATTGGAGAGATAAACAACAAGGGCCTACTGTGTAGCACAGGGAACCATATTCAATATTCTGTGATGAATTTTATTCAGTTTCTTCTCTTTCACAACCCTCTTTTAAGACACTCAGCTGCCCTTTTGTTGCAAAACACAGAGGATCCAAGGGCTTCCCTGGAGCCAGAGCAGGTGAGGAGTGAACACTCTTGCCTCCTAACTGCGAGCTGTCCCTGTGCACCTTGTTTGGGGCCCGTCGTGAATCTCCACGGTCACGACAGGCGGCCTCTACCTATCCCCCTGCTGACAGCTTCTTCTATAAACTCAAGATGCTTTAAGGATTTATAGAACCTAAAGATGTTCTAAAGGAATCTAGATGTGTTAACAGTAATCATTCATATATATCTTGGTCTAGAAAGTTATAAATATTGATAATAATAATAATAATAGGGAAAGGTGAAGGAGAGGGATAAATTAGGAATTTGACATTAATGTATACACACTGTGAGCTGTGTGCTTAGTTACTCAATTGTGTCCGACTCTTTGCAACCCCATGGACTGTAGGATGCCAGGCTCCTCTGTCTGTGGGGATTCTCCAGACCAGAATACTGGAGTGAGTTGCCATGCCCTCCTTCGGGGGATCTTCCCAACCCAGGGAGTGAACCCAGGTCTCCCACATTGCAGGTGGATTCTTTACCATCTGAGCCATCAGGGACACCCAGAAATACTGGAGTGGGAAGCTTATCCTTTCTCCAGGGGATCTTCTTGACCCAGGAATCGAACTCAGGTCTCCTGCATTGCAGGCAGATTCTTTACCAGCTGGGCTACCAGGGAAGCCTGTATAGATAACAAACAAGGAGCTACTGTATGGCACATGAAACTGTACTCAGTATTCTCTAATAACCTATCTGGGAAAAGAATCTGAAAAAGAAAGATATGTGCATATGTATAGCAGGATCACTTAGCTGCTGTACACCTGAAACTAACACAGTGTTGTAAATTAACTATACCCCAATATAGAATAAAAATGAAGGGAAAATAGCCAACATTTATGTAGCCATTATAGTGTGTCAGGCAGTGCTCTAGCTCAGAAATAAAATTATAGGTTCAAAACAAAGGATATAAATTGTAACTAATCCTATAGTGTGACTACAATTGATATGGTCAGCATCCACCCCATTTCCTTTATAAGTGTTTCTGTACTCAGAATCCAGAAAACTAACAACTACGTTTCCCATGTACTTAGAGCCAGGGTTTTAGTTGAGAAGTAGTTTCTACCAATTAGGTGCATTCATAAGGGATTCAGAAGGCATTGATATGGCGAAGCCCTTTTTCTGCGGCTGCTCCTAGGAGCACATCTGATTCTAGAACTGTATTGATCATGACTGTTCTTTTAATACTCAGATTGTTGTTAAAATTGTACACCCTTGAATTCAATTGCAGTGGCAGCCCCCTGCTTCTTACACCTCTAGCTCAGGAAAGGAATGAAACTTATTCTCTGTATTAAATTATTTTCTTCTTAACAATTTTCAAGGGGCTTCTGCTTCTTAAACTGGAATTTGACTGATACCACATTTGAAACCATTAACATCTGCATACAAAAGACTTACAACGAGCAAAATTTGTCTTTGTTATCTTACCAGGTAGGATCTGAAGACAATGGTGATCTAATTATGACTGAAAACTAAAATATTGGCAACCATTTACTGCCAAGATAGGACTTACAATGATCATAAATAAGTGCCTGCAAAAATAGGTCCAGGGAACTGAGGTCTTGGTGGACCAAGCATCACAAAAGTAGGACATGGTTGAATAAGGATCACAGGCACTCTGGAGTGGGCAGATTAATCCTGACAACTCTCAGGGCATTTAAAAGTAAACACTTGAAATTTATTCCTTCAAAAGAATGTGAAAACAAGCCACAGACTGGGAGAACAGTTTTGCAAAAGACATATATATATAGTTCATTATATATCTGTATAATGAACTATTTTATTCCTTATCCCTCCACCAATTTTCTCCTTTGATAACCTTAAGAATGTTTTCTCTGACTGTGAGTCAGTTTCTATTTTGTAAATAAGTTCATTTGTACCACATTTTAAAGATTCCACAAATAAGTGATATCATATGATATTTGTGTCTGTCTGACTTAAAGTTCATATACAAAAGACACAATGAAGAAACTATGGTACATCCATACAATTAATACCATGTAGCCATTAAAATGATCTGTGGTAGAATAGCTAGTAAAATGAGAAGATATTCAAGAAGCTACAGTGAAAAAAGTCAGCTCAAAAAAGAATGTATGTGCTGTGTGTGTGCTAAGTTGCTTCAGTTGTGTCTGACTCTTTGCAACCCTATGACTGTAGCCCACCAGGTTCCTCTGTCCATGGGATTCTCCAGGCAAGAATACTGGAATGGGTTGCCATTTCCTTCTCCATGTCTTTAGAAAACTTTAGTTAAAGAATGAGTTTAATTAAAGGAATGAGAAAATGCAAAAAGAAAGGAAGACAGTAAATAATAATACTTTAGCCATCAAACAAAGTCCATGGAAAGCAAGGAGATCAAACCAGTCAATCTTAAAGGAAGTCAACCCTGAAAACTCATTGAAAAGACTGATGTTGAAGCTGAAGTTCTAATATTTTGGCCACCTGATGCGAAGAGCTGACTCATTGGAAAAGACCCTGATGCTGGGGAAAGATTGGGGGCAAGAGGAGAAAGGGGTGACACAGGATGAGACGGTTAGATGGCATCACCAATTCAATGGACATGAACTAGGGCAAACTCCAGGAGATGGTGAGGGACAGGGAAGCCTGGCATGCTGCAGTCCATGGGGTTGTGAAGAGTTAGACATGACTTGGTGACTGAACAACAACAACAATGTACTCAGACTAAGTGAAAAATGATTTTTATTGTATTGCTATTTTCAGCTCATGGAAAACATAGCTGCCAATTGAAGTTAAGTTAGTAATGAGATAGCTATAATTAAGCAGATGTATCCTTCAGGATATCTCTAAGAGTAATATTGTTAAACTAAACCTTGGTAGGTTCTCTAATATGAAACATCTATGAACAAGTTGATAAATAGAAATAGAAACATAGGAGTAATATAATATTAGGAGATAGAACTTGATAAAAAATATCTTTACTAACAAAATTCAAATAGAATATAAAAGCTTCTGGAGCAAAAAAAACAAAAAACAAAAAAAACTGTTTCTTACAAACAAATGATAATTGATTTGTTATTAAACTTTTCATCTGTGGCGTTTCGTGTTATGAGGCAAAGGACTGATGCCTCTAAAAGTGTGAGAGAAATGGGACATTATTCGACCTTTAAAAGGAAATTCTGACACCTACTCTGACGTGGATTAATCTTGAAGATGTCATACTCAGTGAAATATGCTAGTCACAAGGGAACAGATACAGTATGATCTCACCTAGATGAGGAACTAGAGCAGACAAATTCACAGAGACAGTAAGCAAAATGAGGGATTTCCAAGGTCTGGGAGGGGGGGGAATTGGGGGTTACATAGGTGCAGTATTAAAATTTTGCGACATGAAGACATTCTGAATATGGATAGTGGTGATAGTTGCTTAACAATGTGCATGTACTTAATGCCACTGAACTGTACACAAAATGCTTAAAATGGCAAATATTTTTTCTTCCCCCTCAAGACAGTAAATTTTGCATCATTTCTATTTTACCACCATTAAAAAAAAATTTTTAAAAATCTGAGAGGAAAAAAACAAGCAGAAATTTTATCATGAAACTTGAAGACATGGATTAATATTTCTAAATATTAAGGAATTATTGTGATTATGAAAATATGATTGTCACTCTCCTCCTGCAATGTCTGAGTTTAGTGAATCATACAACCCAAGGAATTATACGAGACATATTACTGCAAACAAGTCTGTCTGTTCAGAATAATCAAGAATAAATAATTCATCTGTGATGCAGCAGATGTCTGGGGCATCCTCTATGACACGCATTTTTACCAAAAATAAACTTTGAAGCTGCTGGACTTGCTTCCAATTCCCCAAAGAAGAGCCCAGTGAAGAACTGCATTGATTTTTTTTTTTAAAAGAGCCTGGTGTAGAGTCAGATCAATGTCAGGAAGAATAAAAACTGATCTCGCTTTGAATGTCAAGGAAAGCATTAGTCCTGAAATAAATAGACCTTATAAACATCCTTAACACCCATAGACATTTTTCTTACTAAAGATGGTTCTAAATATATGAAGCTAACTCAGTATTAGTGATGAAAATACTTGCTTTGTCAGCCAAGGATGGGGTGTTACATTCTGAACTACTTACTCTTCCTGAAATTCTTATGGTATATTTATCCCAGTTGGTTTATTCTATTCTGTTTCTGCTAATGATTGAATTTTTGGCTCAAGATTAAAATATGCAATAGGTTTTTTGGTTTTTCTTTTATGCCAGGCAGTCTGGCATAAAACACTGGCACTGGACACACAGGATCAGTATTAGTCCATCCTTATTTATATCTGGAGACTGTTAGATTAAGAGGGGTTAAGTCACCCATGAGCCTGAGTTCACAATACTGTTAAATGATGGATTGATATGGATCTGACTTAAAGCCTTTTCAAATACAATTTTTACTGTTTTATTTGTGGCATCCACAGCTCTTGTCATTTCAATTTATTTAGTGTTGGCTTCATATTCATATAAATACTCTTTTTGTGGGTGTCATCTCTCCCTACTTGTCTGCCAAATAGAAGTGTTGATTTACTCAGAAACAATATAATATATCCTCAGTAATTAGATGGCTGGCCATGCTCACTCTGGTTTGGGGATGCATCATGGCACCAGTGTTTCCCTGGCATTCCTCATCCACACCCCACCTACATCTGGATGGAGCTAGAAGGCTACCTCATGCCAGTGGAATATAAGCAAAAGATGCACATGTTATCCCCAGGCCAAGAGGCTTAAAAAGAAAGTTGCTGTCTTGGGTAGTACAGTCATTTTGACAATACTGATTGAAGGGTTAATGCGGCCACGATAGGGAAAGTGGAGATGTGCTGCTCACAAACAAGATGTTCTGCCAAGGAGACGGACACAGCCTTGAGATTAATGGTCTCTTGCTAACGAGGGAGCATTCCTTTTTTTTTGATAAGAAAGAGAGTGGATTCTGGACAAACTGCAGTAAACAGAGGTTTCACTCCCCTTGCTGTACAATAACATGCAGGCACCTGCACTGTACTGAAAAGGCTTATTCATACAGTCTGGAATTCTGCCTCGGGGGCTTTATAATAATAAATGGCAATTAGTTTGCCCAGTTGTTCCTCTGGCCAGAGTGGTGTCCTGTCTGTCTCTTGTGTGTCTCGTATGTCTCGTGTGTTTTGTGTTATTTCACTCATAATCACCAGTAATCTACACTGATTCTTCCAATCCAAGAATATGCCCAAGACGATCTACAGATTCAGTGCAATCACTATCAAATTACCAATGACATTTTTCACAGAACCACAGAACTAGAACAAAAAATATCTTAAAGTCTGTAGTGAGACACAAAAGACTCCAAATAGTTAAAGTAATCTGAACTGGAGGAATAGAGTCCCTGACATCAGACTATACTACAAAGCTACAGTTATCAAAATGGGATATTACTGGCACAAAGATAGAAATATAGATTAATGGAACAGGATTAAAAAATACAGGAATAAACCCATGAACCTATGGTCAATAAATCTATGAAAGAGGAGGCAAGACTACATATTTGGAAAGTCAGTCTCTTCAACAAATGGTGGTGGGAAAACTGGACAGATATATGTAAAAAAAATGCAATTAGGTAAGTTTTAAAAACCATATACCAACATAAACTCAAAAAGGGTACAGACCTAAATGTGAGACTGGACACTGTAAAACTCCCAGAGGAAAACATAGGCAGAACATTCTCTGACATAAATCGCAGCTGTATATATATATTTTTGATCCATCTCCTAGAATAACAGAAATAACAAAAATAAGCAAATGAGACATACTGAATTTGGCAATAAGGAGTTCATGATCTGAGCCACAGTCAGCTCCTGGTCTTGTTTTTCTTGACTGTAGAGAGCTTCTCCATCTTTGGCTGCGAAGAATATAATCAATCTGATTTCGGTGTTGACCATCTGGTGATGTCCATGTGTAGAGTCTTCTCTTTTGTTGTTGGAAGAGGGTGTTTGCTATGACCAGTGCATTTTCTTGGCAAAACTCTATTAGTCTTTGCCCTGCTTCATTCGGTATTCCAAGGCCAAATTTGCCCATTACTCCAGGTGTTTCTTGACTTCCTACTTTTGCATTCCAGTCCCCTATAATGAAAAGGACATCTTTTTTGGGTGTTCTAAAAGGTCTTGTAGGTCTTCATAGAACCATACAACTTCAGCTTCTTCAGAGTTACTGGTTGGGGCATAGGCTTGGATTACTGTGATACTGAATGGTTTGCTTTGGAAACAAACAGAGATCATTTTGTCATTTTTGAGATTGCATCCAAGTACTGCATTTAGGACTCTTTTGTTAACCATGATGGATACTCCATTTTTTCTAGGGGATTCCTGCCCACAGTAGTAGATATAATGGTCATCTGTGTTAAATTCACCCATTCCAGTCCATTTTAGTTCCCTGATTCCTAGAATGTTCACATTCACTCTTGCCATCTCTGGTGTGACCGCTTCCAATTTGCCTTGATTCATGGACCTAACGTTCCAGGTTCCTATGCAATATTGCTGTTTACAGCATTGGACCTTGCTTCTATCACCAGTCACATCCACAACTGGGTATTGTTTTTGCTTTGGCTCCATCTCTTCATTCTTTCTGGAGTTATTTCTCCACTGATGTCCAATAGCATATTGGGCTACTGACCTGGGGAGTTCCTCTTTCAGTATCCTATCATTTTGCCTTTTCATACTGTTCATGGGGTTCTCAAGGCAAGAATACTGAAGTGGTTTGCCATTCCCTTCTCCAGTGGACCACATTCTGTCAGACCTCTCCACCATGACCTGCCCATCTTGGGTGGCCCCATGGGCATGGCTTAGTTTCATTGAGTTAGACAAGGCTGTGGTCCTAGTGTGATTAGATTAACTAGTTTTCTGTGGTTATGGTTTCAGTGTGTCTGCCCTCTGATGCCCTCTTGCAACACCTACCATCTGACTTGGGTTTCTCTTACCTTCGATGTGGGGTATCTCTTCACGGCTTCTGCAGCAAAGCACAGGTGCTGCTCCTTACCTTGGACGAGGGGTATCTCCTCACTGCCGCCCCCCCGACCTTGAATGTGGAATAGCTCCTCTAGGCCCTCCTGCGCCCACGCAGCCACTGCTCCTTGGACATGGGGTTGCTCTTCCTGGCCTCTGCCCCTGGCCTCAGGCATGGGGTAGCTCCTCCCAGCTGCTGCCCCTGACCTCGGATGTGGGGTAGCTCCTCTTGGCTGCTCCTGAGCTGCTGCAGCCTGGCACTCTCGACCGCTGTCCCTGACTTTGGCCGCGGGGTAGCTCCTCATAGTTGCCTCCCTTGACCTCGAACATTGGGTAGCTCCTCTCCACCGTTCTTGTGCCATCGCAGCCTGGCACTCTCGGCTGCTGCCCTTGACCTCGGACGTGGGTTAGCTCCTCTCGGCTGCACTATGTATGCCGTTGCAGCCAGTTGTCTGCGCTTTGGAGACCAAAATAGAAATTTCCCCAAAGAATACATATAGATGGCCAGGAGGCACATAAGTTCAACCACACTCATTATTAGAGAAATGCAAATCAAACCAGAATGAAATATGACCTTACACCAGCCAGAATGGCTATCATCAAAAAATCCACAAACAATAAATGCTGGAGAGGTTGTGGAAAGAATGTGTGGAGGGAATGTAAATTGGTATTGAATGGTTTGCTTTAAATTGAGTGGTGTCTTAAAAAACTAAAAATAGAACTACTATATGACCCTTCAATCCCACTCCTGGGCAAACAACAAGAGAAAATCAAGATCTAAAAGGATATATGTACCCCGGTGTTCATTGCAGCACTGTTTACAGAGGAATGGCCACAGAAGATATGGTACGTATATACAATGGAATATTACTCAGCCACCAAAAAGGATATAATAATGCTATTTGCAGTAACCTGGATGAATCCAGAAACTGTCATACTGAGTGAGATAAGTCAGACAGAGAAGGAGAAATATTGTATGACATGCCTTGTATGTGGAATGTAAAAAGAAATGATACAGATGAACTTAACTTACAAAACAGAAAGAGACTCACAGACTTAGAGAACAAACTTACGGTTACTGAGGAAGGGATCATGGGGAAATTGGGCATGGACATGTACACATTGCTATATTTAAAATGGATAACCAACAAGGATACAGCACAGAGAACTCTACTCAATGTTTTGTGGCAGCCTGGGTGGGAGGGGAGTTTGAGGGAGAATGCACACATGTATATGGCTGAGTTCGTTCACTGTTCACCTGAAATGGTCACTACATTGTTCACCAGCTACACCCAAATACAAAATTAAAAGTTTCTTTCTTTTTTTTTTTTTTTAAAGGAAAAAAGATAGTTGCTTTCTTCACACTTCTTTCTTCAGACAGTTTTCCTGATTTGGTCATGGTGAGCATAGTAAACTTGTAAACAGTACAGAAAACACAGCAGAGTCACTAAAATAAAAATCAAACAGCTCTAGGCACTTCCCTGGTTGTCCAGTGGTTAAGAATCCACCTTCAACTGCAGGGGATGCAGGTTCCATCTGTGGTGTGGGAACTAAGAGCCCATATGCCACGGGGCAACTAAGCCCATGCTTCACAACTAGAGAAAGCCTGTGCACCATAACGAAGTCTCTTATAGTCAAAATAAAATAATAAAAATATTAAAAAGAAATAAAGGAATAAGATAGAATCCACCTTACTTGCCTCCTGGGAAATCTGTATGCAGGTCAAAAAGCAACAGTTAGAACTGGACATGGAAAAATAGACTAGTTCCAAATCAGGAAAGGAATATGTCAAGGCTGCATATTGTCATCCTGCTTATTTAACTTACATGCAGAGTACATCATGTGAAATGCTTGGCTGGTTGAAGGACAAACTGGAATCAGGATTGCTGGGAGAAATATCAATAACCTCAGATATGCAGGTGATACCACCCTTATGGCAGAAAGCAAGAAAGAAATAAAGAGCCTTTTGATGAAAGTGAAAGTGGAGAGTGAAAAAGTTGGCTGAAAACTCAACATTCAGATCATGGTATCTCGTCCCATCATGGCATATAGATGGGGAAACAATGGAAATAGTGATTTGGGGGGAAGGGGGCTCCAAAATGACTGCAGATGATGACTGAAGCCATGAAATTACAGGACGCTTGCTCTTTGGAAGAAAAGCTATGACCAACCTAGACAGCGTATCAAAAAGCAGAGACATCAGGGAGAACAAGATGGCAGAGGAATAGGTGGACATGGAGTACATCTCTCTCCACAGATACATCAGAAATACACCTTCAGACACAGAAGTACATGTAGAACACCAGCTGAGAGCAGACAGGAGTACCCGACCTGCAGAAAAGAATATATGCTAAGTCACTTCAGTCGTGTTTGACTCTGTGTGACCCCATAGACAGCAGCCCACCAGGCTCCCCCATCCCCGGGATTCTCCAGGCAAGAACACCGGAGTGGGTTGCCATTGCCTTCTCCAGTGCATGAAAGTGAAAAGTGAAAGTGAAGTCGCTCAGTCGTGTCCGACCCCCAGCGACCCCATGGACTGCAGCCTTCCAGGCTCCTCCATCCATGGGACTCTCCAGGCAAGAGTACTAGAGTGGGGTGCCATTGCCTTCTCCGAAAGAATATATAGAACCACTCAAAACTCGGTAGGACAAAGGAACTAGGGGGAAAAACAAGAGTGTTAATAGGACTGGACCTGCTCTCGGTGGGAGGCGAGAGGGGGGAACTGAAGCCGGGGTCTGATCCCTACAGAGGGGCAATTGTCTAAGTTAGAGGAGAAACATTAAGGCTGAGAGTGAAACAGCTGATCTGTGGTAGCCTAAATTGAATGAGAATCAGACAGTCCTTGTTGCAGCCATACATACCACAAACAGGAATGCTGGTCCCCTGGAAGGCACAGCAGCTGGGAGCTGGAGTTTGGGGATTGTGGAGCAATCCCAGGGTGAAGACTGCTGCTCACTGTGGATAGATGGGTCGAGGGGATATGAGGGAGGAGATTGTGGTAGGAAATGCCAGTGGAGGAAAGCCAGGCAGCCATGGAAGCAAGGTGATATTGCTGAGTCACACATTAGGGGTGGAGCCGTCATCCATCACCATAGCCTCTCTCTCCCCACAAGCCAGCATTGGCAGCTGAACAATAGACAGGCTAGCCCATCAAATGCCTGATGCACTGAACTACAGAGTAGGACCCTCAGTTCAGTTCAGTTCAGTTGCTCAGTCATGTCCGGCTCTTTGCGACCCCATGAATCGAAGCACGCCAGGCTTCCCTGTCCATCACCAACTCCCAGAGTTCACTCAGACTCACGTCCATCGAGTCCGTGATGCCATCCAGCCATCTCATCCTCAGTCGTCCCCTTCTCCTCCTGCCCCCAATCCCTCCCAGCATCAGAGTCTTTTCCAATGAGTCAGCTCTTTGCATGAGGTGGCCAAAGTACTGGAGTTTCAGCTTTAGCATCATTCCTTCCAAAGAAATCCCAGGGTTGATCTCCTTCAGAATGGACTGGTTGGATCTCCTTGCAGTCCAAGGGACTCTCAAGAGTCGTCTCCTACACCACACTTCAAAAGCATCAATTCTTCGGTGCTCAGCCTTCTTCACAGTCCAACTCTCACATCCATACATGACCACAGGAAAAACCATAGCCTTGACTAGACGGACCTTAGTCGACAAAGTAATGTCTCTGCTTTTGAATACGCTATCTAGGTTGGTCGTAACTTTTCTTCCAAGGAGTAAGCGTCTTTTAATTTCATGGCTGCAATCACCATCTGCAGTGATTTTGGAGCCCCCCCAAATAAAGTCTGACACTGTTTCCACTGTTTCCCCATCTATTTCCCATGAAGTGATGGGACCGGGTGCCATGATCTTCATTTTCTGAATATTGAGCTTTAAGCTAACTTTTTCACTCTCCTCTTTCACTTTCATCAAGAGGCTCTTTAGTTCCTCTTCACTTTCTGCCATACTCAGGGTGATTCTTTAAGTGACTGATGCATCAGACTAGAGTAAGATCCCACCCAGGGTGCCCCTTTAAGTGCCTGATGCACTGATCTACAGAGTAGGATCCCAGCCAGCAGAGCCCCTCTATGTGCCTGACATGCTGAACAAGAGAGAAAGACCCCAAGAAGGGAGCCCTCTAAGTGCCTGAACAGGCGGAGCTACAGAGAAACACTGGCCAAAGAGGCCTTCTGATTGCCAGGTACAAAAGGCTCGTAAAAAGACTCTGATAGGGCCGTACATAACTCCTGTGGCAGAGGCAGTCAGTGTCCCTGCACACTTGGCATTGCCAAGGTGCCCACAAGCCAAGCAGCTGCACCACCTTCATGCTCAGCTCTTACTGGGGCAGAGCTGGCACAGGCAAAAAAGTCTTGCATCTATGCATGCAGTCACTTTGGTCATGTCCGACTCTTTGCAACCCTGTAGACTGTGGCCTGCTAGGCATCTCTGTCAGGGAGGGGGGTTCTCCAGGCAAGAATATTGGAGTGTACTGGCCAATCCTGGTTGCCATACCCTTCTAGAGACTATATTTCCTGCTGCCCTCGCTACCAACCCCTTGAGTACCTAGAGCTGCCAGAATTCCTGTGACCCAGGTAGCTGCACCACCTCCACACCTGGCCCTCATAGGAGCAAACTCAAGTCTTCCAGGGCAACCTCAGGAGAAAACCCCAGTGGATGACCCACAGGCAGAGGTGGAAATAAAACCACAATTGAAATATAGGAGCAGTGTGGCTAAGGAAGAAGACCCAAGACCTTCCTAGCAGCTGTACAATCTGCAGAATAAATCCACATGATCAGCTAGGCAGACTGTGTCTATGGAATATATAAAAGATTAGTGAGAGCTCCCGCAAAAGAAAACGCACTAGTTCTGATAGCTGTGGACATTGGAGGCAAGAACACACAGGAGTAGGACCAGATTAGAAATCTGAGCTGCCCCCACAGCAGGTCCAGAGATCAGCACAGTGTTGGAGGGCGTCCTAGGGAGGTGAGGTGGACTGTGACTCCCAGCAAGGGAAAGGACTCTGACAGCAGGGACTCAAGAAAAACACTTATTATTCTTATGTTTTGAATTGCTCTGTACATTCTTTTGGATTTTCCCCTCTCTGTTGTAGTTGTTGATTTTATTGACGTCATGAATTCTAATTAAGCTTTTGAGCTTTTCTTTATTCTCAGTCATATTTTTTATTCCTGTTATAAACCTCTGCCTCTACATTGGGCATTTGTAGTTTTGTGGCATTTTCCTTTTTTCCCTCTCTCTTATTTTAATTTTAATTTTTTAAACCTATATTATTTTTTTCTATATTTATTCTTTATTTGCTTTTCCTACTGGTCTTTTCCCCTTACAGTTAATCGTTAATGTATATAAATCTTTATCTATCTCTATTTAACTTTGCATATCTATTCTTTTTTTCTTTCTTTTCCTCTCAACACATTTGTTAGTTTTACTTTCATTGCTTTATTCCCCGATTGGCATCTTGATTTAGTCTTGTTTTCCAGTTTGTGCTTTAGTTAGTCTTCTTCTGGAAGATAAAATTTTTGGTTTCCTTTGTTTGCTGGGTCAATGTATTGTATTTTATTTTTGTTGTACAGTTTTGATTTTGCTTACAGGTATGTATGTGTATGTGTATATTCAGCCACACTTTTTACTGTTGTTATAAACCTCTGCCTCTATTTTAGGCTTTTGCAGTTCTGTGGAGTTTTCTTTTTCCCCCCTTTTTAAATTTTTTTTCCTTTTTTTTTCTATTTTTAAAATTTTAATTTATTATTATTTTTTTTTCCTTTTTTTAACTTTATTTAACTTTACAATACTGTATTGGTTTTGCCATACATTGACATGAATCCACCACTGGTGTACATGAGTTCCCAATCCTGAACCCCCCCTCCCACCTCCCACCCCATATCATCTCTCTGGATCATCCCTGTGCACCAGCCCCAAGGATCCTGCATCCTGTATTGAACATAGACTGGCGATTCGTTTCTTACATGATAGTATACATGTTTCAATGCCATTCTTCCAAATCATCACACCCTCTCCCTCTCCCTCAGAGTCCAAAAGTCCGTTCTATACATCTGTGTCTTTTTTGCTGTCTCACATACAGGGTTATCCTTACCATCTTTCTAAATTCCCTATATATGTGTTAGTATACTGTATTGGTGTTTTTCTTTCTGGCTTACTTCACTCTGTATAATTGGCTCATTTCATCCATCTCATTAGAACTGATTCAAATGTATTCTTTTTAATGGCTGAGTAATACTCCATTGTGTATATGTAGCACAGCTTTCTTATCCATTCATCTGCTGATGGACATCTAGGTTGTTTCCATGTCCTGGCTATTATAAACAGTGCTGCAATGAACATTGGGGTACATGTGTCTCTTTCAATTCTAGTTTCCTCAGTGTGTATGCCCAGCAGTGGGATTGCTGGGTCATAAGACAGTTCTATATGCAATTTTTTAAGGACTCTCCACACTGTTCTCCATAGTGACTGTACTAGTTTGCATTCCCACCAACAGTGTAAGAGGGTTCCCTTTTCTCCACACCCTCTCCAGCATTTACTGCTTGCAGACTTTTGGATCACAGCCATTCTGACTGGTGTGTAATGGTACCTCATTGTGGTCTTGATTTGCATTTCTCTGATAATGAGTGATGTTGAGCATCTTTTCCTGTGTTTGTTAGCCATCTGTATGTCTTCTTCGGAGAAATGTCTATTTAGTTCTTTGGCCCATTTTTTGATTGGGTCGTTTATTTTTCTGGAATTGAGCTGCATAAGTTGCTTGTATATTTTTGAGATTAGTTGTTTTTCAGTTGCTTCATTTGCTATTATTTTCTCCCATTCAGAAGGCTGTCTTTTCACCTTGCTTATAGTTTCCTTTGTTGTGCAGGAGCTTTTAATTTTAATTAGGTCCCATTTGTTTATTTTTGCTTTTATTTCCAGTATTCTGGGAGGTGGATCATAGAGGATCCTGCTGTGATTTATGTCGGAGAGTGTTTTGCCTATGTTTTCCTCTAGGAGTTTTATAGTTTCGGGTCTTACGTTTGGATCTTTAATCCATTCTGAGTTTATCTTTGTGTGTGGTATTAGAAAGTGATCTAGTTTCATTCTTTTACAAGCGGTTGACCGGTTTTCCCAGCACCACTTGTTAAAGAGATTGTCTTTACTCCATTGTATGTTCTTGCCTCCTTTGTCGAAGACAGCAAACATTATCCTCAATTGTGAAAAATTGAAAGCATTTCCCCTAAAGTCAGGAACAAGACAAGGGTGCCCACTTTCACCACTACTATTCAACATAGTTCTGGAAGTTTTAGCCACAGCAATCAGAGCAGAAAAAGAAATCAAAGGAATCCAAATTGGAAAAGAAGAAGTAAAACTCTCACTGTTTGCAGATGACATGATACTCTACACAGAAAACCCTAAAGACTCCACCAGAAAATTACTAGAGCTAATCAATGAATATAGTAAGGTTGCAGGATATAAAATCAACACACAGAAATCTATTGCATTCCTATACACTAATAATGAGAAAGTAGAAAAAGAAATTAAGGAAACAATTCCATTCACCATTGCAATGAAAAGAATAAAATACTTAGGAATATATCTACCTAAAGAAACTAAAGACCTATATATAGAAAACTATAAAACACTGATGAAAGAAATCAAAGAGGACACTAATAGACGGAGAAATATACCATGTTCTTGGATAGGAAGAATCAATAGAGTGAAAATGAGTATGCTACGCAAAGCAATCTACAGATTCAATGCAATTCCTCTCAAGCTACCAGCGGTATTTCTCATAGAACTAGAACAAATAATTTCAAGATTTGTATGGAAATACAAGAAACCTCGAATAGCCAAAGCAATCTTGAAAAAGAAGAATGGAACTGGAGGAATCAACCTGCCTGACTTCAGGCTCTACTACAAAGCCACAGTCATCAAGACAGTATGGTACTGGCACAAAGACAGAAATATAGATCAATGGAACAAAATAGAAAGCCCGGAGATAAATCCACACACCTACGGACACCTTATCTTTGACAAAGGAGGCAAGAATAATTTTAATTTTTTAAACACCTATTTTTTTTTTTTTACATTTATTCCTTCACTTGTCTTTGCTACTATTCTTTTCCCCTTGCAGTTAGTCATTAATGTAAATAAATCTTCTTCATCTACCTCTATTTAACTTTGCATATCTATTCTTTCTTTCTTTCCTTTCCTCCCAACATATTTGTTAGTTTGCTTTCATTGTTTTATTCCCCACTTGGCATCTTGGCTTAGTTTTCTTTTCCACTTTATGCTTTAGTTCCTTTTGTTCTTAACTGTTAAGTATAATTTTTGACATACTTTGTTTGCTGGGTCAATCTACTGTACTTTATTTTTGTTGGACTGTTTTCATTTTGCTTATGGGTGTATATGTATATGTTTATATTCCATTATTCTAATTATTATTTGCCTGATTTTGTAACCACCATTTGTCTGGGGTTTATCTTTAGTTTCTCATTTTTGGATATTTGTGTTAATCTTACTTAATGCCATAACAAACCACTTCTGGAATCTTTGTTCCTGACCATAGATCAAGCCCCAAGCCTTTGTAGTGGGAGCACTGACTCCAAGACTCTAGACTACCAGAGAACTAACCCTAGGGAGTATCAGACAGTGAGAACTCACACAAAGGAAACCACTTGAATACAAGACCTGGCATCACCCAACCACCAGTAGCACCCTGTGCAGGACATCTCATCTAAACAACAACAACAAAAATACAAACCTAATCATCAGCAGGCAGGAATACCACCTCACTCAGCCTTGCCCATCAGAGGAAAAACAAAGAAACAAAAACTCAGCATGAATCTTAGCCTTTACAAAGCTTACACAAACCACTGGACCAATCTTAGGAAGGTAGAAATCAAAAGGAAGAAAAAATTCAACTTTGAAGCCTGGAAAAAAGGAGACCTCAAACACAATACGTTTAAAAAAAAAAAAAAAGATAGTGAAAAGGCAGAGAAATACTACACAAATGAAGGGACAAACCAGAAACACAGAAGTCCCAATAAATGAAGAGAAAATAGCTACCTGAAAAAGAATTCAGAATAATGATAGTAAAGATGATCAAAAACATTGAAAACAAAATGGAGAAAATGCAAGAATCAATTAACAAAGACAGAGAAGAATGAAAGAATAAACATACAGAGACAACACAATTACTGAAATTAAAAATACTTGAGAAAGAATCGATAGCAGAATATGTAAAGCAGAAGAACAAATCAGTGAGCTGGAAGATAAAATAGTGGAAATAACTTCTGAAGAGCAGAATAAAGTAAAAAGAATGAAAAGAACCAAGGATAGTCTCAGAGACCTCTGGGACAACATCAAACCACCATTTGAATTATACTGGTCTCAGAGGAAGAAGAGAAAAAGAAAGGGTATGAGAAAATATATGAAGAGATTATAGTTGAAAATTTCCCCAAGATGGAAAAGGAAATAGTCAATCAAGTCCAAGAGGCACAAAGAGTCCCATACAGGATAAACCTGAAGAGAAACACACCAAGACACATACTAATCAAACTAACAGAGACTAAAACCAAAGAAAGAATATTAAAAACAGCAAGGGAGAAGCAACAAGTAACATACAAGGGAAAGTCCATACTCTTGACAGCTGAACTTTCAGCAGAAACTCTGCAGGCCAGAAGGGAATGGCAGGATATATTTAAATTACTGAAAGGAAAAAAATCTACAACCAAGATTACTGTACCCAACAAGGATCTCATTCAAAATTGATGGAGAAATAAAAGACATTTCAGACAAAAAAAGGTGTGAATTCAGTACCACCAAACCAGCTTTACAACAAATGTTAAAGGGACTTATATAGTCAAGAAATATAAGAGAAGAAAAAAGATCTACAAAATCAACCCCAAAGAAGAAAATGGCAATAGGAACATATATATCAATAATTACCTTAAATGTAAATGGATTACATGCTCCAACAAAAAGACACAGACTAGCTGAATGGATACAAAAATAAGACCCATATATATATGCTGTCTACAAGAAACCCACTTCAGACCTCAAGACACCTATAGACTGAAAGTGAGAGGATGGAAAAATATATTTCATGCAAATAATGGGCAGCAAAAGAAAGGTGGAGTAGCAATCCTCATATCAGACAAAATAGACCTTAAAATAAAGAATATTACAAGAGATAAGGAAGGATACTCCATAATGATCAAGGGATTAATCCAAGAGGAAGACATAACAATTGTAAATATTGATGCACCCAACATAGGAGCACCTCAGTACATAAGACAAACACAGACATAAAAGGAGAAACTGACAGTAACACAATAATAGTAGGAGATTTCAACACCCCACTCACACCAATGGACAGATCATCAAAACATAAAATTAAAAAAAGGAATACAAGTCTTAAATGATATATTAGACAAGATGGATCTCCTTGATATCTTCAGGACATTCCATTCAAATGCAGAATACTCCTTCTTCTCAAGTGCACATGAAACATTCTCCAGGACAGACCACATCTTGGGTCACAAATTAACTTCAGTAAATTCAAGAAAATTGAAATGGGATCAAGCATCTTCTCCAACCACAATGCTATGAGACTAGATATCAATTACAAGAAAAAAAAAAAACTGTAAGAAACACAAACACATGGAGATTAAACAACATGTTTCTAAATGACCAAAAGGTTACTGAAGAAATTAAAGGGGAAATAAAAAAATTTCTAGAAACAAATGACAATGAAAACATTACAACTCAAAACCTATGGGATGAAGCAAAAGCAGTTCTAAGAGGAAAGTTTGTAGCAATACAATCCTACCTCAACAAACAAGAAAAACTTTGAATAGACAACCTAACTTTACACTTAAAACAACTAGAAAAAGAAAAACAAAACCCCAAAGTTAGTAGAAGGAAAGAAATCATAAAGATCCAAGCAGAAATAAATGAAAAAGAAATGAAAGAAGCAATAGTAAAGATTAATGAAACTAAAAAGCTGGTTCTTTGAGAAGATAAAATTGACAAATGTTAGCCAGACTCATTACGGAAAAAAGGGAGAAGAATCAAATCAACAAAATTAGAAATGAAAATGGAGAGGTTACAACAGACAATGCAGAAATACAAAGGATTATTGGAGACTATTATGCACAAATATATGGCAATAAAATGGATAACCTGCAAGAAATGGACAGATTCTTAGAAAAGTTCAAACTTCCAAGACTGAACCAGAAAGAAATAGAAATTATGAACAACCCAATTACAAGCACTGAAATTGAAGCTGTGATCAAAACTCTCCCCCAAAACAAAAGCCCTGGACCAGATGGCTTCACAGAATTCTATCAAACATTTAGAGATGACTTAATAACTATCCTTCTAAAACTCTTTCAAAAAATCTCAGAGGAAAAAACACTTCCAAACTCATTCTACGAGGCCATCACCACCCTGATACCAAAACCAGACAAAGACAACACACACAAAAAAAAACTGCAGGCCAATATCACTGAACATAGAAGCAAAAATCCTCAACAAAATTTTAGCAATCAGAATTCAGCAGAACATCAAAAAGCTCATACACTCTGATCACCTTGGGTTTACTCCAGGAATGCAAGGGTTCTTCAATATATGCAAATCAAACAATGTGATACACTATATTAGCAGATTGAAAGATAAAAATCATATGATCATCTCAATAGATGCAGAAAAAGCCTTTGACACAATTCAGCACCCATTTTTTATTAAAATTCTTCAGGAAATGGGCATACAAGGAACCTACCTCAACATAGTAAAGGGCGTATATGATAAACCTACAGCAAACCTTATTCTCAATGGTGAGAAACTGAAAGCATGCTCTCCCAAGATCAGGAACAAGACAAAGGTGTCCATTTCACCACTATTATTCAAAATAGTTATGGAAGTCCAAACTACAGCAATCAGGGAAGAAAAAGAAATAAAAGCAATCCAGATCAGAAAAGAAGTAGAGCTCTCACTGTTTGCAGATGACATGACACTACATAGAAAACCCTAAAGATAGTATCAGAAAATTGCTATAGCTAATCAGTGAATTTAGCAAAGTTGCAGAATACAAAATAAACACACAGAAATTACTTGCATTTCTATATACTAACAATGAAAAACCAGAAACAGAAATTAAGGAATCAATCCCATTCACCATTGCAACAAAAATAATTAAATATCTAGGAATAAAGTTACTGAAGGAGACAAAAGAACTGTACACAGAAAATTATAAGACACTAATGAAAGAAATCAAAGATGACATAAGCAGATGGAGAGATATTCCATGTTCCTGAGTAGTTCGGTTTAGCCGCTAAGTCATGTCCAACTATTTGCAACCCCATGGACTCTAGTCTGCCAGGCTCCTCTGTCTATGGGATTCTCCAGGCAAGAATACTAGAGTGGGTTGCCATGCCCTTCTCCAATGTTCCTGCGGTAGGAGGAATCAATATTGTGAAAATGAATCTACTACCAAATGCAATCTACAGATTCAATGTGATCCCTATCAAATTACCAATGGCATTTTTCACAGAACTAGAACAAAAAATTTCACAATTCATCTGGAAACACAAAAGACCATGAATAGCCAAAATATTCCTGAGAAGGAAGAATGGAACTGGAGGAATCAACCTTCCTGACTTCAGATTATACTACAAAGCTACAGTCATCATTCCAGCATGGTACTGGCATAAAAACAGAAATATAGACTAATGGAATAAGATAGAAAGTCCAGAAATAAACCCATGTGCCTATGGGTCCCTTATTTTTTGAGAAAGAATATACAATCGGGCAAAAATAGCCTCTTCAATAAATGGTGCTGGAAAAACTGGACAATTACATGTAAAAGAATGAAATTAGAACAATTCCTAACACCATACACAAAGATTAAACTCAAAATGGATTAAAGACCTAAATGCAAGACCAGAAACTATAAAACTTAGGGGAAAACATAGGCACAAGACTCAATGGGATCTGATTAAAAGCAAAAGCTTTTGCAAAGCAAAAGAAAATATTAGCAAGGTAAAAAGATAACCCTTAGAATGGGAGAAAATAATAGCAGATGAAACAACTGACAAAGGATTAATTTCCAAAATATAAAAGCAGCTCTTACAACTCAGTGCCAGAAAAACAAACAACTGAATCAAAAAGTGGGAAAAAGACTTAGATATTTCTCCAAAGAAATAGATAGCCAATGGGGATTTGCTGTATGGCTCAGGAATCTCAAACAGGGGCTCTGTATCAACCTAGAGGTGTTGGATGGGGCAGGAAATGAGAGGGAGGTTCAGAAGTGTGGGGATATATGCATACCTAAGGCTGATTAATGTTGAGGTTTGAAAGAAAACAACAAAATTCTGTAAAGCAATTATCCTTCAATAAAAAAAAAATTTTTAATGAAAAAAAAAAGAAAGCAGACATCGCTTTGCCAACAAAGGTTCATCTAGTCAAGGCTATGGTTTTTCCAGTAGTCATGCATGGATGTGAGTGCTGGATTTCAAAGAAAGCTGAGCACTAAAATATTGATGCTTTTGAACTGTGGTGTTGGAGAAGACTCTTGAGAGTCCCTTGGGCGGCAAGGATATCCAACCAGTCAATCCTAAAGGAAATCAGTCCTGAATATTCATTGGAAGGACTTATGCTGAAGGTGAAACTCCAATACCTTAAAGTTTATAAACCCTAGGGTCCTAGGGTTGATTTGTTATGGCAGTTGTCGTCACACTGCTTTGACTATTTCCATGCTCTGAACACCTTATTAGTGGTAGGTTCACATCCCTAAGCACATTCTAGCCCCTTCTTTCTTTTCAGGGCTCAAAGTGAAGCCCTTTTGCTGAATCTGTTATTTGCTTATGCAGATAACACCACCCTTATGGCAGAAAGTGAAGAGGAATGAAAAAGCCTCTTGATGAGAGTGAAAGAGGAGAGTGAAAAAGTTGGCTTAAAGCTCAACATTTAGAAAACTAAGATCATGGCATCTGGTCCCATCACTTCATGGGAAATAGATGGGGAAACAGTGTCAGACTTTTTTGGGGGGGGCTCCAAAATCACGGCAGATGGGGATTGCAGCCATGAAATTAAAAGATGCTTACTCCCTGGAAAAAAAGTTATGACCAACCTAGATAGCATATTGAAAAGCAGAGGCATTACTTTGCCAACTAAGGTCCGTCTAGTCAAGGCTATGGTTTTTCCAGTGGTCATGTATGGATGTGAGAGTTGGACTGTGAAGAAAGCTGAGTACTGAAGAATTGATGCTTTGGAACTGTGGTGTTGGAGAAGACTCTTGAGAGTCCCTTGGACTGCAAGGAGATCCAACCAGTCCATTCTAAAGGAGATCAGCCCTGGGATTTCTTTGGAAGGAATGATGCTAAAGTTGAAACTCCAGTACTCTGGCCACCTGATGCAAAGAGTTGACTCATTGGAAAAGACTCTGATGCTGGGAAGGATTGGGGGCAGGAGGAGAAGGGGACGACAGAGGATGAGATGGCTGGATGGCATCACTGACTCGAGGGATGTGAGTCTGAGTGAACTCCGGGAGTTGGTGGTAGACAGGGAGGCCTGGCGTGCTGCGATTCATGGGGTCGCAAAGAGTCAGACATGACTGAGTGACTGAATTGAACTGAATGTATGTGAAGAGTCTTATTTTTACCTATGTGAAATAGGCGCAAAGTGTTCATTTCAGCTGAAAAAGAATGGGCTTTTTGTTTCCTGAGTTCAAGAAACTCAGACAGGGGCTCTGTATCAACCCAGAGGGATGGGATGGGGAGATACATGGGAGGGAATTTCAAAAGGGAGGGGGTATATGTATACCTTTGGCTGATTTATGTTGTGGTTTGACAGAAGACAACAAAATTCTGTAAAGCAATTATCCTTCAATTAAAAAATAAATAAAAATTTATAAAAAGGAATGGCTGTGTGACAAAGCTGTCAGGAGCACCCTCTGACATGGGATAAAAGGAGGCTTGATCCTTCCAGTTCATTCATACTTCATTCACAAATAGAAACTGAGCACCTACTGTATGCCAAATATTGCACTATGCTCTAATCCCCCAAACTAGGTAAGACATGGTTCTTCCTCCAAGAGCCTACCACATGGCGCTTACAGGGAAGCACTGTGAGTCCTCTGGTCAGAATGACTGAGTTTTCTTTTTGACTTCTGACATATTCAGAATGATCTGAGTAAAATTAGGTAGCTTCAATGTGCCTTTGTTTTCTTAAAAAAAGGGAAAATGTAATAATACAAATGTTACAGGGCTATTGTGAGAACTCATTAAGATTTTTGTAGAGTTCTTGAAATAGTTCTTAGGAACTTTGCTAGATATCAACAAATGTTATATTGTTACTAAATGTTGAGAGCAAGGTACAGCAGGACAAAATCATATAACGCAGTGCACCTCAAACACGAGGATAGATATGAATCACTTGAGACTCTACTAAAATCCAGATTTTTATTCAGAAATATGCATTTCTAAAAGCCCAGGTGATGCTAACGTCTTTGGTACAAGGACCACATTTTTGTATGGCAAAGTCTAGATTAATGTTGCCTAATAGAACAACATTTCTATTTCTATGATGAAATGTGCTATATATACTCTTTCTAATATGCAGCTACTAACCATTTGTGGTAATTAAAATGTGACTAGCACAAGGGAAAAATGGAATCTTTAATTTTGTACTTATTGTTAATAAATGCAAATTTAATTGTAATTATAAAGCTAAACGGTAATGTATATTAATGTATATTAATACCAGGAGACTGGTAAATTTGTAGAGAGGAAAAATGTATTTCATTGTACTGTTAAGGTGAGAAATATAGCTTAAATGTTTAAGCAATTATTTTAAAGGAAGAAAAGTAAATGCAAATAGAATTTTAAAAACACGCTATATACCTTCTAAATCACTGTTGAGGGAGGGACTCAGATCAAATTTCAAAGAAACGGATGAGGTTTTTTTAAAAAACAAAAAGAGAAAAAAAAGTCAAGGAAGCATTAAGTCAAAAGCTTGACATAAAATTACAATACATCAAGTTATCTCTTATAACTATAAATATAATAGGAAAAAAGCCCATGAAAAGGGACTTCCCTGGTAGCTCAGCTAGTAAAGAATCCACCTGTAATGCAGGAGACCTGCTTTCAAACCCTGGGTTGGGAAGATCCCCTAGAGGATGGCATGGCAACTCACTCTAGTATTATTGCTTGGAGAATCCCATGGCCAGAGGAGTCAGGCGGGCTACGTCCGTGAGATTGCTAAAAGTCAGACATGACTGAGCGACTAAGCACAGCATAGCCCATGAAAAAACTATTCAGTTGGACTCAAAAAGAAAATTTTATTGTATGTTTTAGATCATAACTATACCACACAAAGATGTAAATATACAGACAGCAAAAGAATAAGCAAAGAAATACTAGGCAAATATACACACAAAATAAAAATAATGTTAATAAATTTATAGTTTTAATATACTATGTGTAATATATACAATACAAATATATTATTTATACATATACAATATATAAATGCATGCTACATATAAAAAGTAACAACTAGTATGAAGCTATTTTATAATGACTCTGAAAAGACTATGCAAAAATCAATAATCCTAAAATTTTTATGCATTATTTGACATAACACTGAAATATAGGTTATAAAATTATTGAAATTGTAAGAAAAATTTAGCAAAAACAATAGGAAATTGTTTTATCATTTCTGTTCTCAGTTTTTAATAAACTAAGTTGATAAAACATCAGCTATATAGGGGAGTCCTGAATATTTTAATTGATGGCTTTAGTAGATATGTATCCTGGAAACAAGATACATCTTGGAATATATGAAGCATGAATTTAAATTAGTCATATTTATGGACATATAAAACAACAATAGTATTAGAAAAATTAAAAATAGACCAAACTTATAAGAATAAAATAAAACTAAAAATAATAAAAATTAAGGAAGAAGTCTTCTAATTATTGGAAATTTAAATTTTTTCTTGAGTAAACTAGAATCAAAGATGAAAATAAAATGGCAATTGTGGAATATATAGAAAAAACATAATTTTAAAAACATCTATCTATCTATCTATATATATATCTCAAGCTCACAAGAGAATGTAGAATCCCTTCAGAAGAAAAATGTTGAGTCAAACATACTTTAATTACACGACAAAAAAAGAAAATGTGCATTCAGTACTCAACTAAGAAGGCAGAAAATAAAGTTTAGAATACATTTAGACTGTAGGATTAAGCAAAATTATGAGCAAAAGAAAAAATAAATTAGAATATGAAAAATTATCAGCCGTGTATGCAATGAAGACCCAAGGTGATAAAACCTTTTCCTTTTATCCTTTAATTTAAATTAATTTTTATTGGAGTACAGTTGCTCTACAATATTGTGTTAGTATCTGCTGCACAGCAAAGTGTATCAGTTATATGTATACATACATCCTCTTTTTATGGATTTCCTTTCCATTTAGAGTTCCCCATGCTATACAGTAGGTTCTCATTAGTTATTTTGGAGATGGCAATGGCAACACACTCCAGTACTCTTGCCTGGAAAATCCCATGGACGGAGGAGCCTGGCAGTTTTCAGTCCATGGGGTCACTAAGAGTCAGACAGGACTGAGTGACTTCACTTTCATTTTTCACTTTCATGCATTGGAGAAGGAAATGGCAACCCACTCCAGTGTTCTTGCCTGGAGAATCCCAGGGGCGGGGGAGCCTGGTGGGCTGCCATCTCTGAGGTCGCACAGAGTCGGACACGACTGAAGTGACTTAGCAGCAGTAGCAGCATTATTTATTTATTTTATACATACTAGCAATAGTGTATATACATCAATCTCTATCTCCTTCCTTTTTCCCTCTTATTGGAAGAAAATACATTAAAGTATTCAATTTGGTGAGATGTCATTCCTTGTTTATATAAGTTAGAGAGGTTTTTATGAAATTGTGACCATCCTATGATATTTTACAAAGCAGTTCTCTGCTAATTCTCACACACTTCCAAATAAAGCACCCAGTCATGTCCAACTTAAGGAAATCGTAAATCATTCCGAGTACATCATGAGAAACGCTGGGCTGGAAGAAGCACAAGCTGGAATCAAGATTGCCGGGAGAAATATCAATAACCTCAGATATGCAGATGACACCTTTATGGTGGAAAGAGAAGAGGAACTAAAAAGCTTGATGAAAGTGAAAGAGAAGAGTGAAAAAGTTGGCTTAAAGCTCAACATTCAGAAAACGAAGATCATAGCATCTGGTCCCATCACTTCATGGAAAAAAGATAGGGAAACAGTGGAAACAGTGTCAGACTTTATTTTGGGGGGCTCCAAAATCACTGCAGATGGTGACTGCAGCCATGAAATTAAAAGACGCTTACTCCTTGGAAGGAAAGTTATGACCAACCTAGATAGCATATTCAAAAGCAGAGACATTACTTTGCCAACAAAGGTCCTTCTAGTCAAGGCTATGGTTTTTCCAGTGGTCATGTATGGATGTGAGAGTTGGACTGTGAAGAAAGCTGAGTGCCGAAGAATTGATGCTTTTGAAGTATGGTGTTGGAGAAGACTCTTGAGAGTCCCTTGGACTGCAAGGAGATCCAACCAGTCCCTTCTAAAGGAGATCAGCCCTGGGTGTTCTTTGGAGGGAATGGTGCTAAAGCTGAAACTCCAGTACTTTGGCCACCTGATGCGAAGAGTTGACTCATTGGAAAAGACTGATGCTGGGAGGGATTGGGGGCAGGAGGCGAAGGGGACGACCGAGGATGAGATGGCTGGATGGCATCACCGATTCGACGGATGTAAGTCTGAGTGAACTCCGGGAGTTGGTGATGGACAGGGAGGCCTGGCGTGCTGCGATTCATGGGGTGGCAGAGTCGGACAGGACTGAGCGACTGAACTGAACTGAACTGAAATCGTTCTCTCGTGGAAGATGTATTCCTGCAGCTCGCATCCGCTCTGGCTCTCATTGCGCCGGTGGTGCGCATCCAGGACGTCTGCGGGTCTGTCCCAGGCAGACCATGATTGTTGCCTCTCCTCCCACGTGGGACACGGACATTAAGAAATATCTCTGTTCTGAGCAACCCCTGTCATTACTTAGTGATAAACATGCCGAAGGGGAATTTTTTTAACCAACATGGCCTTATGAATCTCCGTTTGTAAACTGATAAAGAACTCCCTTCACGGATTTTGAACAGCATATTTTTTATTTAGTTCCTTAGAATCTCTTGCCATCTTGTAAATGAATTGCAACAAACAACAAGAATGGCTAATTGGTGATGCTGAGGAAGTGGTACTCCCTCAAAGCAATTACTTGAAAGAAATGGAAATCTTTGCATGCTTTGGTGATTCATGTTAAACATATGCCAGGGAAGTTATCTGATGTATGTCAACTACTAAACAATCATTAGGGATGCCCCCTAGCAAGGTAAAGTCACAGAGAGCATCAGGGTATTAGAATTCTGACAGAGTATTCAGTGTGATTTTTGAATATAGAATGGTCTACAAAGCACTTGCAATTCAAAAGCTATTAATATGTAATTTCCTTATGTTCTGTATCAACAGGTTCATACAATACTGACCAGGGGTCTTGGCTTTCTGTAATCATAGAAATTGACTACAGGCCAGCCAAGAAATTCCAGCAAGTCTTTACTGGGTCCCTTGCTGCAGCAAGGGAGTGGAGAAGAAACAAACAACAGGTTCCCTCACTCACTCCCCTGGGGGGTGGGGGCAAGCTGTTCCTTATATGAGGTGGGGGTAAGGGTGTGTCCAGGGCTCGGGCCAGAGGGGTGGCTCTGGTGGTATTGGGATGAAGGGGATATGTACTGCTTTTCTTCCCAACACCCAGGTTTTGCACCAGTCTCTTCATAAGTGACAGTTGAATGTTTTGGTCTTTGGTATGTTTTGTCCAGAATTTGCCCCAACTGCACATGCATGCAGCTACTTTTAGTCCCATATAGTTTCTTTCTCTAAGCAGAGGTTTGTTCAGGCACAAGCATTGCAACAAAGGCTCCCAAGTCCCAGCCTGTCTCACGTGTTGAAACAAAGAAATCCAGTCTTCAATTCTAAGCCTCCAGTTCCTACCAGGTGGGTGTTCTTTACCTAGAACACACACTAACCTTGTGCCCAAATGATAGCCCTATCACAGGCTTGGTTGATCTTTTTATGTATCTTTGGAAAAGCCAAATTTTCCATCTGTGTGGTATTGTCTCTGTTAGTAATCAAGGTCATGATTATTGTCAGCACATGTACATTAATTCCTTTATTGTGATGTGATATGCAGGCAAGTTCAGCTCTTTGAGACTAGTATACTGCAAAAGTTCTACAGACAAGAACTTCTATTAATTATTAAACATATTTACAGTAGTCTAATATGAAACAAAATGATTTTATTCACTTTTTTGAGCTTAATTTTTGTAAGGGATGTGGGGTTTATCACAATGGAGGAGAAAAAACAGTAACTAAAGTTAGAAATCTGAATTTCATCTCGATTTCAACAATTAGCTCTGTGAACTTCTACAAATTATTAGTTTACCTGGGCTTCATTTTCTTTATATATAGTATCAGGGTAATACATCTAACTTTTCTGTATTACTTTTGTATGTTAGGTTCTTTAATAAGATGCTTAAATTTTTAGATATTATTTTTATTCTTGTTGCTTTTTAAAGAATAATTTATTGAAGTTGTTGTTTAGTCACTAAGTTGTGTCTGACTCTGCAACCCCTTGGACTACAGCATGCCAGGCCTCTATTGAAGTATAGTTGACTTAGTAATACAATGTTGTGTTAATTTCTTCTGTACAGAAAGTGACTCAAGTTATACTTGCATATATACATATATATAATTTTCCATATTCTTTTTCATTATGTTTTATCACAGAATACTGAATATAGTTCTCTGTGGTTTTATTGGTAATTGTCATAGGAATGGCTGATAGTAGAACAGTGGCGTTAAATATTTTGTTTGTTCAAATACAATTATGTCATTAAAAAACAGCCTGTTTTGAACAATATATAACACTGACGTTAATTTTTTCTTAATGTCAGTGTCTTAAAATTTTTGAAGTTCTTAGCCATAGATTGAGTCTGACCAGCCTGCAGGAAAGCTTTCCAGATCTGAGAAATGATAAGTAGTAACGCTGTGGTCAGGAGCCATCATTCTCCCTTAGTTTCTGGCTCTTTCCTCACCTGGACTAGAATGCTGGCCTTTGTGTGGAGCAGGTAGAGGAAGTTAAAGAAGGGTAGAGTGAGTATGCTTGGCAATGGTCTGAATTGAATATTCCTTGAAATTTAAAAAAGAGCCGGTGGAGCCAGGTAACAAGTAAGATTCTCTGGAAAGTGAACTGTGGGTCATTTGCAGGTTAACTGAAAGTGTTTTCAAGTAGTGTCAGCTACAAATTGGCACTTGCCATAGGCACTTGCCATCTGCCTCTACAAGGATTAAGTCAGGTGCTACCGTGGCTGCTGACCTTTAACATCCCCTGAAAGGAGTTCAGGGTGGAGAACAGAAATGAGGTACTCTAGGTGCTCTAGGAAAAACTGGTAGAGCAGTTCTTCAGATAGATATTTTCAGGAGCTGATTTTATGAGCCTAATTCTTACATCTCCCCTTATCTGGAAAAGCACTGAAATCCTTCATGGTGATGTCTGCTCCTCATGACTAACAGTAAGCCTTACCATAAGACTAGCAGAAACCGTCTTCAAAATATATGCTCGACTGCATATACCCGCCCTCACCAAAATCACATGTATGGATTGACTTACCCCTAACTTCTTTGGAACAGTTCCTCAGAGCTATCTGAAAGACTGTCTCATGGGCTATTGTCCTCATTTTGCCGCAAATAAAGCTTAACGTGCAGATCTCATGTCGTGCATTTTTTTAAGTCAGCAGTAGTGTCCTTAGGAGGGCTTCCCTGGTGGCTCAGATGGTAAAGAATCTGCCTGCAATGCAGCAGATCTGGGTTCAATCCCTGGGTTGGGAAGAACCCTTGGAGAAGGGAATAGCTACCGACTCTAGCATTCTTGTCTGGGAAATTCCACAGACAGAGGAGCTTGGCCAGCTACAGTCTATGGGGTCCCAAAAAGTCAGACACAACTGAGCAGCTAAACTTTCACATTCAGTGTCCTTAGGACCAATCCCTCTGGAGAAGGGAAAGGCAGCCGCAGAGGGAGAAGATGGGGTTCAGCCTCAGTAGTATTCTGAGAACCCAGAGACCTCTTAGATCTTCTAAAGTTGCTAAGAATTGGGCAGAGGTGGCCTGCTTTTTAATGCAAAGATTGCTCCAGCATTGATATTGGCCATTTCTGAGAACAGTGTGCATCAGCTGAGCAATCTTGAAAGGACATGGACAGAGTGCCTGAGGAATTATGGGCAGAAGTTCCTAACATCGTACAGGAGATGGTGACCAAAGCCATCTCCAAGAAAAAGAAACGCAAAAAGGTAAAATGGTTGTTTGAGGAAGCTTTAAAAATAGCTGAGAAAAGAAGAGAGGTGAAAGACAAAGGAGAAAGGGGAAGATATACCTAACTGAACGCAGAGTGCTGTGAAAATGCTGCCCTCAATATGTCAAAAAATTTGGAAAGCAGCAATGGCCACAGGACTGGAAAAGGTCAGTTTTCATTCCAATCCCAAAGAAAGGCAATGCCAAAGAGGTTCAAATTACCATACAATTACACTCATTTCACATGCTGGCAAGATTATGTTCAAAATCCTTCAAGCTAGGCTTCAGCAGTACGTGAACAGACAACTTCCAGATGTACAAGATGGATTTAGAAAAGGCAAAGGAGCCAGAGATCAAATTGTCAACATCCATTGGATCATAGAAAAAGCAAGGGAATTCCAAAAAAAAAAAACCATGATCCACTCTTTCACTGACTATGAAAAAACCTCTGACTGTGTGGATACCAATAAACTGTGGAAAATTCTTAAAGAGATGGACTACCAGGCCACCTTACCTGTCTCCTGAGAAACTTGTGTGCAGGACAAGAAGCAACAGTTAGAATCAGACAGAGAAAAATGGATTGGTTCAAAATTGGCAAAAGAGTACATCAAGGCTATATATCATCACCACCCCGTTTATTTAACTTCTATGCAGAGTACATCATGCAACATGCTGGGCATGATGGAATCAAGATTTCCGGGAGAAATATCAACAACCTCAGATATGCAGATGATACCACTTTAATGGTAGAAAGCAAAGAGGAACTAAAGAGTTTCCCGAAGGTTAAAGAGAAGAGTGAAAAAACAGGCTTAAAACTCAACATTAAAAAACAAGATCATGGCATCCAGTTTTATCACTTCATGGCAAATAGATGGAGAAAAAGTGGACAGGGTGGCTGATTTTATTTTCAGCCACAAAATTAAGACATTTGCTCCTTGGAAGAAAAACTATGACAAACTTAGACAGCATATTAAAAAGCAAAGATATCACTTTGCCAACAAAGGTTCATATAGTCAAAGGTATGGTTTTTCCAGTTGTCAGGTATGGATGTGATGAGAGTTGGACCATAAAGAAACCTGAGTACTGAAGAATTGATTCTTTTTTTTTTTTTAACTTTACTTTACTTTACAATACTGTATTGGTTTTGCCATACATCAACATGAATCTTCTCAATTGTGGTGCTGGAAAAGACTTTTTAGAGTCCTTTGGACTGCAAGGAGATCAAACCAGTCAATCCTAAAGGAAATCAGCCCCAAATACTCACTGGAAAGACTGATGCTGAAGCTAAAACTCAAGTATTTTGGCCAGCTAATGCAAAGAGCCTCACTGGAAAAGCCCCTGATGCTGGGAAAGATTGAAGGCAAGAGGTGAAGGGGGCTGACAGAGGATGAGATGGTTGGATGTCATCACTGCCCCAGTGGACATGAGTTTGAGCAAACTCTGAGAGACAGTGAAGGACTGGAAGCCTGGCGTGCTACAGTTCATGGGATCACAAAGAGTCAGATATGACTTAGTGAATGAACAACAACATTTATTATATTCTAGCAGCTGGACTAGACATTTGCTTGGTTATTTCATTTAACTATTACAATGTTCCATGGGTTTAAGACTTTACACATGGATGTCACCAAATGGCCAATACCGAAATTGAAATGACTACATTCTTTGAAGAAGAAGCTGTATAAGTTAGCAAAATAAGACCTGGAGCTGACTGTAGCTCAGATCATCAACTTCTCACAGTAAAACTCAGTCTTAAACTAAAGAAAGTGAGGAAAACCACTAGGCCAGCCAGGTATGACTTAAATCAAACCCCCATGAATATGCAGCAGAGGTAATGAACAGAGCCGAGGGATCAGAACTTGTAATCACTGTGCCTGAAGAACTATGGTCGGAGGTCCGTGACATTGTACAGGAGGCAGCAAACAAAACCATCCCAAAGGAAAAGAAAAGCAGGTGAAGTGGTTATCAGAGGAGGCCTTACAAATAGCAAAAGGGGGAAGAGAAGTGAAAAGCAAGGGAGAAAGGCAAGGGTATATCCAACTAAATGCAGATTTCCAAAGAACAGCACGGAGAGACAAGAAGGCCTTCTTCAATGATCTGTGTATAAAACTAGAAGAAAACAACAGAAGGGGAAACACTAGAGATCTCTTCAGGAGAACTGGAGATACCAAGGGATAATTCTGTCCAAAGATGTGCACAATAAAGGACATAAAGAGTAGAGGCCTAGCAGACGCTGAAGAGATCAAGAAGAGATGGAAAGAATACACAGAAAAACTGTGTAAAGAAGACCCAAATGAACTGGATGACCACGATGGTGTGGTCAGCCACCCAGAGCCAGACATTCTGAAGAGTGAAGCCACGTGAGCCTTAGGAAGCACTGCTATTATCAAAGCTAGTGGATGTAACAGAATTCCAGTAAAACTGTTCAAAACCCTAAAGAATAATGCCATCAAGGTGTTGCATTCAATATATCAGCAAATCTGGAAGACCCAGCAGTGACCACAGGACTGGAAAAGGTCGATCCTCATCCCAGTTCCCAAGAAGAATACTAAAGGATGTGCTATTGGACAATTGCACCATCTCATATGCTAGTAAAGGTCATCCTTAAAATCTTGCGTGCTAGGCTTCAGCATTATGCAAACCAAAGAGTTCCAGATGTCCAAGATGGGTTTAGAAAAGGAAGAGGAACCAGTGATCAAATTGCCAGCATTCACTGGATCATAGAGAAAGCTAGGGAATTCCAGAAAAACACCTACCTCTGTTTCATCAACTATGCCAAAGCCTTTGACTGTGTGGACTATAATAAACTGCAGAAATCTCTTAGAGGGGTGGGAATACCAGACCATCTTACCTGTCTCCTTAGAAACCTGTATGTAGGATGAGAAGTAACAGAACCCTGTATGGAAAAACTGATGGTTTCAAGATTGAGAAAGGAATACCAGAAGGCCATCTGCTGTCACTCTGTTTGTTTATGCTTAGAACATCATGAGAAATGTCAGGCTGGATGAGTTACAAGCTGGAATCAAGATAGGCAGGAGAAATATCAACAACCTCAGATATGCGGATGATACCACCTTAATGGCAGAAAGCGAAGAGGAACTAAAGAGCCTCTTGTTAAGGTGAAGGAGGACAGTGGAAAAGCTGGCTTAAAATTCAACATTTAAAAAATGAGTGTGAAGGACGAGAGTTAAAGAGCCTGCTTAAAACTAAATATTAAAAAAAAAAAAAAAAAAAAAAAAACTAAGATCATGGCATCCGGCCCCATTCAGATCAGATGAGATCAGATCAGTGCTCAGTCGTGTCCAACTCTGTGCGGCCCCATGAATCGCAGCACGCCAGGCCTCCTTGTCCACCACCATCTCATGGAGTTCACTCAAACAAGGAGAAAAATGTGAAAATAGTGACGGATTTCCTTTTCTTGGGCTCTAACATCACTGTGGATGGTGACTGCAGATGTGAAATCGGAAGACAATAGCTTCTTGGCAGGAAAGCTATGATAAACCTAGACTGTGTGCTGAAAAGCAGAGACATTACTCTGCTCACAAAAGTGTGTATAGTCAAAACTATCATTCCCCCAGTGGTTACATATGGTTGGAGAGCTGGACCATAAAGAAGACGAAGCACCGCAAAGAATTGATATCGCCAAACTATGGTGCTAGAGAAGACTTCTGAGTCCCTTGGACTTCAAGGAGATCAAACCAGTCAATTTTAAGGAAAATCAACCCTGAATACTCATTCAAAGGACTGATACTGAAGCTGAAACTCTAGGATTTTGGTCATCTGATGCAAACAGCTGACTCATGAAAAAGTCCCTGATACTGGGAAAGATTGAGGGCAGAAGAAGAAGAGGCTGTCAGAGGATGAGATGGCTGGATGGCATCATCGATTTAATGGACATGAACTTGGGCAAACTTCAGGAGATGGTGAGGGACAGAGAGGCCTGACATGCTGAGTTCATGACTGCGTGACTGAACAACAAGTGTGTAAGTGGTTATTTTACAGGTGAGAAAACCGAAGTTCAGAGAAGCTGAATTGTTTGCCTCAAATCACACAGCTAAGAGGCAGCTGAAGAGAGCTTACTTGAGTGCAGGGTTCACATAAATATCTATCTCCCCCATCCTGCCCTAGAGGAGAGACAGCTAAACAAAGAAGTCAGGATTCAGATCTAAATTGGATTAGTTTCCAAACTCATCCTTCCCTTTTTATCACAATAAAACTAAGCATTCTATCTAATGTTTTTGACTTGGAGATCATCATTGAGCAGTGAATAAATATTTAATGGCCAATAGTCAAACAAGCAGTCTGGAATAGCTTGAATGTGCCTTTGACAGTACAGAGAATTTCTAAAAATGCTGACATAGTAATAAGAAAAATGTTACATGATGTTACACATCAAGATACATACCTTGGTTTTTTGCATAATTCAAGCAAAATCTAATGGAAAAATAATGAGAAAAAGAACTGATTCAAATGCAGTCCAAAAGCCAATTAACACCACTGTCCTATTGTTCACTATTTAATACAGCATGACAGTTTTCTCTTTCTGAGTGAAGTTATGTTTCATGAAATGAAAAAGCTTCTTATCAGTTACATCAAATGAGTTCCAAATTGCTAACTTCCAATATATTATGGTTTTCATAATACATCTTCAGGAGCAAGATGAAATCAGAGAGGAACTATTTTCATGTGAAAATTGCAGTGAGTTTCAGCAACTCATAATTATCACTCTCAAAGCTGGCACAATGCCAGATAATATGTTATTTCTAAATTACACTGACATTTTCCATGTATTTTATTTAAACTAATCACTTATATTAATGAATTATGTCCACTGAATCTGTTCTTTCAAATCACCAAAGGTTTATTAACCCAAAACTTCCAACTGATAGACTTAGAAACATAGTCTTAAAACAAACAAAAATAAAAATAGAAATGCTTCTTCAAATTTTTAATGAGGAAAAAGAAGAATGTACTTAAAATGTTCCTGTCTACTTAATACTTTTTTTGGCTATAGCAACTCTGCCAAATTGGAAGCAGAGATGACAACAGTGTATTTCCTGTCTTCATATTAATAAAACAGTGTTTCCTGCCTTCATATTAATAAAACACAGCATCATTCATGCTCATTGTAAGAAATAGTGACACACTTTGTTATACAAAATTTTTGTCTTTCAGGGTAGGCCAACTTTAATTAGTGGAGATAAATTAAACTTGAAATCCAAAAACATGAGTTTTTAGCTTGACTATGCCACTTATGGACTGTATGACATGACAATATGGTATCTCTGAGGTTCAATTTTATTTTTTATTTATTTATTGTTTATTTTGATTGGACTGAGTCTTCATTGCAGCAGGCAGTCTCTAGAGCGCAGGCTCAGTAGCTGTGGCTCGTGGGCTTAGCTGCAATATATGAGATCTTAGGTCCCAGACCAGCAATCAAACCAAGTCCCACTGCATTGGGAGCAGGGAGTCTTATTCACTGGACCACCAGGGAAGTCCCTCGACTTTCTTATTTTTAAAATAGATGTAAAAAATAGCTATCCTCCACTAGTGGTTATATTTAGTTATATGTATGAAATAAACTTTGTAAAAATTAAGTCCTGATGCCTATGCATAGTATAAATCATGTTCCAGTGGGAAACTATCAATCAATATGGTTAGTGACAGAGGATGAGATGGCTGGATGGCATCACTGACTCAATGGACATGAGTCTGAGTGAACTCTGGGAGTCGGTGATGGACAGGGAGGCTTGGCATGCTGTGATTCATGGGGTCGCAAAGAGTCAGACACGACTGAGTGACTGAACTGAACGATAGATGAGAGACTGCTCCCCCAAACTCCTGCCAGCCGCATGCTTGTGTGCTAAATTGCTTCAGTTGTATTTGACTCTGTGACACTATGAACTATAGACCACCAGGCTCCTCTGCCCATGGGATTCTCCATGCAAGAATACTGGAGTGGGTTGCCATGCCCACCTCCTGGGGATCTTTCTGACCCAGGGATCAAAACTGCATCTCTTAAGTCTCCTGCAGGGGCAGCAGGTTCTTTAACACTAGTGCCACTTGAGAAGCCCAACTCAGCACATAACCACAACTTTTCTGTTTGCCTCTCTAAATAGAAGAGAAAGGACATATTTGTCTTAATTTACATTTCCTTGCTGCTGAATGAGGCTGGACTCTATACAGGCTTAACATGTCTTCATGCTCTCAACTGCCTGCTCTTGAACTTTATGGGTTGTTGTCTTTTACAAGAGACTTAAGTCCATGAATCAGGGTAAATTAGAAGTGGTCAAATGGGCGACGGCAAGAGTGAACATCAACATTTTAGGAATCAGTGAACTAAAATGGACTGGAATGGACAAATTTAATTCAGATGACCATTATATCTACTACAGTGGGCAAGACTCCCTTAGAAGAAACAGAGTAGCCCTTATAGCCAAAAAAAGAATCTAAAATGCAGTACTTGGGTGCAGTCTCAAAAATGACAGAATGGTCTCTGTTCATTTCCAAGGCAAACCATTCAATATTGCAGTAATCCAAGTCTATGCCGCAAACAGTAATGCTGAGGTTGCTGAAGTTGAACAGATCTATGAAGATCTACAAGACCTTCTAGAACTAACACCAAAAAAGGATATCCTTTTCATCATAGGGGAATGGAATGCAAAAGAAGAAAGTCAAGAGATACCTGGAGTAACAGGCAAATTTGGCCTTGGAGTACAAAACGAAGGAGGGCAAAGGCTAATACAGCTTTGCCAAGATAACACATTGGTCTCACTGGTCATATCAAACACCTTCTTCCAACAACACAAGATAAAACTCTACACATGGATATCACCAGATGGTCAACATCGAAATCAGATTGATTATATTCTTTGCAGTCAAAGATGGGCAAGTTCTATGCAGTCAGCAAAAACAAGACCAGGAGCTGACTGTGGCTCAGATCATGAAGTCCTGATTGCCAAATTCAATGAACGGGAGGTAAATTGACTCAGAAGAAAGTAGGGAAAACCACTAGACCATTCAGGTATGACTTAAATCAAATCCCTTAAAATTATATGGTGGAAGTGACAAATATATTCAAGGGATTAGATCTGATAGAGTGCCTGGAGAACTATGGATGGAGGTTTGTGACACTGAACAGGAGGCAGTGATCAAGAAAAAGAAATGCGAAAGAACAAAATGGCCATCTGAGGGGGCCTTACGAATAGCTGAGAAAAGAAGAGAAGTGAAAGGCAAAGAAGAAAAGCAAAGATATACCCATCTGAATACAGAGTTTCAAAGAATAGCAAGGAGAGATAAGAAAGCCTTCCTCAGTAATCAGTGCAAAGAAATAGAGGAAAAAAATAGAATGGGAAAGACTAGAGATCTCTTCAAGAAAATTAGAGATGCCAAGAGAAAATTTCATGCAAAGATGGGCACAATAAAGGACAGAAATGGTATGGAACAGAAGCAGAAGATATTAAGAAGAGGTGGCAAGAATACACAGAAAAACTATACAAAAAATCTTCATGACCCAGATGACCAAGATGGTGTGATCACTTACCTAGAGCCAGACATTCTGGAATATGAAGTCAAATGGGCCTTAGAAAGCATCACTATGAACAAAGCTAGTGGAGGTGATGGAACTGCAGCTGAGCTATTTAAATTCCTAAAAGATCATGCTGTGAAAGTGCTGCACTCAATATGTCAGCAAATTTGGAAAACTCAGCAGTGGCCACAGGACTGGAAAAGGTCAGTTTTCATTCCAATTCCAAAGAAGGACAATGCCAAAGAATGCTCAAACTACCAGACAATTGCACTCATCTCACATGCTAGCAAAGTAATGCTCAAAATTCTATAAGCCAAGCTTCAACTCTACATGGGCTGTGAACTTCCAGATGTTCAAGCTGCATTTAGAAAAGGCAGAGAAATCAGTAATCAAATTACCAACATCATTTGGATCATTGAAAAAGCAAGAGAGTTCCAGAAAAAACATCTGCTTTATTGATTATACCAAAGCCTTTGACTATATAGATCACAAAAAACTGTGGAAAATTCATAAAGAGATGGGAATACCAGACCACCTTACCTGCCTCTTGAGAAATCTGTATGCAGGTCAAGAAGTAATAGTTAGAACTGGACATGGGACAACAGATTGGTTTCAAATTGGGAAAGGAACATGTCAAGGCTGTATATTGTCACCCTGCTTATATAACTTATATGCAGAGTATATCATGCAAAATGTAGGGCTGGATGAAGCACAAGCTGGAATCAAGGTTGCTGGGAAAAATATCAATAACCTCAGATGTGCTGATGACACCACCCTTATGGTGAAAAATGAAGAGGAACTAACGAGCCTCTTGATGAAAGTGAAAGAGGAGAGTGAAAAATCTGGCTAAACACTCAACATTCAAAAAACTAAGATCATGGCATCCAGTCTCATCACTTCATGGCAAATAGATGGTGAAACAATGGAAACAGTGATAGATTTTATTCTCTTGGGCTCCAAAATCACTTCAGAAATTAAAAGATGCAGCCATGAAATTAAAAGATGCTCGCCTCTTGGAGAAAAAGCTATGATCAACCTAGACAGTATATTAAAAAGCAGAGACCTTACTTTGCTGACAAATGTCCATCTAGTCAAAGCTATGGTTTTTCCAGTAGTCATGTATGGATGTGAGAGTTGGACTATAAAGAAAGCCAAGCGCCGAAGAATTGATGCTTTTGAATTGTGATTTTGGAGAAGACTCTTGAGAGTCCCTTAGCCTGCAAGGAGATGAAACCAGTCAATCCTAAAGGAAATTAGTCCTGAATGTTCGTTGAAAGGACTGATGCTGAGGCTGAAAATTTGACCACCTGATGTGAAGAACTGACTCATTTGAAAAGACCCTGATACTGGGAAAGATTGAGAGCAGGAAGAGAATGAGGATGAGATGTTTGAATGGCATCACTGACACAATGGACATGAGTTTGAGCAAGCTCTGGGAGTTGGTGATTGACAGGAAAGTCTGGCCTGCTGCAGTCCATGGGGTCGCAAAGAGTCGAACATGACTGTGGGACTTAACTGAACACAGTTAGTGTGTAATTGGTCTTTTGTGTAATAGGTCTTTTACACCTTAATTTATAAGATTTCTTTAAAGATTAATGGCACTAATATATGTAGTATATCTGGCAAATAGTTTTGCCCATTTTTTTTTCCTTCTTATTGTGTGTGTAGTATTTTTTTATGTGTGTATTTTAAATTTCATGGAGTGAAGGTATCTTGTCTCTATGGCCTCAAGTTTTCACTATCAGTCAGGAAGGGTTTCTCCTATTTTTACAAAATATATTCCCATGTATTTTCCTCTAGTTTCTTTGTGATCCTTTTTAAAAACTTATATCATTACTGAGGCTTCAGTTCAACTAAGAGGAAATAACTTCACCACAACCTGATTGTTACTAAAAACTGTAGAGAGAATGCAAAAGTATGATTCTGGCCATAAAGACAACCGTAAAACATATCAAGGAAAGGGAATAAAGATCCCAGAAATATGCACATGCATAGAAGTTCAACTGATTTTTAACAGAAATACCAAGACTACACAATGAAGAAATGGCAGTCTCATCAATAGATGATCTTGGGGAAACTGAACCTCCACAAGTGAAATAATGAAATTGGAACAATGTCATCATACACAAAAGAACGACTCAAAATGGATTAAAGACTTAACTGTAAGACCTGAAATGAAACAGAATCTTGTTTAGAAAGGCCTGATATGATGTGGGGAAATTTGAAAAGAAAGTTGAACCTAAGTGCAGGGCATTACTGTTTCTTGGTTGTTAGAGGCAAACCAAACTGAGAAATTTGGCTAATTTCTATGTTTTGGGTAGTCCTTGGCGTATTATCACATTATATAAATATTGCTATCCTGCTTTTTAGTCATCTACTCTTATCTATCCCAACTAGGTATTTTCCTTTGCTTTGTTTATAAAGATTTGTAGGAAAATAAAGTCGCATCACCCCTGTTGGAGAAAATTTCTGAGAGACACTGAAAATGTGATCTTACTTAAGACATTGCTCCATTAGGCTCAAGCAGGCTCTCGGGAAGGTACAATTTTTTGTTCAGAAAGAAAACAAAATGTCTTATATTTTGCTTAAAATATAATGTTGTTTAAAATATAATTTTAAAATAAAAGTTTGTTTAAAATTTTTGTTTAAAAATTTGACATATTTCATTCTTTCTAGAATTTCATTCTTTCTTGGAATTCTAAGATAAAATAATATGATGACATATTTTATATATGTAAATATCACTTATAATTTACAAAGTGCAAGGCAAAGATTTGTTTTTCAACATAAATCCCATATAAAATATCTGCTTTATTGAACCCTCAAGGAATGAATTGTTGGATAATAAAATTGTCAGTTTCTTTCTTTCCATCCAGGTTCATTATTCCCACTTAATTTGCTATTTTTGAACCTGCCATGCATTGGGAAATTAGAAAGCTAAGCTTGATGAGATTTTTGTTAAAGTAAGAGTGAATGCTGATCCAAAGAACTAACGGATGAATAGGACCTGGAATAGAAGACATATGTTAGGAACTATGAAATATATATGTTTTAAGAATCTGTTATCGTTTCAGAGGGATTTCAGAACTATTTTCAGATTCCCCGGATAACTCTGTGTTGTTCTATCTTGCTAGGAAACAGACACAACTTGCATGCATATATTTGATTGTACCTGTGTTTTACATTTTGCTACCCTTAAAGCCATTTTTTTCAGGCAGGTAGGAATACCAGTATTGTGAGTACATCAGCATTTCATTTCGTTTTTCATTCTTTTCCTTTTTAAATATTTACTTTGTGGTGTGCTAGGTCTTCATTGCTGAGAGAACCTTTCTTTAGTTGCGGCAAGGGGAGACTGCTTTCCAGTTGGGGTACAGTGGCTTCTCACTGCGGTGGCTTGTTTTGTTGCCGAACACAGGCTCTCGGGCATGTGGGCTTCTGGAATTGCAGTATGTGGGCTCGGGAACTGTGGCTCCTGGGTCTCGAGCACAGGCTCAGTGGTTGGGGCCCACGGGCTTAGTTGCTCTGAGGCGTGTGGGATCCTCCCAGAGAAGGAAGCAGACCTCTGTCTCCTGCCTTGCCTGGTGACTCGTAATCCCCTGCATTACCACTGAGCTACAAGGGAAGACCTTGTTTCTCATTCTATACTGTCCAGCTACAATCTAAGGGGTAACTACTACACTTAATGGCTCTAGCTGTGTGAACTGAGTTGTAACTTGTAAGAACCTGAATGCCAATGCGGGAGATGTAAGATGTGCAGGTTCGATCCATGGATCAGAAAGATCCCTTAGAGAAGGGCATGGCAACCCACTCCAGTATTCTTACCTAAAGAATCCCATGGACAGAGGAGCCTGGTGGGCTAAAGTCCATGGAGTTGCAAATAGTCGGACACAACTGAAGCGATTTAGCATACATGTGCTATGTTTAATTCTGACCTAATACAATGATTCTGCAAAATAAGGGTGTTTTTTTTTTTTATAAATAAGAAAACTGATATTCAGAGATATTATGTGATTTCCCCAGCAGGGCACAGCTTGGAAGTGGCAGTGTTGGAATTCATGTCCTCCGTTCCTCCCTGAGCTCACATCCCCTCCTGTGTTCATCCCCACACCATGAAACCAGCATCTCTGGATGTAGGGGGTGTGCCATAGCCTTTTCTCCATCTCCACTAACAGGAAAGCATCTCTATGGAAATCTCCAGGGAACTGCTTTGAGAAAGGCATCTCTAAATTTTCTCTTTAAGGAGAAGGGAGGATAGTGTGTCCCGTGTGTTGGTCAACCACCAGGCCTGGAGTTGTACCTTCCTTCTGGAAGGAATCCAGAAAACCCAGAACAAGAACAACACACAAGTTGGCTGCATAACAGGGATCAAATGCTGGAGATACAAAATGCAAATAGTAGGTCCCAGATAAAAAAGCAGGGATCAAGCTGTGGGCTCAGGGTCAAGGAGATGAAACTGATAAAGAGGCTGGATTAGGGTGGATCTGGTCAGTGCTGTTGGAGAAGGCAATGGCACCCCACTCCAGCACTCTTGCCTAGAAAATCCCATGGACGAAGGAGCCTGATAGGCTGCAGTCCATGAGGTCGATAAGAGTCTGACACGACTGAACGACTTCACTTTCACTTTTCACTTTCGTGCACTGGAGAAGGCAATGGCAACCCACTCCAGTGTTCTTGCCTGGAGAATCCCAGGGACGGGGGAGCCAGGTGGGCTGCCGTCTATGGGGTTGCACAGAGTCGGACACGACTGAAGTGACTTAGCAGCAGCAGCAGCAGCAGGTCAGTGTGGTAAGACTTGGAGCTCTTATCAGGACAGTTGTGTATCTGCTACTGGCAGGGAGATATTTGAGGAAAGAGGTTTTGTCTTCTGTTTGCAATGCTTTGAAGGTAACCAGAGCTGTGTCTTATATGCTAATTGCTGTACTTAGGAAAACCAAAGGATTGGGCTGAACTGCAAGTGAGCAGCAAAAGTCTCCTTGACTTAAAGCACCTGTGGTAGGCAGAAGAGAGGGAGAGAATGCCTGCATAAGAACTAGAGTGTCTGGGCAGGGGTGGGGTGGAATGAGAGTGTGCAGCTACCGTCTAATTTTATTCTGTCAGGTTCAGAGGTATTGACGAGAACTCTGATCAGAATCACACTGACATTTGCCAACATACCAACACTTCGTAGCTTCGATCAGAGGTTTGAAAATTTTCTTTTCCCATTATAGCTGGTTTTGCAATGAATATTGATTTTATTGTGTTGGCTTCTCTTTTGTTTTGTTTGCTCTTAATGAGCAAAAACAGCTATTTGATGACTAGAGGCACTGAAAACCCTTGCCTGTATTTGCAGTAGAAAAAGCAAGTGGTAAGCTTTGTCCTCATGTCAGTGCTGATGCTCTGGGCTCTGACTTTCTGCAAAGATTGTTACAGTCATTTTTCTTTTCTCAGCTTAATTCTGGAGCCGCAGGCCTTTTATGACACATACAACTTTATGGAATGGTAAGAAACAAATGCTTCTGCACAGGGAGGTCATTCTGTTATGGTTCTAACACACTACTTTTCCTAAAGTAATTGACATTGACAGAGATTTGGAATTATGTGGTAATACATGTTGGAGAGTTAATACATGACCAGGTAACCTGCCTAAGACATACTGCAGTTGCTTCATCTGGTCAGACATTGGGATGCCAAATTGTGTCTGTCTGGCTGGAGTTTGGCTTGCATTTGAAATCAAACAGCCCCTTACCATAAACCAATTCTTCACATCCCTCAGATGAAATGGAAGTAGTGAGGACTAGCTTTGGGGGCAGTGCAGTTTTGCAAGATATCTAAGGTATAAAGTCCTATTATTGATAGCGTGTGTTGCTAGTTCATAATGGTCAAAAATTCTCTTTGCCAAAGCACAGTTATTATAATTAACATGCACATTTTCATATCAACTAGGAGGAAAAGAAAATTGCATCACTTTGTAAGTTTTGAGCATTTCTACACTGAGTTTTAAAATGTTGTTGTTGTGTTGTTGTTCAGTCTCCAAGTCACGTCCTACTCTTTGCGACCCCTCCGACTGCAGCAAACCAGGTCTCTCTGTCCCTCACCATCTCCTGAAGTTTGCCCAAGTTCGTGTCCATTGAATCGGTGAGACCAGCCAACCATTTCATCCTCTGTCACCCTCCTTTACTCCTGCCCTCAATCTTTCCCAGTACCAAAGCTTTTTCTGATGAGTTGGCTCTTTTCATCAGGTGGCCAAATTATTGGAGCTTCAGCTTCAGCATCAGTCTTTCCAATGAGTATTCAAGGTTGATTTCACTTAAGATTGACTGGTTTGATCTTCTTGCTGTTGAAGGGACTCTCAAGAGTCTTCTCCAGCACCAGAATTTAAAGGCATCAATTCTTTGGCACTCAGCCTTATTTATGATCCAATTCTCACATCTGTGTACAACTGCTGGGAAGACTTGACTATACGGATCTTTGTTGGAAAAAATGATGTCTTTGCTTTTTAATATACTGTCTAGGTTTGTCACAGCTTTTCTTCCAAGGAGTATGCATCTTCTAGTTTCATGGCTGCAGTCACCATCCACAGTGATTGTAGAACCCAAGAAGAGGAAATCTGTCACTGCTTCCATCTTTTACCTTCCATTTGCATGAAGTTATGGGACTGTATGCCATGATCTTAGCCTTTTTTTTTTACTTTATTTTACTTTACAATACTGTATTGGTTTTGCCATACATCAACATGAATCTGCCGCAGGTGTATGCGTATTCCCAATCCTGAACCCCCCTCCCATCTCCCTCCCCATATCATCTCTCTGGGTCATTCCAGTGCACCAGCCCCAAGCATCTTGTATCCTGCATTGAACCTAGACTAGCTTTTATTTTTAATATTGAACTTTAAGCCAGCTCTTTCATTCTCCTCTTTCACCCTCATCAAGAGGCTCTCTAGGTCCCCTTTGCTTTCTGCCATTAGAGTGGTATCATCTGTGTATCTGAGGTTGTTGATATTTCTCCTGGAAATTTTGCTTCCAGCTTGTAACTCATCCAGCCTGGCATTTTGTATGATGTGCTCTGCATATAGGACTTCCCTGGTGGCTCAGAGGTTAAAGCGTCTGTCTACAATGTGGGAGACCCAGGTTCGATCCCTGGGTCGGGAAGATCCCTTGGAGAAGGAAATGGCAATGCACTTCAGTACTATTGCTTGGAAAATCCCATGGACAGAGGAGCTTGGTAGGCTACAGTCCATGGGGTCGCAAAGAATCAGACACGACTGAGCGACTTCACTCACTCACTCACTCTGCATATGAGTTAAACAAACTGGGTGATAATGAACAGCCTTGTCATACTTCTTTCTCAATTTTGAACCAGTCAGTGATTCCATATAAGATTCTAACTGTTGCTTCTTGACCTGCATACATTTTTCTCAAGAGACAGGTAAGCTGGTTTGGTATTCCCATCTCTTTAAGTGTTTTCTCAGTTTGTTATGATCCACACAGTCTAAGGCTTTAGTGTAGTCAATAACAGATTTTTTTTTTCTTTCTGGAATTCTTTTGCTTTCTCTATGATCCAGTGGATGTTGAAAATTTTAAGGGAAGGACTGGGAGTTTGGGGTTAGCAGATTCAAGATATTATATATAAAATGGATAGACAACAAGGTCCTACTGTATAGTCAATATCCTTGGAGAACTGTATTCAATATCTTTGAGAAACCATAATTAAAAATGACTTGAAAAAGAATGTATATATACATGTAACTGAATCACTTTGCTATACAGAAGAAATTGATACAACATTGTAAATCAACTATACTTCAACAACATTTTAAAAAATGAAAATAAACTAAAATAATGATATTTTGTAATGAGGAAACTGGGTGCTTCTTTCTTGTACTGAATGAGTCACTAAGGAGGTGTTCCCTTGACTATGCCTCTAAGGTATAGGAATGCTATAAAACAACATTATTATAAGTTTGCCTTAATTAGTTTTATAGACTTTAAAAATGAGTTTCTCTGAATTTTTATCCCAGTTTTCTTTTAAAACTATAATTACTGTTTTCTATATAACATGTATCCTGTATTTATAATGCTAATAAGACCCCAGAAATAAAACAAAATAAACTTTCTCTAAGACATTGTGCTAACTGGAAGACTTTGTCTAAATTTATAAAAGGTAATCCTCCTGCTTTTCCCTCCAAATCAGCCCTATTATTCTGATGAAAAACTGAACCTAGGAAGATTTTTTTTCCTATGATTTTAATTTTAGTGCCAAGGAGTAGTTATGTGAGACGACAGTAAATAAAGTAGTGAGTGCTGCACGCCATGTGTGAGGGGTGAGGTTCTGGCTTCAGGTCTCCGATGCTGTGCAGCAAGTCACTGCCTGCTTGGCAGCTTGTGCAGTGCAATTGCTCTACATCACTGTTTCTATGCCTTCCAGCCGGTCCTCTGCCCAAGGTCTCCGGAGACCAAGTCAAGGTGTCCACTGGCTTCATCCTCATTTTGGAGACATGACAAGGCAGAGATCCCCGGCAGGCTTTCTCAGGCTTTGTCAGGGCTCATTTCCTGTGGCTGTGTGGCTGAGGTCCCACTGTCTGGCTGGCTGGCTACTGAAACCGTATAGAAGCCCCTAAGCCCTCCTCTTTTGTAGCAAGTGGCTTCAGCTTGAGTCTCTCCAGCCTCTCCTGAGTCTCAAATGACTGGCTCCGGAGTTAATGATCAGAAAAAGTGAAGATATAGAAACAAAGAATAGGTTTTGGGCTGACAATCTATACACAGCAGAATCACTGAAAGATACAGATAAAGAAAGACTCAGATACACATATTCCTAAATTGTTTTTCCAAGAAGCAGGTCCCCCACAAGGTGAAAACTACTGGCCACAGGCACATAAGCCTCAGATCAGTTGAAACCAAAAAAGTTTATGGTGCTTGAAATTTCACCTTGGTGCCAATCAACCGAAGAATGAGCACAAGCCAGTGAGTGGCCTGTTCTCCTTGCTTGGCACCCTGCAATAAATTCTATGCTCTCCTTCACCACAGCCTGGTGTCAGTAGGTTGTCTGTACTGCTCATGGGAGCCAGAGATCACTCTCCACACCCAGAGGCCACGCTCAGGCCCTTTTGTGTATCTCCCAGACACTGTGGCAGTTTGCTCTTCTGAGACAATCAGGGACGAGTCCCTCATGCTTTGAATGATTGGTTTCAGGAAGGACCCATCCCCTTTTCAGGGATCACCTAATTAGCTCAGGTGCAGCCAGGATGATCACCATTTTGATTAACTCAAATTCTTTTCAACTAAAAAATTCTCCTCAACTTTGTTGTATGATGTGATCTAACTGGAATAGCGAAATGCATTCTATTCATAGTCCTGTCCTCACCCAAGGGAAGGGGTGATACAGAGTTTGGACACTAAGGGCTGGGGGCCACAGAGGCCTTCTCAGACTTCTGCCACAGCTCAGCTTCTTTAACTTAACTCCTTGTTCTGAAAAGAGCAGCCAATTCTACTAATTGATGTGCTTGAAGTACGGAATCTTTCTGAGTGCCAGGACTATTACATTAAACCTGAAATAAACATGTGTGAGAAATGACAGATAAGAATGGCACTGAGGATATTTATTCTTCTGTTTCTAATTATATGTCCATCTGCCTGACAAAGCCCCCATTCCCGCCGTGAGAAAAAGGTGCCTCAAAATGCTGGATATTTAAAAAATATCTCTAATGAATAAATGAGCCGGGAATTTAGTAACATCCACAGAAAAGCCTAAAGCTAAATGAAAATGAACACTCAAAATGCTGCAACCTTTTGGACTGTAGCCCACCAGGCTCCTCTGTCCATGGGATTTTTCAGGCAAGAACACTAGGGTGGGTTGCCCTTCTCTTCTTCAGGGGATCTTTCCAACACAGGGATTGAACCCACAATCTCCTGTCTTTCCTGCATTGGATTCTTTACCAGCTGAGCTACCAGGGAAGCTATACATCAATTTAAAATTTTTTTTTTTAATAATAGAAAAAATTCTGTAGTAGCCCCAGATATGTGGTAGAAACAAATACAAACCTGTACTTCCCCAAGTAACTCATCTTCACATTGGCCTGCAAGTGTTTTACATAATAAGGCCTCTCAAAATATAACTTTGTCATTACAAATTTCTCTCTCTTTCACACACATACACGTCATGAAGGGGAGTAAGCTGAAGAAAAATACAAAAAGAAATCAGAGATTCTGGCCATCTCTATACAAGCAGTAGTTGAAACAAAAAAAGTGATACAGTTTAGAGGAAATAATTATAACACATTATTTTGAATGATATGATTTTCCATACAAAATACTCCAAAGAATCTACAGAATTTTCAGCACCTAATGGAAAACTATGACAAGTTTCCTGAATATCTTCTACAAAAAGTAACTGAATTTTTCTGCCTTAACACATTGATAGAAAATACAGTTATGGAAACATACCATTTATAGGACCATGAAAATATAAAATGGACTTCCCAGGTGGTGTTAGTGCTAAAGAACCTGTCTGCCAATGCAGGAGACATCAGCGACAGAGGTTCAATCCCTGGGTGGGGAAGATCCCTTGGAGGAGGGCATGGTAGCCCGCTCCAGTATTCTTGCCTGGAGAATCCCATGGACAGAGATAAGCCACAGTTCAAAGTGTTCAAAGAGTTGAACAAAACTGAAGCAACTTAGCGTGCATGAAAATATGAAACAGGAATAAACAAAAAAATGTTTCAAAACCTTCATGAAATAAAACTTTACTAAAAGACATTCGAGAAGGCCAGTAATGGAGAGATACAACAGCTTCACACATTCAGAAACCAATGGTGAAAGTGACTTTCCTGGTGGTCTAGCAGTTAAGACTCCATGCTCCCAATGCTGGGGACCTGGGTGCAATACCGGTCAGGGAACTAGATCCTACGTGCTGCAACTCAGAATCTGCATGCTGCAATTAAAGGCCCTGCTTGCCACAACTAAGACCCAACTCAGTCAAATAAATAAAAATGCTAAAAAGTAAATAAAATAAAAGCACAGAAGGTGTGGATGCTGTAAAGAAAAATAACACAGGCACTGAGAGTGTAACCATCAAAAAACTCTGAATGAGGAAAATGGCAAAAGAAAAAAATAACAACAGTAAACAAACAGCAACAAAACCACAATGCAGAGAGATCTTAGCCCTTCCCACAGATTCAATGCATTGAAATAAAAGGTCTAACAAGCTTAGAATTTTTAATACTATGAGGGCTGAAGTATATGTGTACAAAGATACAAATGGTTATAAATTAGCCAGACTGAAGAGTCTCAAAACAATGCTCTAAATATTTAGAAACTTCATTTATTACAGAACTATACTGAGGATTGGTGATGAAGAATTTTAAATCAGAAAAAAAAAAAAAAAGATTCCTACCTACTTCCCCAAATAAGTTAATGATGGACTGAAACCTAAGTGGGAAAGTCAAACCATAAAACTTTTAGAAGGCACTTAAGAGAATAATAATTTAGTAAAGGAAAAATATCTTAAGCAAAATATAAAGGTATAACCCCCAAGAAAAATGATTGATAAACTAAAATTTCAAAACTTTTGCTTATTAAGACACTGAAAGAGAATAAGTCAACCAATGTACTGGGTTAAGAGGGTTATAATATAAATACTATACAGAGAATTGTTACCTGGGAAAACAAAGAACCCCTATAAATCAAATTTAAAATGATATGCAGTTAAATTGGACAAACATATGGTTGGATACCACATACAGGAAGCTATTGTGATAAATAAATATGGAAGATGATTAAATTTCTTTGTAACTAAATAACTGCAAATTAAAAGCAAACCTGCTAGTTAGGGAGTTTGGGATGAACATGTACACACTGTTATATTTGAAATGGACAACCAAGGTCCTGCCATAGACCACACGGAACTCTGCTCAATGTTATATGGCAGTCTGGATGGGAGGGGAGTTTGAGAAAGAATGTACATGTATATGTATGGTTGAGTCCCTTTGCTGTCCACCTGAAACTACTACAACATTGTTAACTGGCTATACTCCAGCATAAGATAAAATTTTTGGAGAAAATCATACCTGCATGATTGCTGATTTTAAAACCGTGAAAACGTCAAGTGTGTTGACAAGCATTAACAACAGGAACACTTGTGCTTTGCTCCTTGGGTGTAACTTGGGAAACAACCATTTTCTAGTAAAGGTTGTGCTCATGCCATCTAAAGTAACATTTGTATCCTTAAATATATACTCAGAACATTTCTTCCCAGCATTTTTCAACTTATGACACACGTAAACAATGAAAACCTACATATGGCATATACTAATGTTAATTTTTAGGGATCCTGAGAGCATTTGTAATGAAGCTTTGATTTTTTAAAAAAATTCATCAGATTCTCTCTTTTTCTTTAAATTAGTATTTAAAAAGTAAAATAAAAAGTATTTTCAAATAAATCTAATATTAAATTTATCTAAAACCCCTAAATGTTTTTAGAATATTTACGGTAACAATGATTTTGTTTCCATGAATATAACTATATCCACTCTATAATTGCCATTACTGTGTACAGTTCCTGATCCTGACTCTTGCATAATGAATCCTTCACATTCTCAGAAATCAGTATCAACAAAGAACTTTGTTCATGCTGATAAGTAATAAAAGTCAACATTAGCTTCTCAAGCCAATAAACATGTACAATAGTTGAAACCACCTTTTGAGTAAGAACACGCATTTTCCTTTTGTTCAAATGGTAAAGTTGAACATTCTGGAAAAAATGTGAACATATTTTTAATTCATTTGATCTCTTTCACATCAGCTGTCATGGTTAATTTATTTGCCCACTTGACTGGGCAATAGGGAACCCAGATAGTAGGTCAACATTATGTTTCAGTGTCTGTGATGATGTATTTGGATTAGATTAACATTTGGATCTATAGACTGAAGAAAGCAGATTGCCCTTCTCAACTTGATGGGACCCCATTCAGTAAGTCGAAGGCCTGAAAAAACAAAAAGGCTGACCCTTCCCTGAGTGAGAGAGAATTCCTCCTATCTGATTGCTTCGAGCTAGGACTTCCATCTTTTCTAACCTTCAGACTCAAGCTGAAACATCATCTCTCCTTGGGTCTTGAGTGTGCCAGCTTTTAGACTGAAACTTGCACCTTAATTTTCTTGGTTCTCAGGCCCTCAAATTGGACTCAAACTACACCAGCAGTTCTCCTGCTTCTCCCGGTTGCTGAATGTAGATCTTGGAACTTCTCAGCCTCCATAACTGTGTGATATAATTCCTGAAAATAAGTCATATGCATATAGTACTGGCTCTATTTTGTAATTTTATTATTTCAAAATAATACAGGAGCACCAGTTTTCAAAAAGACAATAGTAACAACTCTTTTTGTTAGTAAAAGGGCACATTAACCATAAATGAGTAGGATTATCTGATGTATTTGAAGATGGACTCAAAAGCACTACCTAGAATCCCCAACTCCCCAGTCTTAACTAAATCTCATCTAGTCGGTAGGTGGTGCTCCTTGGACTCCTAGAGCTGAACTCCAAGCAACTCCTAGAACTCTTTGTCTCTGATGATAAAGCCTCACTCTCCAGTCAGCTTTTGTAGTAGATGTCCAGGTGACAGAGGACTTTAGGATGAAACACAGAGCATCCGAGGGCTGGGACCACAATCTAAGGAGAAAGAGAGGGGAAGCTAGTGTTTGAAGAAACCTGCCCAGGGTGCCACCCAAAGTAGACCTCCCTGGGGAGCCTCAGGATGGAGTCAACCGATATTTTGCAGCATATTTTGAGGGCAGAAGGAGAAGGGGGTGACAAAGGATGAGATGGTTGGATGGCATCATCAACTTAATGGACATGAGTTTGAGAAAACTCCAGGAAACAGTGAAAGACAGAAGTCTGGTGTGCTGCAGTCTGTGGGATCACAGAGTCAGACATGACTGAGTGACTGGAAAACAATAATAATTATAGTCTAATATGCATGTCTCTTGAAAATCTCTAGAATAGAGAAATTTCTTCACATATGCACTGAGCACATATGCTGAAAAAAAAAAAAAGTTCACAGAAGCACTCTTTGTAAAAGCAAAACACAGGAAAAAACTCAATGTATAACAAAGGTTAAAAAAAAAATCAGACAATAGAATACTTTACCCTACTGAAATGAATTAATTGTAACCACTTACAACAACTTGAATGAAATACATGCTCATACTACAGAGCAAATGAAAAGTTACAGAAAAATATATACAAACTAAACATATTCCCCTGTGGTGCTAGTGTTAAAGAATCCATCTGCCAAGGCAAGAGACATGGGTTCAGTCCTGGGTAGGGAAGATCCCGTGGAGGAGGGCATCTCAATCCACTCCAGTATTCTTGCCTGGAGAATCCCATGCACAAAGGAGCCTGGTGGGCTTCAGTTCAGAGAGTTGCAAAGAGTCAGACAGGACTGAAGCAATTTAGCATGCACGTACAAACATATTACAGATATTTATTTTTATTTGAATAATGCAATACACATGTTACACACTATACAATACAAATAAATAACAAGGAACCCACACGAATAAATACAAATACAAAGAAAAAGAAGGAGGACTTCCCTGGTGGTTCAGTGGTTAAGATTCCATGCTCCCATTGCAGGAGGCACAGGTTCAATTTTGATCCTTGGTCAGGGAAGATCCCACATGCCATGTAACAACGCAGGAAAAAGAAGAAGAAAATAGAAGACACTGAATTTCATGATGATAGTTCCAGTCAAGAGAAAAGGCAATTGGGAAGGAATGTGGATATGACGCAAAAGCTGATAATAATAACTTTAAAGTTAATTATGTTCTTTATTTTCTTAAATGGGATAGTGGATATTTAGGTGATCATTGTATCATTATTATTTACATCTTCATACATTTAAAAAATTATTTTTTACTTATGTTTTGATAAAAATAAAGCAGTTAAAAATATAACCTTAATTTTTAAATCAAACTTACACTCAATATGAAATAATTCTGCAATTAAATGCATTCATTACATTTAAAATCTCTAATGAAGTTGGCTTAAAGCTTAACATTCAGAAAACGAAGAACATGGCATCTGGTCCCATCACTTCATGGGAAATAGATGGGGAAAGAGTGGAAACAGTGTCAGACTTTATTTTTGGGGGGCTCCAAAATCACTGCAGATGGTGATTGCAGCCATGAAATTAAAAGATGCTCACTCCTTGGAATGAAAGTTATGACCAACCTAGATAGCATGTTTAAAAACAGAGACATTACTTTGCCAGCAAAGGTCCATCTAGTCAAGGCTATGGTTTTTCCAGTAGTCAAGTATGGATGTGAGAGTTTGACTGTGAAGAAAGCTGAGGGCCAAAGAATTGATGCTTTTGAAGTGTGGTGTTGGAAAAGACTCTTGAGAGTCCCTTGGACTGCAAGGAGATCCAACGAGTCCATTCTAAAGGAGATCAGTCTTGGGTGTTCATTGGAAGGACTGATGCTAAAGGAGAAACTCCAATACTTTGGCCAACTGATGCGAAGAGTTAACTCATTGGAAAAGACTCTGATGCTGGGAGGGATTGGGGGCAGGAGGAGAAGGGGACGACAGAGGATGAGATGGCTGGATGGCATCACTGACTCGATGGACGTGAGTCTGAGTGGACTCTGGGAGTTGGTGATGGACAAGGAGGCCTGGCGCGCTGTGATTCATGGGGTCACAAAGAGTCAGACACGACTGAGCAATTGAACTGAACTGAATTATTACTTTTTAGGAAATTAATCCTAAAATGTTTCAAAAGAGAAAATATATTGTACATCCTTGAATAAGGAACATGAGACTGAATTTTAGTAAAAAACTGACAAAATGATCTGACCAGGAAAGAAGCATCTTTGAAAAATTGACTGTTAAGGTGTTTTTGTTTGAAGGGAGAAAGGCCTTCCGGGACATTATATTCTTAAAGATGAATGAATCTCAAAGACACACCATGAATGGGAGCGAGAAGTGGACATCAGTTTGTCAGGGACAAGCTTCCTCTCCTCTCTTGCTCTGACCTGAGAGCAGGCGAGCACCACGTTCTTCCCTCTGTAAATTCAATAGTTGGTCTTGGCAAGTCCGGGATGTTATTCAGCTCTGCTTAAGAAGGTAGCATCTCCAACTCTTATTCACAAAGAAACAGCAATTTCTCTTTTCTGTGTGAAAGTCTCCTTTGGTGGAGCCTCACAAGGCCTGAATTGTCCACATTCACATTGGTAAGGCTGGCTTTGTCACATAGGAGGTAAATATACTCCCAGATACAAAAGCAGTGGGACACAGAACAGTTGAGCCCATGGGCTTAACACTTCCTTATTCATTCATTAATTTCATAGTGGACTAATATTGGTCAATGTCTACACTACAAGAGCTAAATCAGCCAAGATCAGCCTCAAAGGAGGTGATAGTCCAAAAGAGGAAGAAAGAATAAGTAGATCCTACATAGGAAAGAACTAATCTACACAGTGTATGTGCTAAGTTGCTTCAGTTGTGTCTGACTCTTTGCAGACCCATGGAGTGTAGCCCGCCTGGCTCCTCTGCCCATGGGATCTTCCAGGTCAGAATACTGGAGTGGGTTGCCATTTCATCCTTCAGGGGATCTTCCCGACCCAGGGATGGAACCTATGTCTCTGAGGTTCCCTGCATTGGCAGGCAGGTTCTGGACCATTAGCACCACCTAGGGAGATCGAGCAAATTAGAAAGGTCTCCCATTCTTAAGGTCTTGAAAATCTGCATAGAGATTGTCCAGCCTGCCAATGAGATACTCATGCCTCTATTGTATATATACATGAAATACATTTTCATACTCCTCATGTGATGTGAGCATCCTCAAATTAGTAATTAATTTAAGAATGGCTAGAATCAGTGAACTAGGGGTCTGCCTTGGAGAGACGAAATAGGACAATGTCTCCACAGCACAGAGCCTTGTGTAAAGCATGATGAACTCACAAAATCTATGCAAGATTCAAGCACACAAAGCTTTATAACAGGGAACTCTACATTGTAACAAACGGGAGGATTTGAACACCAGGATAGAAGGAAGACAGGTTTAATAAGATTATTTTTAAATGCTCAGAGAAATAAAGTGATAAATAAATAAAGAGTACACTAAGTCCCCTACATATGAACGAGTTCCAATCTGAGAGTGCATTTGTAATCCAATTTGTTTGAAAGTCCAACAAATTTAGCCTAGATATCCAAGTAACACAGTCAGCTATACAGTACTGCTCTGTAATTGGTTTATAATAATTTGCACACACATAATACATTAAAAATGAGCAAACACACACACACACACAAACACACACACGCAAACAAAGAAGAAATTTTTAATCTTATACTGCATTACCTTGAAAAGTACAGTAGTACGGCACAACAGCTGGCAAACAGGCAAGGAGAGTTCCTGACTGGAGCAGGGAGAGGAGATGGGAGGCGGTGGAGGGAAGGACTGTTAGCAATAGGAGATGGGGGACAAGCTGCAGTTTTGCTCACACCTGATGTTCACATCTTCGAAAGATTGCAACTTGAAGGCTTGTGTATAGGGAACTTAATGCATAACACTGCAGGAAAATAAGTCAGAGTCTTTGGGAGTTTTATAACATGAGTTGGCGATGAAGATTTGGTTGAGACTTTGTTAAGAAAAAAATTAAAATGCTGAGAGTAAAGTGAGTATGTGATTAGTTAACTTTTTTCTCTATAAAGTTCTTCTGATAGGAACTTTGCTACATGTTAAATGAGATTCAGAGAATCTTTCAAACTGCTGAGGGAATCAACCTCTCAGCCAAGAAATGCAGTTGCTATCCTTTTCACCAATATCAGCTTTAAGTATTGCATGGTGTTACCTCTGTTGGCATTTTGGGACTCCCTCCTCTCAAGTGGTTAGATCTGATGAAGCAGCTGGACTGTCACTGACACACGCAGTGGTAAGAAACTAGGTTCTTGTGAGGTTGTGACTCCAATACAGATCCCCGCAATGTAAATCTGATGTCAGCTATTTTCATCTCATTATGGTTATCTAATACTATTTTTTTAATTAATTAATTTATTTTAATTAGAGGCTAATTACTTTGCAATATTGTTGTGGTTTGGGCCTACATTGACAAGAATCAGCCACGGGTATACATGTGTCCCATCATCCTGAACCCCCCTCCCATCTCCCTCCCCACCCCATCCCTCCGGATTGTCCCAGAGCATGACCTTTGGGTGCCCTGCTTCCTGCATCAAACTTGCACTGGTCATCTATTTAACATATGGTAATATACATGTTTCAATGCTGTTCTCTCACATTGTCCCATCCTCACCCTCTCCCACAGAGCCCAAAAGTCTGTTCTTTATATCTGTGTCTCTTTTGCTGTCTCGCATATAGGGTCATTTTTACCATCTTTCTAAATTATATATATATGTGTTAGTATACTGTATTGGTGTTTTTCTTTCTGGCTTACTTCACTCTGTAGAATAGGCTCCAGTTGCATCCACCTCATTAGAATTAACTCAAATGCGTTCTTCTTTTAATAGCTGAGTAATATTCCATTGTGTATATGTACCACAACTTCCTTATCCTTACGTCTGCTGATGGACATCTAGGTTGCTTCCATGTCCTAGCTATTGTAAACAGTGCTGCAGTAAACACTGAGGTACATGTGTCTCTTTCAGTTATGGTTGCCTCAGTGTGTATGCCCAGCAGTGGGATTGCTGGGTTGTATGGCAGTTCTATTTCCAGTTTTTTAAGGAATCTCCACACTGTTCTCCATAATGACTGTACTAGTTTGCATTCCCACCAACAGTGTAAGAGGGTGGTTATCTAATACTCAATAATTACTGCTACCTAACTAATCACGTTGCATATATCTCTTAATTTACTTCACCTACAACACAATGGGCTTCCCTCGCAGCTCAGCTGGTAAACAATCCTTCTGCAATGCGAGAGACCTGGGTTTGATCCCTGGGTTGAGAAGATCCCCTGGAGAAGGGCAAGGCTACCCACTCCAGTATTCTGGCCTGGAGAATTCCATGGGCTGTATAGTCCATGGGGTCACAAAGAGTCAGACATGACTGAGCGACTTTCACTTCACTTCATTTCACTTCACAACACAATGGAGGGAGCTCATCCTCATTCTACAGATAAGGAGACAGACACTGGGACATTAGGGTATTGCCCAGACTAGCAGAAAGAGATGGAGCCTAAGTCACATAAATTGGAGGTTTCTTAAAGACACATTTGTATGTCTGGCTACTTCAGACAGAAAGAAAATTTTGATTGATTTGTATTTGATCATATTTTTTCCTTTATTAGAGAAATATGAGCCCTGTGTATTTCTTGAAGCACGATTATAAACACAGCTTTGGTAGGTTTAATTTTTTCCTTCAGTTCCCTTTGGTGATGAACCTAATCACTAATGCATAGTAGGCTGTGATAGACACTGAAAGTTTTGTTATTATTCACTCTCAGCGTAGCTTCTTTTTCTTAAAATTAAGAGAACTCTGATTGTATGAGTCCAGCCTAAAATGATATTTTAAAGCCATCTTTGCGTCTAATGGTGGGTATGTTAACAAAATGTCAGCGAATGAAATATAAGCAGATATCTGTTGAGGATCTCTGGAAATTGTATGCCTTTGAAATTGGTGTTATGTCTTTATTTTTATCACTACCTTCTTCTTTCCAGAGGTTAAGTAATCATTTGGGAACTATGCCCAGGAAAGCTGCATAGTAAAAGTGGGAATAAGAAACTGGGTGTCAGATAGTACCTTGGAGTAAGCCTTGATGAGTCTCTTATAGATTTCTTGTCACTTAGAAACTTAAACACACACACACACTTGGTTAAATACTTCAGGCTGTTTTTCTGTTTCATGAAGCCAAATGAAATTCTGTTACAGAGACACTTAGTCAATGCAAATGAGATGCATGACTACTCAGAATCTGCATATTCAGGCAATGCAAGGCAAAACTTAATATTTTCTTAATCAAGAAAATTTAGGAGGTAACTCTTTTTCTAAAACAAGAGCATACATTTCACAGTGAATTTTTTAGGTTCTCTGTTCCAATCTTCTTTGGTAGAAAAGATAGCATTTACTTAGCTACAAGCACTTTGAAATTTCAAGTATATCATTTGTACAACATTTTAAAATTAAGGCTATATTTGATGCTACAAGCAGAAGCATTAAATTATGGGCCAATCAGTATTTGAAGTACTGTGTGATTCTCTTAGAATATTTGATTAACAACAGATGTAGGTATAATCAATAATGCATGTACACTCAGTCAAAAGCCTTGATTTTTGCTCAGCTATTTAACTGAAATCTAAGACATAACATATTTCTAAAGTTCTGTTATTTCTAAACAACAGAATGGGAAAGACTAGAGATGTCTGCAAGAAAATTAGAGATACCAAGGGAAGATTTCATGCAAAGATGGGCTTGATAAAGGACATAAATTATATGGACCTAACAGAAGCAGGAGATATTAAGAAGAGGTGGCAAGAAAACACAGAAGAACTGTACAAAAAAGATCTTCATGACCAAGATAATCACGATGGTGTGATCACTCATCTAGAGCCAGAAATCCTGGAATGTGAAGTCAAGAGGGCCTTAGAAAGCATCACTACAAACAAAGCTAATGGAGGTGATGGAATTCCAGTTGAGCTATTTCAAATCCTGAAAGATGATGCTGTGAAAGTGCTGCACTCAATATGCCAGCACATTTGGAAAACTCAGCAGTGGCCACAGGACTGGAAAAGGTCAGTTTTCATTCCAATCCCAAAGAAAGGCAACGCCAAAGAATGCTCAAACTACTGCACAATTGTACTCATCTCACATGCTAGTAAAGTAATGCTCAAAATTCTCCAAGCCAGGCTTCAGCAATACATGAACTGTGAACTTCCTGATGTTCAAGCTGATTTTAGAAAAGGCAGAGGAACCAGAGATCAAATTGTCAACATCCGCTGGATCAAGGAGGAGAGTTCCAGGAAAACATCCATTTCTGCTTTATTGACTATGCCAAAGCCTTTGACTGTGTGGATCACAATAAACTGTGGAAAATTCTGAAAGAGATGGGAATACCAGGCCACCTGACATGCCTCTTAGAAACCTATATGCAGGTCAGGAAGCAACAGTTAGAACTGGACATGGAACAACAGACTGGTTCCAAATAGGAAAAGGAGTACGACAAGGCTGTATATTGTCACCCTGCTTATTTAACTTCTATGCAGAGTACATCATGAGAAACACTGGGCTGGAAGAAGCACAAGCTGGAATCAAGATTGCCGGGAGAAATATCAATAACCTCAGATTTGCAGATGACACCATCCTTATGGCAGAAGTGAAGAGGAACTCAAACCCTCTTGATGAAAGTGAAAGAGGAGAGTGAAAAAGTTGGCTTAAAGCTCAACATTCAAAAAACGAAGATCATGGCATCCGGTCCCATCACTTCATGGGAAATAGATGGAGAAACAGTGGAAACAGTGTCAGACTTTATTTTTGGGGGCTCCAAAATCACTGCAGGTGGTGATTGCAGCCATGAAATTAAAAGACGCTTCTCCTTGGAAGGAAAGTTATGACCAACCTAGATAGCATATTTAAAAGCAGAGACATTACTTTGCCAACAAAGGTCCATCTAATCAAGGCTATGGTTTTTCCAGTAGTCATGTATGGATGTGAGAGTTGGACTGTGAAGAAAGCTGAGCACCAAATAATTGATGCTTTTGAACTGTGGTGTTGGAAAAGACTCTTGAGAGTCTCTTGGACTGCAAGGAAATCCAACCAGTCCATTCTGAAAGAAATCGGTCCTGGCTGTTCATTGGAAGGACTGATGCTAAAGGAGAAACTCCAATACTTTGGCTACCTGATGCGAAGAGTTAATTCATTGGAAAAGACTCTGATGCTGGGAGGGATTGGGGGCAGGAGGCAAAGGGGATGACAGAGGATGAGATGGCTGGATGGCATCACCGACTCCATGGACATGAGTTTGAGTGAACTCTGGGAGTTGGTGATGGACAGGGAGGCCTGACATGCTGTGATTCTTGGGGTCGCAAAGAGTTGGACACAACTGAGTGACTGAACTGAACTGAACTGAAAGTTCTGTTACACTAAAAAAAAAAAAAAAAAAACTCATTATGTTTCCCTAGATACCAATTTTTAACATCCCTAGCAATGTTCCTTTAAGGAGAAATGAGAAAAAGAAGTTTATGTTCATGAAATATCATCTGTCTACATCATAGCAATGGAGTAATAGAAAAACTGAAAGTTTTATTTGTTCTCTTACTCTAGAATTAATCAGGCTATATTTTAGGCAAAAAAATGGATGTAAATAAAATGTTTTCATACTTAAAAGAGGAAAATCTTTAGACTACAAGAAACTCGAGCACTTGCAAGACCAGTGTTAATGGCAAGGGTTAATACTCACTTTTTGGACCAATCACTCGGTGGCTTCCCTGTTGGCTCAGAGGTAAAGGATCTGCCTGCAATACCGGAGACCCAGGTTTGATCCCTGGGTCTGGAAGACCCCCTGTATAAGGGAATGGCAACCCACTCCAGTATCCTTGCTTTAGAGAATTCCATGGGCAGAGGAGCCTAGTGGGCTACAGTCCATGGGGTCACGAAGAGTCCGACAAGACTGAGTGACTGACACTCCCACTTGCACTGGGTGTTTGGTATTTCCACATGATAAAGTGTAATGGAGGGAAACCTTTATTCTTTCTTATGCTGGAAATGCAGTCTATTTTGGGGAACTGTTTCTTTAATTTTCTATCCCTGTGATTTTGTTGGGAGAGACTAGTCAATCTTCAGCCCTCTGATCTCTGGTTGTGTCTGTATTAAAACTGGGCCACTTGGAGTTTTCCACTTGTATTTTCTAATGAGAGCTCAAGGAAAACAATCCCATTTTGTTTATGACGTGAGGGTGTAATTGTAGTGATGCTTGTGGTAAGATTGCAGACCCATGGGCACAACCAACTTGAGAAAATTCCCATACAGAATGAAGCAGAGAGGAAGAAAGGAATAAACTGCTTTATCTTTTCTTGATTTGATTTTGTCAGTCAATGTTTCTCTCTTTTTGAGTAAATTAATTTGTTTTTCTCTCCCCATAACTGAAAAATTCATAATGAGCAGAATAGCATGGGTCATAATTTATTGAATGGATTTATTTAATAACTTACTACACTAGTGATAAAAGATGAAATCTAGCTTTTCCAAAACTTATGATTTATCCAATGAGACAAATAAACTTGAAATAACTGGTACCCAGTTCAGTATCTCAAAGTGCTTTGAGATGACAAAAGAAGGGAGTAATTTTCAGCAAAATCAGAGAAGATCTTAAAGAAGCTAATCTTGGAGCTCAGCCTTAGAGAACGTGCAGAATGAGTAGAAAAGGTGAGAAGAGCATCAAGGATAGGTAAACGAAAACACAAGAGCCTGGGTATGAGGGTGTAAAAGAATTACAGACACCAGGTCCAGCTGCTCAGCGCTAAGAGAAAATAAAGAAGATGGGTTGGTAGAAAGGCAATTTTGCTTTATTTCAGATGCTGGCCACACACTCTCCAACCCCAGACACCAGTGAGCAAGACCTTTTATGGACGGAGGGTGGTGGTGGGGGCGGGGGTGCTGTATGCAGATGCAACAGTCAGCTCTGACAGCCGTCTGACCAGCATCAGTTAATCTTCAGTTCCGAGGCTGGTTTGTCCCCGTTTCTTTGAGGCCAGTTCTCAGACCTGTGGCTCCTTATGTCATGTCCAGTCTGGTCATTGTGTAGTTAACTTCTTCCACTTGGTTTCAGTATCTGTAAGACAGATCATAGGATATGGCTCAGGATACTATCTACAGCCTTGGAGGAGCCACTCAAGATCCTTGACTTTGGTTAATGATTACATTATTATTATTATTATTATTATTATTTGGTGTCCTTTGAATATTTTCCTTTGTTTCTGTATTTCTCACTTCTCTGATTAAACTTACCTTTTGGCTAAAGTTTTTGCACGGACAAAATGCAGGCTGAGGACATAGAGATCAAGGACCCTATATAGGGTCATGTTCCATTTCCTAACACATTGGATGTTTGAGAGAAGAGTGAATGTCACAGCATAGCTCTGGCATGAGATGTCTCTGTGTTAAAGGGGTGATTGGAGGTGGACCTTTAAATATACATACTCGATGGATGTGAGTCTGAGTGAACTCTGGGAGTTGGTGATGGACAGGGAGGCCTGGTGTGCTGCGATTCATGGGGTCACAAAGAGTCGGACACGACTGAGCGACTGAACTGGACTGAAGGTATGGGTTTCTAGGACCAGATGTTCTATGCTTTCACAATATAGCCATTGAAGTGTTTAGGTTCACAATGGGAATCTCATTTTATTTTTGAAGAAAAATTCTTGGAATGGGACAATTTGAAAGTAAATAGCATGCTGATAAATGGACTGTAATCAGAAAATCTGGGGAGAAAGATCCCTCTTAGGAATATCTTACAATAGTGCCTGATAGAGAACAAGGGGTTCCATAATAGCTGGTAGCCATAGAAATGGGAAAATCAATGAATTCAGAGAATCCAAATGGGAAATCTACACTGGAGTATCCACTTGCTATTGGAGTTAGGAGAAAATGAGTCAAGAATTATTTCCAACTTCTAGCTTGATTGAAACCTAGAAAATGCTGACATGATTTGATGAATTCCTTATGGACTATGGAACAAATATGGGAAATGGTGATGAATTTGATCTTTATCATATCAAACTGTTGAATTAATAAAACCTCCAGGAGAAGATTCCTGAAGCATAGTTGTAAATATAGGGCTAGAGATTAGACGGGAGATTGGAGTTAGAGAAAATAGCTTGGGGCTTCATTAGAGAATCCTACAGATGATGGGGTGGGAAGTACTGGGATTCTACAGCAACAGTGTACAAAATGAGAAGACTAGGGAATGCTAGAGGATATTCACCTTTATAAGACTAGAAAAAATTTATTGAACATAATTGACAAAGAATGGCTGGCTTTTCAGGAAGGGTGATGATTTGAATTCACATCCCAGACTTTTTTTCTCACCTTCTTGCTGGGCATCTCAACAAATAAAATAACACTCTTAAATGGGTGTGGAGGAAGTCAGTTTGCTACCACAACTTGGTTTTTATTATTTATGGAGGTAACCGAGCCTGGAGTAAATGCCAAGAAATTACATTACCAGCCTGACATCATTTGTGAGAAGAGAGGGCTGCGCCTTCTCTCCTGTGAAATCAAGTCTTGGAGGAGGCTGTGTGTTCCTCCTGGTGTCGGAGGCCCAGGAAACAATTGCACCTAGCAGGCTACATAATATTCCATGTGGTTGGAAGAAGACACTCCTCTTCAAGAGTTTTTAATTAAGACTAAAGCACCACACAGTCTTCATCCCACGCTGCAGTGCAAGGAGTCCCAATGTCGTCACGTGACTTGCCCATTGCCCCACAGCCTGGGACCGTGGTGTCTCTTGGGCTGCCTTAAGAAACCCCCAAATTCTGGCTTTTGAAGATGTGGAGGTATCTAAACTCATGAGAAGAAAAGAGATCCATTTTTAAAAGACTCAGTAAAAGCAGAGAAAGAGGCTAAGTTGAATAATAATAGGAGGTTTCCTTTGAGGCAAAATAAATGAAAAGACAGAAAAAAGTTTGAACAAAAGAGAAATGTAAGCTCTCAAGAGGATGCAGTTAGAACATAAAAAGGGCTTTATGTAACTAAAGATGTATGATATTTGAATTATAAAATTTTGTACAGGGATAGGAAAAGAAGATAGTTGCTTCAGTGGTTGGAGGGAATAATGGAAAAACTATCTAACGAGACAAAAATATTTTTAAAAGTGCTAGTCACAAGAGAAAAGATATAAACTACAGAATAAAACTCAAGTGCCTACAGGATCTTGGCAGATAATATAATTTGTGGATTAGATTAGCAATAAGACAAATTGTATACATTGTGACTGAAATGGCAAGTCCACATCTTGCCTTAAGAGTTTTTTTTTAATTTTATTTTTTAAACACTCAACAGCCAAAAATAAAGCTCGTTTTCTACTGGTAGGGATTTGTAAAGCATATCATAATCTCCAGACTCTGATGTAAAGAAATTGAATAACTACAGGTCACACACGTAACACAAACACACACACAGTACTGTGTTCTCTCCAAAGGGAAACATTCATTCATCATTTATTTAAAAGCTTTTATATACTTGCATATGGGCTTCCCTGGTGGCTCAGTGGTAAAGAATTTGCTTGCAGTGCAGGAGATACAGAGGCATGGGTTCGATCCCTGAGTCAGGAAGATTCCCTGGAGGAGGGCACAGCAACTTACTCCAATATTCTTGCATGGAGAATCCCATGGACAGAGGAGCCTGTAGGGTTCCATAGGGGCTCAATGTATGTGACTGAGCACATACTTGCACATGGCTTTTAAAAACTTACTGTACACCAAAAATAACACATTTTAAGCTATATTGTCTAACAAACTTAAAAAAAAAGAAACAGAAATTAACAAAAATACTCAAAAAATTGAACAGCTTGGAAGCATCCAATGTAAGTTGAATCCTATGAAATTGCTGAAGACCAAGAAATTACACTGCCTCCATTTTGCCAGACATTTTGACCTACAAAATGGTAATCTACATGAGTCAATCTAATAAAACTCTCCATCAGAAAGATAGTGAAAGCTGAAATTCTAAATCACATAGGCATTAACCAAAAATGGGAACATTTCTTAAGAAAGCTAATGATTTAATCAGAATAAAAAATTATATTTTATAAAAAGAAAGAAAAAATAAATATATGTGCAATTTAAGAGACCAGAAAAAAAGATGCAAAAAAGATGTCATTGAGGAGGGATAGATTGGGAGATTAGGACTGACATTTACACACCATCATATCTAAAGTACATAACCAACAGGGACCTACTATATAGCACAGGGAACTCTGCTCAATATTCTGTAATAACCTAAATGGGAAAAGAACTTGAAAAATAATGTTCAGTCACTAGTCACGTCCAACTCTTTGTGACCTCAGGGACTGCAGCATGCCAGGCTTCCTTGTTTTTCCTTGTCTCCTGGAGTTTGCTCAAAAAGAATAGATACATGTATATGTATAACTTGGATAATCCGCTCCAGTATTCTTGCCTGGAAAATCCCATGGACAAAGGAGTCTGGTAGGCTACAGTCAATGGGGTCGGAAAGAGTCAGATACAGCTGGGCAACTGAGCACATATGTAGAAGTGAATCACTTTGCTGTACACCTGAAACTAACACCACATTGTTTATGTGAAATAAAAAGTTAAGAAATTAAAACAAAACAAAAACGTCACAGTTTCTTATTCAATGTCTTATCAAGTAGTTATTTTAAAATAATTGCCTCCTGATAAAACCCACAAAAAGAAGGAATGGGAGACTGTCAGCAGCTGAGAAATTATAAAACAGCTTTTGGAGAAAGAAAGTGAATCTATGGGTAGTGTCTGAAAGAAAGGAGTAGAGGGATCCTCAGTCTGGAATTTGAGTGGAGGGGCCTTGCTGGCTTAGTGAACCAAGCAGAGACCCCAGAGTATATGCTGTGTTAGCAGGTATGAAAACAAAGTATCAGTTTAATGTGGGCTTTTATTTGCATTTTCCTGATTAATGATGTTGATGTAGATATGCAGATGATACCACCCTTATGGCAGAAGTAAAGAGGAACTGAAGAAGCTCTTGATGAAAGTGAAAGAGAAGAGTGAAAAAGCTGGCTTGAAAGTCAACATTCAAAAACTAAGATCATGGCATTTGGTCACATCACCTCATGCAAATAGATGGGAAACAATGGAAACAGTGATAGACTTTATTTTCTTAGGCTCCAAAATCACTGCAGATTGTGACAGCAGCCATGGAATTAAAAGACATTTGCTCCTGAGAAGAAAAGCTATGAACAACCTAGACAGTATATTAAAAAAGCAGAGATGTTACTTTGCCAATGAAGGTCCGTCTAGTCAAGGTTATGGTTTTTCCAGTAGTCATCTATGGATGTGAGTGTTGGACTATAAAAAAAGATGAGCACTGAAGAATTGATGCCTTTGAACTGTGGTGTTGGAGAAGACTCTTGAGAGTCCCTTGGATTGAAAAGAGATCCAATCAATCCATCCTAAAGGAGATCAGTCCTGGGTGTTCATTGGAAGGACTGACGTCGAAGCTGAATCTCCAATACTTTGGCCACCTGATGTGAAGAACTGACTCATTACAAAAGACCCTCATGCTGGAAAAGATTGAAGGCAAGAGGAGAAGGGGACGACAGAGGATGAGATGGTTGGATGGCATCACCGACTCAATGGGCATGAGTTTGAGCAAGCTCTGGGAGTTGGTGATGGCCAGGGAAGCCTGGTGTGCCACAGTCCATGGGGTTGTAAAGAGGTGGACACGACTGAGTGACTGAACTGAACTGAGATATTTGAATAACCTCTTTTTGGAAGGCAACTATGTTCACCACAATACCACAATGCTAATAGCCTCTTCTTGAAGTACTTCTTTCAGTCTAAGCCTTTCCTTTTCCTATTACTTTGTATTCCGTTTCTTTATTAATTCTAAATTTTGAATAAAAGTACTTTGGCTAATACGTACATTGCAAATATTTCCTTCCACTCGGTTGGTTGCCTTTTTGCTCTCTTACTTATGTCTTTCCACGAGTAGACGTTCTTAATTTTCTTTTGGTCCAATAGATTTGTGAGCGTAAAAGCTCATAAGCATACAGAAGAGTGATACAGCACGATGCGTGCATCTTTCTGGCCTTACCCAGAAAACTTAGGTGTATGTGACCAGGAAGCAGGCAGTGGCTGGGAAAGCAGCAGCCAGGCCTTCTGAAGGGCCTCAGAAGGATATAGATTCTACAAACACTGTATGGAAACACTGGGAAGCCTGCCCTCGAAATGCTGAGACACTGTGTTGAGGGATCCCCCAGCTGACTCAAAGCCATTCCCTACATGCTATATGATATACACACACATACATAAACACACGCACACACACCATGTGGCTGTGCATACTTCTGAGGGGCAAGTGTGAGACTTCGTAGATGGTGAGAGCACATAGAAAACCACCCTGACTCTGTGGGCTGAGAAGGAAAAGCATACATTGGAATATTCAGCACTAGAGAAAGCAAACAAGAGGCTTTCTGAAAGAGAACAACCTGGCTTTACAGGATCAAGAGAAGGCACACACGCTTAAAATTCCCCTAGCAGAGGGAGCAAGAAAGTCTAGAACAGGCATAGCCAGAGAAAAAGTTCTGAGAGAGTCTAAGAGAGCCTGACTGGACTGACAGAAGTTATTCCTCACCTGAAACCCATCAGCAAAGACTGGAGGGAGTGGTTACTTCTACAAGTGAGTGAATAGCAATACAAGACTCCTGGGAATCTGAAAAACCAAGGCAACATGACACAATACAGTGATTTTCCAGGAACTAACCCCGAGAAATGTGGAGCTGCAATTTGCCTGAGAAAGACATCAAAATGGTTGTTTCAAGACATCTCAGTGAGCTGCAAGAAAACACAGAAAGACAATTAAATGAATTGAAAAAGACAATACATGCACAAAATGAGAAGTGCAACAGAAAGATGGAAATGATCAAAAATAACCAAACAAATTCTGGAGCTGAAGAATATTATTAATGAAATGAAAAATGCAATGCTCAGTCATGTCCAACTCTTTGTGACCCCATGGACTGTAACCCACCAGGCATTCTCTGTCCATGGAATTTTCCAGGAAAGAATATTGCAGATGGTTGCCTTTTCCTTCTCCAAGAGAGCATAATAGTAGACTTGAAAAAAGCGAAAGAAAGAATTTGTGAATCTGAAGACAGTTCACTGGGAATTATCCCATCAGAGGAAAACAAAGCAGAAAAGATGAAAAGGTGAAGAAAGGCCATGGGATATTATTAGGAGAGACAATGTATGCACCAGTGGAGTTCCAGAAGAAGAGAGGGAAGAAGGGCAGAAGAGTCCTGTTGACTCTGCTCTCAACGTGCATACAGAATCTGATCATCTCTCATCATGTCCACCACTATTTTTCCATCTTGTCTAGACTACAAGACTAAAACCAGTTCCTAAGGAGTCTCTTTGTTTCCGTTTGTGTATCCCCCCAGTCTCTGCAGCTTATTTTTCACATTGTAGCCACAGTAAACCTTTGTTAATATGAAACAGATTGGTTCACTTCAGTTCAGTTCAGTTCAGTTCAGTTCAGTTCAGTTCAGTTCAGTTCAGTAGTCCTGTCTGACTCTTTGCAACCCAATGAACTGCAGCACTCCGGCCTCCCTGTCATTAAAAGTTTGTAATCCTTTCCCATCATACTTAAAATAAAACTCAAACTCATTACCCTGGCCTTCAAAAAGGAAATTATATGATCTATCTCCTCACTGTCTTTCTACTCTCTCATTGCTCACTCAGCTTCAGGTACATGGTCTTATTGTCTTCTGATAACAGGGCATTTACACACCTCTCACTCATGTCTTCACTTCCCAGGAAGCTCAGCTGGTAAAGAATCTGCCTACAATGCAGGAGACCTGGGTTCGATTCCTGGGTTGGGAAGTTCCCCTGGAGAAGGAGTGTTCTTGGGCTTCCCTGGTGGCTCAGATGGTAAAGTAATCTGCCTGCAATGTGGGAGACCTGCAGGAAGAGCCCCTGGAGAAGTTCGTGGCAAACCACTCCAGTATTTTTGCCTGGAGAATCCCCATGGACAGAGGAGCTTAGCTGACTAAAGTCCATGGGGTTGCAGAATCAGACACAACTGAGTGACTAAGCACAGCACAAGTAGATATTATTTATTATTTCTTTTTAATTTGTATCATTCTACATCTATTGCTAAAGACTGTTGGTTATAAGTATTAAATCCTGAATTGAAAAAGAAGGGCTCACAGTTATGTTTTATTTTTTTTCTTTTTGGGGACTTTTTCTCTGACTAGGCCACCGGGTATTTGCAATTAACATTATAACTCCTATTCTGCTTATCAGAAGTTTCAGTAGAGCCCTGTATTTGACACTCTATCCTTTAATTCACTTGGTTACAGAAGTACTTCAGAAGAATACGGCATCCTCTTTGCTAAACCCTGTTCTTCAGTTCATCTTATTCTTTGGGCCCTCATGAAAGTAATTTAATTTGTAAAACAATTTGACAGGGCCAATACTTATTCTTTAATCACATCCAACATATTCAGATAATTGAATGTGTTAAGCCAAGCTTTATCCCTAAAGCAACATTAATCCAATCTCCATAGCAGAAACTTTGTGCCTGTAAAAACTCACACTTGTTTAATCAATAAATAATGATGCTTTTAGAAACATGACACTTTTTAGCATGTTAATTTCAAAATATTTAAAAATTAGTAGCTATCATACAGGACAATTTGAATAATCTATTAAGTATAGTGAAGAAAACAAAGATAAATAAGGTTTATATAATCTTCAAATAATATAATCTCTAGAAGGGAAAATATACAACCACACTTATAACAAAAGGTAGAAGAAGCAGGTACCTAAGGGGCAGTTTTCATAAAGTTACCACATGAGGTGAATTGAAGCAATGATTTTTTCCTGAATAGTTGCACTATGGAAAGCTTCACGGAAGGGTAGTGTTTGAGGAAAACTATAAGGAAATATTATAATAAGGAATACATTACTTTAAATAGCAATAATAATAAATTTATTTTGGACATGATAACATGGTCTGGAAGGAAGAGGGACTTTCCAATACAGAGGAACATCATAAATAAAATCATTAAGGTTGAAAACTTGGTATCTATGGAGCACAACAATAGGTCATTTGGATTGTATCTTTTAAACAAAAGGGTTTCTGAATACATCTGGAAAGTATGTTGGTGTATAGTATAGCTTATTAGGGGCTACGTTTGGACTTTGCAGTCAAAGAAGTACTGCTATTGCAGAAAATCGGTCAACAGTAATATGTAAGGTGGCTTGTATATGGAGAGCACGATGCTATCTTGGTGGCAGGTGACCAAATAGGGAAGAATCTTAGTCAAAGAGACAAGGAAGAGTAAACTATGACCTTAGCAGGAACAAAAATGGGGGAAAAGGAAATGGAGGTAAAGTCAATGAGTCTTAGGAACTGATAGCAAGTGGAGGATAAGGCAAAGGGGAAGATTCAAAAATGCCTGAGAGTGTAAGATTTAGAAATGGAGGGTGAACAAGACCACCTTAATGAGAGGGGTGGAAGGGGAGTCAAGGGTTGCTTTTGGACATACTGAGTTTTGGGTAACAGGCATCCATCTAGAGATACTCAGTGGGGAGTGAGTTTCCAAGTCCTGGAACATGGGACAAAGGTTAACAACGAAGATGTCAGTCTTAAAATCTTTTGTATGCAGCAAGGGCTGAGTTATTAGGGATGAAAGTGGTTTCCATTGGGTAACTATGGAGATATAAGGCTGGAGGCATTCCATAAAAATCAAGCACGTGCAGGAAGCATGGAGGGAGAGGCGCTATGAGAAGTCAGATAATTTAAAGTAGAATAAGACAAATGCAGAGTTATAATCATTTGAATTCTCTCTGTGAGATAAGCAGAAAGCCTAGACCACTGGGCAGTGTGTGAGTCAGAATGGCAATTCAGAAAGAATTCAGCAGACCAACGTATTGAGTTTTCCAGTTTGGGTTTGCAATCTGATGAAGGAAAAGGCAGAATTCAGATACAAAGTGAAAGAGAACTGAAACAGAGGTGTCAGGTGAATGCAAGAGAGTTCAGTTGGATTCAGATTATCCTAGCATCAAAGGTCGGTTTTAAAGGGAGTTTGTAGTCATGGGCTTGCACCAGGACAGAGACCTGATCTGGGTGGAGGTGAATCATTCATTATGGACATCATTTTTATCACATGTTTTTGGATTTGTGGTCTCAGCTTCAGCCTAACATTTGTGCACCAGCTAGGTATGGGGCTAGAAAAATGGGAGAAGTAGCAGAGTGCTCCGAAAGAAAGTTATTTGAATGCAACTTTCAACACCTTCTGAAAAACATCACAGAGTCAACTCTAGTTTAGCCATCAACAGTGGTAGGAGGACCATTGGTCAGACAGAAGAACATTTGCAAGAATGAGGAGGCTTCTGGGAGATAACTCATCCTGGGTGAAGAAGCTGTTTATTATGAGCAGACCCTGGAATTTTAGTGGCCAGAGGAAGTAGTGATTCAAGGCACAGAATTATAACTACAAGTGCTATGCCACTGCTAAGTCGCTTCAGTTGTGTCTGACTCTGTGTGACCCCAAAGACGGCAGCCCACCAGGCTCCCCCGTCCCTGGGATTTTCCAGGCAAGAACACTGGAGTGGGTTGTCATTTCCTTCTCCAATGCATGAAAGTGAAGTCGCTCAGTCATGTCCAACTCTTCGCGATCCCATGGACTGCAGCCCACCAGGCTCCTCCATCCATGGGATTTTCCAGGCAAGAGTACTGAAGTGGGGTGCCATTGCCTTCTCCTTGCTATGCCACTAAAACCTCTTAAAATAGTCAACCTCAGGTAAGTATTTTATTGGAGAGTTCCCAAAGTCAAGGGAGTCATTTCCTCTCACCTCCTAGATTTATAACAAGGGGTTAGTGCCCTGTGAAGTTGACACGGGGTAGGTGGAGAGACCTTGGATCCAGATGGGCTGGTGTTAATAACCACAGGTGCTATATTAGCAGCGGGACTTCAGTGGAAGTGGGCTTATTTGTGAATACATGTAAATTACCTTCTAAAAACTGCCCATCTGTCTCCCCCAAAATTGAATGAATGTGTGTGCATAAATACACATATACACTGGTGAACTCACACGTGTTTATATGGACACATCACAAATAGTCCTGTTTCATGTAATATAATCAACACATTAATGGAAATGGAAATCTGAGTTACTTCCATTAATGTGCCCTGGTTTGACCCATCGGTTGGTAAGGCCCAAAGAAATTAGGATGACGTGTATAATTGAATAAATGTTCCCAGATTTCTCAGCAGTTTCTGCTACACAGTGGAAAGGTGTTATATAAAATAGGTGTCTTTTAAAGTCAGTGGGCTGTAGCTGCAGGTCACACTAGTATCAGATGACGCTATTGAAAATGAGTTTCATGGTCACAAATGTTTGAGAAACTCTGGATTGAATTAGTTGAACTATTTATTAAAAGCTTTCTTTGAGGCTTTCAAATGCTAATTGTCCATTGACTCTAAGAGAGGGCACATTTTGCAAAATTGCAAAACTTTGAAAATGAATCCTTTCTTCACAGAGCTTTCCATGAAAAATAGTTTTCCATACTAGAGGTTTATAAATACTGTTCTAATTAGATGAGGGGCTTCCCTGGTGGCTTAGATAGTAAAAAAAAAAAAAATCTGTCTCCAATGCCTGAGACTTGGGATTCGCTCCCTGGGTCAGGAAGATTCCCTGGAGAAGAGAATGGCTACCCACTCCAGTATTCTTGCCTGGAGAATTCCATAAACAGAGAAGCCTGGCAGGCTACAGTCCATGGGGTCTCAAAGAGTTGAACACAACTGAGCAACACACACACACTAATTAGATGGGAATTAATTTTAGAAAAGACTATCTGCTGTTCTCTAATTCCATTCCCCAAAATCTTTAATCAGAGTAAAATAAATTTAAAAAATGGCGGAAAGATAGAGAATTTCACGAAGTAAGATGGTTAAACATTAGAATCTAACTGAAAAGGAACATCAAAATTCAAGAATGTCCAAAGTTAAAGATATTTAGTATAGATTGATGTCATGCACACAGTGTGTTTGCAAAATATTTTATGACTGAATGTATGAATGAAATTTGTATAGTTGTATACTATTTGAAATTGTATAGCTATTTAAGTACTGTATAGAGAGTTCTTTCATGGCATCCCACTCCAGTATTCTTGCCTGGAGAATCTCCATGGACAGAGGAGCCTGGCAGGCTACAGTCCATGAGGTCGCAAAGAGTCGGACAGGACTGAGCAACTAAGCACAGCACAACACGTAGAGTTCCTCTTAGTTAAAATATGTCAGTATTCCTTCTCTTTCTTCCTCCTAGAAAAGGTAAATTAAATACTTGCCTTACAGGTTATGAAATCAAGACCAGTAAAAAGTTTTGTAGATCTTGAACAAAAATAAATTTTGAGTACAGTGCAGCAATATACAGCAAGAGACACAAAGTAATGCACTTTTTTAAGCCAGTCAGTTCATCTCTAGGAATTTATACTAGAAAGCTATTTATTACAAGCAGAAAGAATGAAGAACTACATGAAAAGTCACTTATTATAGAAATATTTGAAATAAAATTAAAAACAATTTGAATCCAAACTGGCATTAATTTGAACTCTAGCTCTGTCATTTTCTACCTGTGTGATCCTAGGAAAGTTAATTTTATAGAGCCTCAACTTGGTAATCCATAAAATGGACATAATGATATATAATTGATGGATATAATAGAAATAATCTAACAATATATTTTAATGTATAATTGACCTAATAAGACTTTAGTGAGGATTAAATAAATACAAATAAAACATTTAGCTCAGGGTTTACACAGATCAATAAAGGTTAGTTAAATGGGGAAATGGCTTAATCATATAGCACAAGACAATAGAATGTTTTCTAGTTATTATTAATATGAAGGTTACATAGAAACATGGAAAAATATAGAGTTTAGTGATAGGTGAAACCTATAAGCTCTTTATAGCAAGTTCAGGATAAATCATTTGTAAAATAACTGTTTGATCTGATTACATGTAATTATTACTATTTTATATGTTCTGTAGCATTCTACATTGAATTTATGCAAATTTTCTTTTAAAGCTAGAGAGAGCTAGAGATCTTACATGAGGTTGACTTGTGATGATATCATGACAATTTTAAGTCTCAGTGTTAGGTGAGGAAGCAACATTTTACTGAATAATGAACCTATTTGACTTGGAGACTTGGAGACAACCTTTAGAACAGTAGTTTCTGATTTATAAGATGTTTTCACATACACTATTTTTTTGACCACATTATGCAGTTTGTGGGACCTCTGTTCCCTGACCTGGATTGAACTCAGGCCCTTGGCGGTTAGAGCTCAGAATCCTAACCACTAGATTGACAGGAAATTCCCTTACAGTATGTTTTTAATTCCCATAGCAGCACTGTGACTAAAATAGAACAGATATTTTATGAGTGGCCCATGACCCCAGGTTCAAAAAGGTGCTATTTTTGTTGAGTAGCCCATAAACTATATGGTGGAGACAGGACTACAAACCATCTCTTTGTTTCTTGTCCAGACCTCTTAGAGGCTGCCTCTCCTACAAGCTTGCAAATGTTTCTGAATTTGTTCACAAAACCATTCTCCTTATCTGGGACCATGGTACTTTCCCTGTAATATTAAATTGTTGTTCAGTTGCTAAGTCATGTCCAACTCTTTGCAACCCCACGGACTGCAGTAGGCCAGCCACCCTGTCCTTCACTATCAAACGGAGTTTGCACGAATTCATATCCATTGAGTCAGTGGTGCCATTCAGCCATCTCATCCTCTATCGCCCCCTTTCCCTCCTGCCCTCAATCCTTCCCAGCTTCAGGATCTTTTCCAGTGAGTCGACTCTTCCCATCAGGTGGCCTATGTATTGGAGCTTCAGGTTCAGCATTAGTCCTTCCAATGAATATTCAGGGTTGATTTCTTTTAAGATTGACTGGTTTGATCTCCTGATGTCCAAGGAACTCTCAAGAGTCTTCTCCAGCACCACAGTTCAGAAGAATCAATTCGCTGTCACTCAGCCATCTTTATGGTCTAACTATCACATCCATACATGACTACAAGAAAAACTATAGCTTTGTCTAATATGGACTTTTGTGGACAAAGTGATGTCTCCACTCTTTAATATGCTGTCTAGGTTGGTCATAGCTTTTCTTCCAAGGAGCAAGTGTCTTTTAATTTCATGGCTGCCAGTATCATCTTCAGTGATATTGGAGCCCAAGGAGATGAAATCTGTAACTGTTTTCATTCTTTTCTCATCCATTTGTCAGGAAGTGATGAGACCAGATGCAATGATCTTCATTTTTTGAATGCTGAGCTGGAAGCCAGCTTTTTCACTCTCCTCTTTTACTTTCATTAAGAGGCTCTTTAGTGCTTCTTCACTTTTTGCCTAAGGGTAGTGTCATCTGCATATCTGAGGTTATTGATATTTTTCCTGGTAATCTTGATTCCAGCTTGTGCTTCATCCAGTCCAGCGTTTCGCATCATATACTTTGCATAGAAGTTAAATAAGCAGGGTGACAATATACAGCCTGATATATTCTTTTCCAAATTTGAAACCAGCCCATTGTTCCATGTCTTGTTCTAACTGTTCTAACTTGCTTCTTGACTTGTATACAAGTTTCTCATGAGCCAGGTAAGGTGGCCTGGTAATCCCATCTCTTTAAGAATTTTCCAGTTTCTGATCAATATAGTCAAAGGCTTTGGCATAGTCAATAAAGCAGAAGTTTTTCTGAAACTCTTGCTTTTTCTATGACCCAGCGGATGTTGGCAATTTGATCCCTGGTTCCTCTGCCTTTTCTAAATCCAGCTTGAACATCTGGAAGTTCACACACTGTCGAAGCCTTGCTTGGGGAATTTTGAGCCTTACTTTGTTAGCGTGTGAGATGAGTGCAGTTATGCAGTAGTTTGAACATTTTTTGGCATTGCCTTTCTTTGAGATTATAATAAAAACTGACCTTTTCCAGTCCTGTGGCCACTGCTGAGTTTTCCAAATTTCCATCACTTCATGCAAATAGTTTGGGAAACAATGGAAACAGTGACAGACTAATTTTCTTGGGCTCCAAAATCACTGCAGATGGTGGGTGACTTCAACCATGAAATTAAAAGATGCTTGCTCTTTGGAAGAAAAACTATGACCAACCTAGACAGCATATTAAAAAGCAGAGACATTACTTTGCCAACAAAGGTCCATCTAGTCAAAGGTATGGTTTTTCCAGTAGTCATGTATGGATGTGAGTGTTGACTATAAAGAAAGCTGAATGCTGAAGAATTGATGTTTTTGAACTGTGGTGTTGAAGACTTTTGAACATCCCTTGGATTGCAAGGAGATCCAACCAGTGCATCTTAAAGGAAATCTGTCCTAATATTCACTGGAAGGACTGACGTTGAAGCTGAAGCTCCAATAATTTGGCCACCTGATGCGAAGAGCTGACTCATTGGAAAAGACTCTGATGCTAGGAAAGATTGAAGGCAGGAACAGAAAGGGATGACAGAGGATGAAATGGTTGGATGGCATCACTGACTTGATGGACATGAGTTTGAGCAAGCTTCATGAATTGGTGATAAATGGGGAAACCTGGTGTGCTTCAGTCCACGGGGTCAAAAAAGTTGGACATGACTGAGCAACTGAACTGAACTGAACTGATCCTAATGTGAAGTAAGTCAAACAGAGGAAGACAAGTATCATATGATATTGCTTATATGTGGAACATATTACAAAATCAAAAATAGCACAAATGAAGTTATTTCCAAAACAAAGACTCACAGACACAGAAAATCAACGTATGGTTACCAAGAGGGAAAGGTGGGTAGGGGAAGGTTAAATTAGGAAACTGGGATTGACACATACAGACTACTGTATATAAAATAGATAATCAACAGAAACCTACTGTATAGCAAAAGGAACTCTACTCAATACAGTATAATAATATATATAGGAAAAGAATCTGAAAAAGAATATATATATATACATACATGTAACTAAATCTCTGCCCTGTACACATGAAAGTAGTACAACTTTACAAAACAACTTAAAAAAAAAAAAAAAAAACCTGTCTATACGGGCTGCCGTACACATGTGGGGACTGTTCTTGCACTCCTGTGCATTTTCAACCAAGCAAAGGGTAGACACAGGACTAATGCTGAGCCAATAAGATTCAACCTCTTCAAAATTTAGTTTAGACAGAGCTGGTGTAATTCCTTCTGGACTGTTCACCTGGAGTGAGGGGATTTGAACTCAAGAGCAGATGCTGACATCGTATGGCTTAAAGAAACTTGGACAGAGAGAAACAGCAGTATGGCAAAGAAGTGCAACAGAGACTGTGCGAGCCCAGGAATGGGTATTGAGAGAGAGAGGGAGAGAGAATATTTTTTAAGTTTTCTGTTTGTGATAAGTTTCCTCTGAAGGGTACCCCCTCTCTGATCCTGGTTGTTCCTGTTCTTGGATTGAGAGATGTCTCAATTACTTTATGATAAACTAGCTTATGCAAATCTGGAGCATTCTGCATCCAGAATTACATATCCCTAATTAAGATGGAGCCACAGTGAATAAACAAGTCACTCCCTTTTCTTATTAGCAAAGGTTTCTTGAGGACACAGTGCCTCATCTCAGATGAGTGATTACTGTGGTTGGTACTCTGAGCACATTGAGAGACTGGCAGGAGGACCATTAGGGTTTCACTGTGTGGACGGCTGCCTTGCCCATCTCCACACGGACCTGGCTTAGGACAGTATAGAATCAGAAAGAGGCATCTCTTAGCTGCAGAGGTTATGTCGGATGAACATTCCTAAGTATGTGCTCTCTGAACTCAGAGTAAATATATGAACCAACATGACTTCTAAATTTTTTCCACTTTTTTTTTCCATCCTCTCTGTACATCTTGATGATCCCCTGAAATTGTGCCTTCATTCCAAAGTATGGAAAAGTCTCTTTTGCAGTTCCTGTGCTGAAGTATATTTTAAAATTGTTTAAGTATTACAACTAACTCTTGAAGCAGTGTTTAGGCAAGAAAAGCAAGTCACCTCATTAGACTCAGGATTCCAGGGAGCAATGGGTGGAAGGAAATCCCAGCCTTGGGCAGGAGGTAAGGAACAATCCAGAGACATGAATAAGGCACATATACTTCAGGACTCACAATTATTTTCATCTTTGCAGACCAGAGTTCACAAAGTGGAACTGAGATCACCAGGAGAAATATCGACAACCACAGATATACAGATGATACTGTTCTAATGGCAGAAAGTGAAGAGGAACTAAAGAGCCTCTTGATGAGGGTGAAAGAGGAGAGTGGCAAAGTTGGTTTAAAACTCAACATTCAAAAAACTAAGATCATGGCATCTGACCCTATCATTTCATGGCAAATAGATTGGAAAAAAGTGGAAACAGTGGCAGATTTTATTTTCTAGGGCTCCAAAATCACTATGGATGGTGACTGCAGCACTGAAATTAAAAGATGCTTGCTCCTTGGAAGAAAAGCTATGACAAAACTAAACAGCATATTAAAAAGCAGAGACATGATTTTGCCAATAAAATTGCATATAGTCAAAGCTATGGCTTTTCCAGTACTCATGTACAGATGTGAAATGTGGACCATAAAGAAGGATGTCTAGACAGCATATTAAAAAGCAGAGACATTACTTTGCCAACAAAGGTCTGTCTAGTCAAAGCTATGGTTTCTCCAGTAGTCATGTATGGATGTGAGAGTTGGACTATAAAGAAAGCTGAGTACCAAACACACAGTGAATTAAATTGATGCTTTTGAAATGCAGTGTTGAAGAAGACTCTTGAGAGTCCCTTGGATTGCAAGGAGATCAAATCAGTCAATCCTCAAGGAAATCAGTCCTGAATATTTGTTGGAAGGACTGATGCTGAAGCTAAACTCCAATAGTTTGGCCACCTGATTTGAAGAGCTAACTCGTTGGAAAAGACCCTGATTCTGGGAAAGATTGAGGGCAGGAGGAGAAGGGGATGACAGAGGATGAGATAGTTGGATGGTATCACCGACTCGATGGACATGAGTTAGAGAAAGCTTCGCAAGTTGGTGATGGACAGGAAAGCCTGGTGTGCTCGAGTCCATGGGGTAAAAGTGTCGGACACAACTGAGCAACAGAACTGAACTGAACTGAAAGAAGGATGAGTGCTGAAGAATTGGTGTTTTCGAATTGTGGTGCTAGAGAAGATGCTCGAGAATCCCTTGGACAGCAAGGAGATCACACCAGTCAATTCTTAAGGGAATCAGTCCTAAATACCCATTAAGTTTGAGCAAACTCTGGGAGACAGGGAAGCCTGGCATGCTATAGTCCCTGGGGTTGCAAAGAGTTGGACATGACTTAGCAACTGAGCAACAGTAAGTGGTGATGCTAGTGGTACAGAACTCACCTGCCAAAGCAAGAAATGTGAAATACATGAGTTTGACCTGGGTCTGGAAGATCCCCTGGATCCTCCAGGGGTGAGGGCATGGCAAGCCACTTCAGTATTCTTTTCTGGAGAATCCCATGGACACAGGAGCCTAGAGGGCTGCAGTAAATAGGGTCGAAGATTTGGACACAACTGAATTGACTTAGCACACTTTTGGGGCTCTTCCCTCATGGTCCTGTAGTTAAGACTCCACACTCCCAATTCAGGGAGAAGGAGTTCCATCCCTGGTCAGGGAACTAGAGCCACATGCCACAACTAAGACCCGGTACAGTCAAATAAGTGAATAAACACGTACATATTTATAGGTTTCCCTGATGGCTCAGTGGGTAAAGAATCGACCTGCAATGCAGGAGACCCAGAGGTTGCAAATTCAGTCCCTGGATTGGGAATATCCCCTGGAGGAGGAAATGGTAACCACTCTAGTATTCTTGCCTGGAGGATTCCATGGACAGAGGAGTCTGGCAGGCTAAGTCCAAAGAGCTGGACATGACTGAGCAGACACACACACACACACACACACACACACACACACACATCCTGTGTTAGGTGCTTTACTGACGTTAATCTGAGACAGCCTTAGATTTCTTATTGGATCCTTCTTAATACCAAGAACTAAGTTAGCTCATGAATTCACGTGTGAATAACTAAACCCACAAGTATGAAACGCAAACTTTAATTCTTGTTGACTGGCGAGCACGAGGGATTGGGGAATGAGGAGAGTCAGAGTAATTTTATATCGTCAGTCAAATTATATCATTTCTTTCACAATCATCAGACCTCTGCCTGTTCTCTCCCTCAAACATGGAATGACTATGTCCTTCTCCTTAGCTGGGTGCCACATAGAGAAGCAAATTCAGTATTCATCAAAAAGGAAAAGGATTTACCTTGCTTAGCTTCATCATCAGTTGCATATAAACAGGACCAAAAGCTTGAGCAAGACTCAGACATCAACAAACTTCCTACAGTGTAGAAAGAAATGCACACTGCGAGGGAAAACATTTTGAAAAGGAGTGCTCGATGATTTAATTCTGAAATGCCTTTTCCTCATCACTTCACATATGAAACAAATTTAAGGCAGAATTCAGTGTGTTGGAGAAAAACAGTGGTAAGAAAACAAGAGAAAAGAAACATACTTGAATACTTGGGTTTTTTAAGGCTGTCATAATTAAAATTTTCTTCCCAAAGTGTCAAAAATCTGATGAAAAGAAGAGAAATCCCATTGAGCTCTGAAATAGTACCTCCTCAGCCCACAATAGAACACTATGAATATTGAAGGGAAAGTGGCAGACAGGAATGCTTTCAGGGAGTGATGGATTTGCAGTGTGTGGGATGGAATGCTTTATTATTTTTATGGTATTGCAGAATAGAAGACTTCTTATCAAAGCTTGCTTTTAACACCCCAACACATCCACTGAGCAAAAGAGAAGAAAAGTGATTTCATAATCCTGGGATCAGATTTTGTTTTCCTTTGAATTTGCTTCAACCCATTTTGGAATTCTTTGGATAGTTTCAACTGTTTCTTTTGTCATGGACTTCCCTGGTGGCTCAGACAGTAAAGCGTCTGCCTATGAGGCTGGAGACCTGGGTTCAATCCCTGTGTCTGGAAGATCCTGTGGAGAAGGAAATGGCAACCCACTCCAGTACTCTTGCCTGGAAAATCGCATGGACAGAGGAGCCTGGTAGGCTACAGTCCATGGGGTCGCAAAGAGTTGGACACGGCTGAGCGACTTCACTTTGTCATAAAAGGAACCTCTAAGTGTTTAATCCTACTGGATAGAAAAAAAAATGAGTGAGGAAGGAAAGACATACTGACTTCAGTAGGAAGACAATGAAGGTAGGATACTGTTTCAAAGGGTGATAATGTGATGTACAGCATCATGTGTGGAATTGAAAGCAGAAGAATACAAGGTGAAGAGAGATATAGGCAAGTTTCCCATCCTAGGCAGCAGGAGGTCAGGGAACCTGTCCACAGACGTGCTGTTTGATTCTCAGAGAACACTGATGTTCTCTTGAATGTGGATGCCTCTGGACAGACTGAGGAGTTCCAATCCACCCCAGCCTGCCAGCTCTTACTGTGGTTCTGTTGACTGAAAGAAATGTACAATATAAAAGCTGAGAATTCTGTTTATTTAGCAGACAAAACTGAAAACTTAAACCTGGGACACAGCCTCTCAGATTTCTCCAGATATTGCTCCTAAGAGGTAAGGAAGGAGCCAGGATACACAGAGGTTTTGCAACAAAGACCTGGGATGCAGAACATCAAAAGATTACTGTTAAAGCAAGCCAGACACCTCAAGGTAATGAATTTAGCATTTTTCTATGTATGGAAAGTTACTATGTATGAATCTAAGCTCACTGAAATAAGGCATCTTAGTCACCCGGTTCCAGCATCTCACTGGGAGACTCATCTCCCGAGTCTCCTCACCATGAGGTGTGACTGCAGTGGCTGTGCTTGCTGGTAGGCATTCTGTTTTTATCCTGAGCTTCCTCAAGCCTCACTGTCAGAGTGATTCTGGGGTGATGGCTTGACAGCTGCAACATCCTTTGCTTACTGATATGGCAGGTGGAGTGTTTTCATTGTGGCTGCTTCACTCATATAATCTGTCCTCTGAAGACATTTGAGCTTGTGATTCCTGATCTACCCTAATCCTCTCATTTTAAATTGTACTAACCAAGGCTAAGAGAGAACCAGTTTTCTCAAGACATAACGAAAAGTAGCCCAGAAGTGAATTTTCCCTGTGTTCAGTTGGGAGTTTATTATGTACCAGTTCACATTACTTTAAAACAATTCTGAAAACTCAGAGTTTTCATAATTTATTTAGATCAAAATCAGTTTTGAACTAAGGCAGTCTTTAAGTAAAATATTCATGAAAGTGAAAGTCACTTAGTCGTGTCCAACTCTTTGTGACCCCATGGACTGTACAGTTCCAGGCCAGAATACTGGAATCGGTAGTCTTTCCTTTCTCCAGGGGATCTTTCCAACCCAGAGATCGAACCCAGGGATCGAACCCAGGTCTCCCGCATTACAGGTGGATTCTTTACCAGCTGAGTCACCAAGGAAGCTGGAAGCAAATCAGAGACAGTGAAGGACAGGGAGGCCTGGTATGCTGCAGTTCATGGGGTCTCAAAGAGTTGGATCTGACTGAGCAACTGCACAAGAACAGCTACAGAAAATACTAAGAGACAAAAGGTGAGTGTTTCCACTTGGAAGAGTGACCCCATGGACTGCAGCACGCCAGTCTGCAAATAGTTTACTGATGTATTCACTGACTCAAAAAAATAGCTTTGGCTGTGTGAGGCATCTAGAGGATATGAAACCTAATAAGACATAGTCCCTGTTTTCAATGATGTCATAATGTTATACAAATGCTTGTAATTTTACCAACAAGCCACCCATTCTGTGACAGTTACATGAATAAAGAGTCAAGGGAATGTGGATAAAGCAGAAAAGGGAGTCTAGAGGAGCAGGAGAAATTAGGAGAGAGCATGCCACAGGAGTAATATTTCAGCTGGGTGAATGGAGACAAATTTCTTCAAATCCTAGTCACAATATGAGCAGAGGTGCAGAGGCATCAGAACTTGGTACATCCAGAGGAAATGAGTGCATGATACGCTTGGTGTGTCCTGGGCTTGCATGCATGCTAAATTGCTTCAGTCGTGTCTGACCATTTGCAACCCCATGGACTATAGCCCACCAGGCTCCTCTGTCCATGGAATTTTCCAGGCAAGAATACTGGAGTGGGTTTCCATGGCCTCCTCCAGGGGATTTTCCCAACTCAGAGATCAAACCTGAGTCTCCTGCCGCTGCAGGTGGGTTCTTTACCACTGAGCCACCGGGGGTGCACCAAGCCGTGAACTAGATGGACGTGTTATTTTCTTCAATCTCCATTTTACAGAGCAGAAAATAGGAAGGGGTTTGTTCAGCTTAATTGTTTCCAAACTCTAAATTTAGTACTTACTGTGTGTTAGATCTTTTGCTAGATGCTAGATGGAATGGAGAACTCATTTGTAGTCAACTTTTGCTGGCTTAAGAAATTAAGGTTGTGATTTGAAATGAAGGTGTGATGACTTGAAAGAACTTTCCACCTGTGGTTATGCAAAATATGAAGTTTGAGCTTTGAAATTTTTCCCAACTCCATTAAAGTTTTCTCAGAAAAATACAAATTAGAATAGTCAGTGAATACAATATGATATTGGATGGCATACATGAAAGTAACTATTAGCTACTAGATCTCCCATAGACACAAGGTGATTAACCACAGCAGGTAGAAGGCTCATAAAACAAAACCAGACATTTCTGTGTCATGTAATACTTACACTTTCATTGCTTTTGTGAAGTGTATTTAAAGGAAGGAGAAAGCACAAATAGAACCCAGGCTCTGGATAACATGTGGCTAGAAAGAGAGTTTCATATTTCTACTGGTACCTGGAGAACTGGACTAAAGTTTTCTGACTGGTGGAGTGACCATTTGGAGGTAGCTGGGAGGTAGCTTGGTGGAGGGTCTATTGACAAGTGATCTCTGATAAGTGAGACTAGGGAGAGCAGATGCCTGAAATAGGGGAACTTTGGTAGCAGGATAGGGGAGAGGATGGTCCCTAGAAAGATCCACTCCTCTCTTTTCCTTGACCACATGGACAGTCTTCGGTCCATGCAGCTCCTGAAATTAAAAAAAAAAAAAAAAAGTATATCATCAAAGTAACAAAAGACATCTGATTGGTTTGTCACTGACAGCCCAGGATCTGAGTGGAGGATCAGTCCAGGGATTGACAACTTTTCATATGCTCTTGAGATCTTCAGAGTCCTTCCTAGCTCCACTAAGAAACAGGAGGGAAGCAAGAGTCAATAATTCATTCACTGTGTGTAGGCGTGTATGCGGAGTACCTACTATGTGCCAGGCCGTCATGGAGCATTCATCGTTGTCCTGATCTCAGTCATCTGTAGATTTTAATTTCAGACTAGAGTTATTTGGAAGAGATGAGAAAGGTGGTAGCAGTGAATATCAGTTATTAAGCTTCTTTTATAGCAATTAATTATGTATGCAATATGCATTTCTCAGAAACCAGAAGGGAAACACTCTATGCCACTCTCTAGAAATACATTAAAATTAAAAACTCAATATAGCTGTTACCCTTACTGTGAAAATTTTACCATTAAAAGTGGTTATTAAGATTCTCATGAACAAACAATTGGTAATTTTCTTCAAGTAAGCAAAGAAGTATTATTTTTCTTTCTAACTGATGTCTCAAGAAGTAGAAGTTTAAGGCATTCATAAAAGTCTTTAGAGACATGCTTTATAAGTTCAAAATAAGAGGAAAAAGAGCTTATGCCATTAAGACACATTATTTTATCAGTGATGCTATAAATTCTGCCCTCCTGAGGAAGATTGAAATATTAATTCTGGATTGTTCTCTTGGAAAACCATATGATATGCTCCCTGTAGAGAAGGGAAAAGATTTGGGGCCCCATGAAAAGCACCTAGTATTAAAAAATACACACATACACATTTTTTCCCCTAGTGGCATGTTGCCTTCAATATGAGATGCAATTTTGAATGGAGTGGGAGAAGTGTTTTTCTTTCTTTCTTGCACTCTGCAGTTTCTAGATAGTAATGCTTCTCCTTGAAGGAAACAGAGAAATGGCATATCCATCATTCATGGAAACAATACTGATTGTGAACATTTAATGCAGATTTTTAAGAGAGAAATTGAAGGTGGCCTCAAAAATTTCCCAGAAAAGAATAGCAAAAGCGTTGCCTTTTCCCACTTCTGGCTCTCAAGGGATGCAGGAGATGAGATTCCTTTCACTCTGTGTGGCACCCTCTCCAGGTCCATAGCAGTCATTTGCTATCAGAGAGACCAGTGACATTTCATACCCAATAATTATCGAAGGTAAGCTTGGCTGGAATGAATGTGATTCCCTTGAGAGAAAGTTAGGCTAAATCATTGATACAAACTTCAGATAAAATTTCCAAAGTTGCTACCTAGGAGTAAGAGACTTGGAAATAACTCTAATTTATCCATTTGACTCATGTAGAATTCTCTCCCATGGCCTTCCTATCAGCTAGTGTACAAGATCAATCTATTTATTCAAAGTAAGAGTGGACACTTTTTGCTGAGGGAGCAGTGTAGAGTGACGGGAATTTCTTCCTTATACTGAACTGAATTGTTGTTCCCTATAACATGCTTCCTTTCCGGCTCTGGAATAAAGTAGGAGAGCCTACTTTATTCCAGAGCCTACTTCATCTCCCTCTTGATGAGAATGCTTGAAAATAGAAATCTTGTGACCCTCAAATCTTTCCTTCTTTAGGCTCAACTGCCTTTGGTTTGTTTAAATTTGTAATGTAACTTAAGGATATCTGACTTTCCTCACCTCCTGGTTATCTTCTTCTGTTTAGTTTCATGTATATGTGCACCTGGATGTACGTTTTCTGTGTTAAGTCACTTTAGTCATGTCTGACTCTTTGTGACCCTATGGATTTGTAGGCTCCTCTGTCCATGGAATTCTCCAGGCATGAATACTGGAGTGGGTTGCCATGCCCTCCTCCAGATGATCTTCCTGACCCAGGAACCACTGTCACTTACGTCTCTTGCACTGGCAGGCAGGTTCTTTACCTCTAGCACCACCTATGTATGTTTTCCAGTGACTTTAAATATATACATATCTAAATAGATAATAGGTGTTACACACACACACACACACACACACACACACACACACACACACACACATTTCATTAGCAGGACATAGTTTTTAGAAAATAATTCGAATCTTGAAAGTAGTCAAAGGTTGTGTACAGTGATGCCTTCACGGGCTGGCTGGGGAGATTTGAAAACTGGACCCAGCCTAGGCTTAAATGAGAAAATTTTCCTGTATTTCTCACTTTCAACCTACTTACCTTGCCCTGTTCCATTCTGTTGCCAAGTCTCCTTCAGTCTTCCTTGTCTTACTGCAGAAACTGCTATGGGATGGAACTCTGTGCCAGGAAATGCCAGGCTTTAATGTACCTTGAGATGTGAAGCATGAAAAGAACAGGCACCCAAGAACTCATCAGAATAAAAACAGGCTGGCAGCAGCTGCTTTGGGGGCTGGCACCTCTACTGCTACCATCAATAGGAAGAAGCTCCTGGGATGAAGAGATGGCAACTTTTCAGGCATAACCAATGTTTTCAGCATCTGTACTTCTTTACTGGAGATCAAGCCCCCAGGCTTTGGAGTGGATCACTGACTCCAAGACCCTAGACTACCAGAGAACTAACCCTAGTGAGAATCAAATAATGAGAACTCACACAAAGGAAACCACCTGAATATAAGACCAGGCATCACCCAACCACAGGTAGTGCCTTGTGCAACCCCTCATCTAAACAACAAACAATGCAAAAATAAAAACCCAATAATCAGCAAACAGGGCAGGGCGGTGCAGTGGGCCGGCTCAGTAAGCACAGGTGGTGGCGGCAGCGGGCCGGCACACTAAGCACAGCGGAGAGCTACCCCACGTTCGAGGTCAGCGGCAGCGGCCTAGAGTGCCAGGCTGCGACAGCGCAGGAACAGCCAAGAAGAGATACCCCGGGTCCAAGGTCGGGGGTGACGGCTGGGAGGAGATACCCTGCGTCTGAGTGTGGGGGTGGTGGCCGGGAGGAGCCACCCCATGTCCAAGGCCAGGGGTGGCGCCCGAGGCGAAGGTCAGCAGCAGGAAGGAGCAACCCCACGCCCAAGGCTAGGGGCAGCGGCCAGGAGGGGCAATCCCACATCCAAGGAGTGGTGGCTGTGTGGGTGCAGGAGGGCCTAGAGGTAAGAGAAATTCAAGTAAGTTGGTAGGTGTTGCAAGAGGGCATCAGAGGGCAGATACACTGAAACCATACTCACAGAAATCTAGTGAATCTAATCACCTAGGACCACAGCCTTGTCTAACTCAATGAAACTAAGCCATGCCCATGGGGCAACCCAAGACAGGTGGGTCATGGTGGAGAGGTCTGACAGATTGTGGTCCACTGGAGAAGGGAATGGCAAACCACTTCAGTATTCTTGCCTTGAGGACCCCATGAACAGTATGAAAAGGCAAAATGATAGGATACTGAAAGAGGAACTCCCCAGGTCATTAGGTGCCCAATATGCTACTGGAGATCAGTGGAGAAATAACTCCAGAAAGAATGAAGGAATGGAGCCAAAGCAAAAACAATACCTAGCTGTGGATGTGACTGGTGATAGAAGCAGGATCTGATGCTATAAAGAGCAATATTGCATAGGAACCTGGAATGTCAGGTCCATGAATCAAGGCAAATTGGAAGCGGTCACACCAGAGATGGCAAGAGTGAATGTCAACATTCTAGGAATCCGCGAACTAAAATGGATTGGAATGGGTGAATTTAACTCAGATGACCATTATATCTACTACTGTGTGCAGGAATCCCTCAGAAGAAATGGAGTAGCCATCATGGTCAACAGAAGAGTCCGAAATGCAGTATTTGGATGCAATCTCAAAAAGGACAGAATGATCTCTGTTCGTCTCCAAGGCAAACCATTCAATATCACAGTAATCCAAGTCTATGCCCCAACCAGTAATGCTGAAGAAGCTGAAGTTGAATGGTTCTATGAAGACCTACAAGACCTTTTAGAACCAACACCCAAAAAAGATGTCCTTTTCATTATACGGGACTGGAATGCAAAAGTAGGAAGTCAAGAAACACCTGGAATAACAGCCAAATTTGACCTTGGAATACAGAATGAAGTAGGGCAAAGACTAATAGAGTTTTGCCAAGAAAATGCACTGGTCATAGCAAACACCATCTTCCAACAACACAAGAGAAGACTCTACACATGGACATCACCAGATGGTCAACACCGAAATCAGATTGATTATATTCTCTGCAGCAAAAGATGGAGACGCTCTATACAGTCAACAAAAACAAGATCAGGAGCTGACTGTGGCTCAGATCATGAACTCCTTATTGCCAAATTCAGACTTAAATTGAAGAAAGTAGGGAAAACCACAAGACCATTCAGGTATGGCCTAAATCAAATCCCTTATGATTGTACAGTGGAAGTGAGAAATAGATTTAAGGGCCAAGATGTGATAGATAGAGTGCCTGATGAAGTATGGAATGAGGTTCATGACATTGTACAGGAGACAGGGATCAAGACCATCCCCATGGAAAAGAAATGTAAAAAAGCAAAATGGCTTTCTGGGGAGGTCTTACAAATGACTGTGAAAAGAACAGAAGTGAAAAGCCAAGGAGAAAAGGAAAGATATAAGCATCTGAATGCAGAGTTCCAAAGAATAGCAAGAAGAGATAAGAAAGCCTTCTTCAGCGATCAATGCAAAGAAATAGAGGGAAAGAACAGAATGGGAAAGACTAGAGATTTCTTCAAGAAAATTAGAGCTACCAAGGGAACATTTCATGCAAAGATGGGCTCGATAAAGGACAGAAATGGTATGGACCTAACAGAAGCAGAAGATATTAAGAGATGGCAAGAATACACCGAAGAACTCTACAAAAAGGATCTTCATGACCCAGATAATCACGATGGTGTGATCACTCATCTAGAGCCAGACATCCTGGAATATGAAGTCAAGTGGGCCTTAGAAAGCATCACTATGAACAAAGCGAATGGAGGTGATGGAATTCCAGTTGAGCTATTTAAAATCCTGAAGATGATGCTGTGAAAGTGCTGCACTCAATATGCCAGCAAATTTGGAAAACTCAGCAGTGGCCCCAGGACTGGAAAATGTCAGTTTTCATTCCAATCCCAAAGAAAGGCAATGCCAAAGAATGCTCAAACTACTGCACAAATGTACTCATCTCACATGCTAGTAAAGTAATGCTCAAAATTCTCCAAGCCAGGCTTTAGCAATATGTGAACCATGAACTTCCTGATGTTCAAGCTGGTTTTAGAAAAGGCAGAGGAACCAGAGATCAAATTGCCAACATCTGCTGGATCATTGAAAAAGCAAGAGAGTTCCAGAAAAACATCTATTTCTGCTTTATTGACTATGCCAAAGCTTTTGACTGTGTGGATCACAACAAACTGTGGAAAATTCTGAAAGAGATGGGAGTACCAGACCACCTGACCTGCCTCTTGAGAAATCTGTATGCAGGCCAGGAAGCAACAGTTAGAACTGGACATGGAACAACAGACTGGTTCCAAATAGGAAAAGGAGTGCGTCAAGGCTGTATATTGTCACTCTGCTTATTTAACTTATATGCAAAATACATCATGAGAAACGCTGGACTGGAAGAAACATAAGCTGGAATCAAGATTGCTGGAAGAAATCTCAATAACCTCAGATATGCAGATGACACCACCCTTATGGCATAAGTGAAGAGGAACTAAAAAGCCTCTTGATGAAAGTGAAAGAGGAGAGTGAAAAAGTTGGCTTAAAGCTCAACATTCAGAAAATGAAGATCATGGCATCCAGTCCCATCACTCCATGGGAAATAGATCGGGAAACAGTGGAAACAGTGTCAGACTTTATTTTCTTGGGCTCCAAAATCACTGCAGATGGTGACTGCAGACATGAACTTAAAAGACGCTTACTCCTTGGAAGAAAAGTTATGAGCAACCTAGATAGCATATTCAAAAGCAGAGACATTACTTTGCCGACTAAGGTCCGTCTAGTCAAGGCTATGGTTTTTCCTGTGGTCATGTATGGATGTGAGAGTTGGACTGTGAAGAAGGCTGAGCGACAAAGAATTGATGCTTTTGAACTGTGGTGTTGGAGAAGACTCTTGAGAGTCCCCTGGACTGCAAGGAGATCCAACCAATCCATTCTGAAGGAGATCAACCCTGGGATTTCTTTGGAAGGAATGATGCTAAAGCTGAAACTCCAGTACTTTGGCCACCTCATGTGAAGAGTTGACTCATTGGGAAAGACTGTGATGCTGGGAGGGATTGGGGGCAGGAGGAGAAGGGGACGACAGAGGACGAGATGGCTGGATGGCATCACTGACTCAATGGACGCCGACTCTGAATGAACTCCGGGAGTTGGTAATGGACAGGGAGGCCTGGTGTGCTGCGATTCATGGGGTCGCAAAGAGTCGGACACGACTGAGTGACTGAATTGGACTGAACCTCACTCAGTCACACTCATCAGCAGAAAAACAAACAAAGAAACAAACAAAAAACTCACACCAAATCTCACCATATATGAAGTTTACACAAGCCATTGAACCAAACTTAGGAGGGCAGAAACCAAAAAGGAAGAAAGAATTCAACCTTGAAGCCTGGGAAAAGGACACCTCAAATAGAATAAGCTAAAAAAAATAAATAAATAAATAACCAAAAGGCAGAGAACTACTACACAAATGAAAGAACAAACTAGAAACACAGAAGCCCAAATACATGAACAGGAAATAGGCAAACTACCTGAAAATAAATCAGAATAATGCCAGTAAAGATGATCAAATACCTTGGAAACAAAATGGAGAAAATGCAAGAATCAATTAACAAAGACTAGAAGAATTAATGAATAAACATACAGAGACAAACAACAGGATTACTGAAATTAAAATATTCAAATAGGAATAAATAGCAGAATATCTGAAGCAGAATAGTCTCAGAGACCTCTGGGACAATATCAAATGCACCAACATTCAAATTATAGGAGTCCCAGAAGAAGAAGAAGAAGAACAAAAGGAAAGGGCATGAGAAAAATTTTGAAGAGTTTATAGTTGAAAATTTCCCCAACATGGAAAAGGAAATAGTTTATCAAGTCCAAGAGGCACAAAGAGTCCCATACAGGATAAACCCAAGGAGAAACACGCCAAGACACATACTAATCAAACTAAGACTAAACATGAAGAAAATATTAAAAGCAGCAAGGGAGAAGCAACAAGTAACATACAAGGGAAACCCCATATGTTTAAAAGCTGATCTTTTAGCAGAAACTCTGCAAGCCAGTAGGGAATGGAAGGAAATATTTAAAGTACTGAAAGGGGAAAATCTACATCAAAGATTGCTATATCTGGCAAGGATCTCATTCAAAATGAATGGAGAAATTGAAAGCTTTTCAGAAAAACAAAGTTAAGAAAATTCAGTACCACCAAACCAGCTTTATAACAAATGTTAAAGGGACTTCTATAGTCAAGAAATACAAGAGAAGAAAAAGATCTACAAAATCAACCCAAAACAATTAAGAAAATGGAAATAGGAACATATATATCAGTAATAACGTTAAATGCAAATGGATTAAATGCTCTAAGCAAAAGACACAGACTAGCTGAATGGATACAAAAACAAGACCCACATATATGCTGTCTACAAGAAACCCACTTCAGACCTAAAGACACATATAGACTGAAAGCGAGAGGGTGTAAAAATATATTCCATGCAAAAGGAAGCGAAAAAAAAAAACAAAAAACTGCAGTAGCAATCCTCATATCAGACAAAGTAGACTTTAAAATAAAGAATATTACAAGAGATAAGTAAGGATACTACATAATGATCAAGGGATCAATTGAAGAAGACATAACAATTGTAAAAATCTATGCATCCAACACAGGAGCACCTCAGTACGTAAGACAAATACTAGCAGACATAAAAGGAGAAATTGACAGTAACAAAATAATAGTAGCAAACTTCAACACCCCACTCACACCAATGGACAGATCATCAAAACATAAAATTAAAAAAGAAATACAAGTCTTAAATGATATATTAGATGAGATGGATCTCCTTGATATCTTCAGGACATTGCATCCAAATGCAGAAGAGTACACCTTCTTCTCAAGTGCACATGGAACATTCTCCAGGATAGACCACATCTTGGGTCACAAATCAAACCTCAGTAAATTTTAAGAAAATTGAAATCATATCAAGCATCTTCTTCAACCACAACACAATGAGACTAGACATAAATTACTAGAAAAAAAAACTGTAAAGCACAAATACATGGAGATTAAACAATACATTTCTAAATAACCAACAGGTTACTGAAGGAATCAAAAGGAAAATTAAAACATTTCTAGAAATAAGTGACAATGAAAACAGGACAACTCAAAACCTATGGGATGCAGCAAAAGCAGTTCTAAGAGGGAAGTTTATAGCAATACAATCCTACCTCAAGAAACAAGAAAAACATCAAATAGACAACCTAACTTTACACCAAAAATAACTGGAAAAAAGAAGAACAAATACACCGCAAAATTAGTAGAAGGAAAGAAATCATAAACACCTGAGCAGAAATAAGTGAAAAAGAAATTTAAAAAAACAATAGTAAAGCTCAATGAAGCTAAAAGCTGGTTCTTTGAGAAGATAAAATTGACAAACCTTAAGCCAGACATATCAAGAGAAAAAGAGAGAAGAATCAAATCAACAAAATTAGGAATGAAAAAGGAGAGGTTACAAGAGACAATGCAGAAATACAAAGGATTATAAGAAACTATTACGAACAACTCCATGGCAATAAAGTGGGTACCTGCAGGAGATGGACAGATTGTTAGAAAAGCTCAACCTTCCAAGACTGAATCAGGAAGAATAGAAATCATGAACAATCTAATTACAAGCACTGAAAATGAAGCTGTGCTCAGAAATCTCCCAAAAAACAAAAGTGCAGGACCAGATGGCTTCACAGGAGAATTCTATTGAACATTTAGAGAAGACCTAATGCCTATCCTTCTAAAAGTATTTCAAAAAATTGCAGAGGAAGGAACACTTCCCAAATCATTCTACAAGGCCACCATCACCCTGATACCAAAACCAGACAAAGACAACACACACACCAAAAGAAAACTACAGGCCAACATAACTGATGAACATAGATGTAAAAATCCTCAACAAAATTTTAGCAAACAGAATGTAGCAACACATCAGAAAGCTCACACACCATGATCAAGTTGGGTTTATTCCAGGGATGCAAGGATTCTTCAATATATGCAAATCAATCAATGTGATACACCACATTAACAAATTGAAAGATAAAAACCATATGATCATCTCAATAGATGCAGGAAAAGCCTTTGACAAAATCAGCACAGCATCCATTTATGATTAAAACTCTTCAAAAAATGGACATAGATGGAACCTTCTTCAACATCATAAAGGCCATATATGGTAAACTAACAGCAAACATTATTCTCAATGGTGAAAATCTGAAAGCATTCTCCCTAAGATCAGGAACAAGACAAGGGTGTTCACTTTCACCATTATTATTCAACATAGTTCTGGAAGTCCTTGCTACAGCAATCAGAGAAGAAAACGAAATAAAAGGAATCCAGATCAGAAAGGAAGAAGTAAAGCTCTCATTGTTTACAGATGACATGATACTGTACACAGAAAACCCTAAAGATAGTATCAGAAAATTACTAGAGCTAATCAGTGAATTTAGCAAAGTTGCAGGATACAAAATCAATACACATAAATCATTTTCATTTTATATACTAACAATAAAAAATCAGAAAGAGAATTTAAGGAATCAATCCCCTTCACTGTTGTAACAAAAAGAATTAAGTATCTAGAAATAAACTTGCCTAAGGAGACAAAAGATCTGTACACAGAAAATTATAAGACATTGATGAAAGAAATTAAAGGTGACATAAACAGATGGAGAGCTATTCCATGTTCCTGGAGTAAGAAGAATCAATACTGTGAAAATGACTATACTACCAAATACAACCTACAGATTCAATGTGATCCCTATCAAATTACCAATGGCATTTTTCAAAGAACTAGAACAAAAAAATTCACAATTCATATGGAAACACAAAAGACCCTGAATAGCCAAAGCAGTCTTGAGAAAGAAGAATGAAGCTGTAGGAATCAACCTTCCTGACTTCAGATTATACTACAAAGCTACAGTCATCAAGACAGTATGGTGCTGACATTAAAAACACAAATATAGACAAATGGAACTAGATAGAAAGCCCAGAAATAAACCCATGCACCTATGAGTACCTTATTTTTGACAAAGGAGGCAAGAATATACAATGGGGCAAAGACAGCCTCTTCAATAAATGGTGCTGGGAAAACTGGACAGCTACATGTAAAAGAATGAAATTAGAACACCTCCTAACATAATACCCAAAGATAAACTCAAAATGGATTAATGACCTAAATGTAAGACCAGAAACTAGAAAACTCTTAGAGGAAAACATAGGAAGAACACTCGATGACATAAATCAAAGCAACATCCTCTTTGACCCACCTCCTAGAGTATCAGAAATAAAAACAAAAGTAAACAAGAGGGACCTGATTAAACTTAAAATTTTTTGCACAGCAAAGGAAACTATAAGCCAGGTGAAAAGACAACCCTCAAAATGGGAGAAAATAATAACAAATGAAACAGCTGACAAAGGATTAATTTCTAAAATGTACAAGTAGCTCTTACAACTCAATGCCAGAAAAACAAACAACCCACTCAAAAAGTGAGAAAAAGACCTAAATAGACATTTCTCCAAAGAAGACATACAGATGGCTAACAAACACATGAAAAGATGCTCAACATCACTCATTATTTTAAAAAATGCAAATCAAAACTACAATGAGATATCACCTCACACCAGTCAGAATAGCCATCGTCAAAAAGTCTAGAAACAATAAATGCTGGAGAAAGTGTGGAGGAAAGTGCTCTTGCACTGTTGGTGGGAATGTAAATTGATACAACCTTTATGGAAGATGGTATGGAGATCCTTAAAAAACTAGGAATAAAACCACCATACAACCCAGCAACACCACTCCTAGGCATATACTGTGAGGAAACCAAAATTGAAAAAGACACATGTATCCCATTGTTCATTGCAGCACTATTTACAATAGCTAGAACATGAAAGCACCTAGATGTCCATTGACAGATGAATGGATAAAAAAGCAGTGGTACATATAAACAATGGAATATTACTCAGCCATGAAAAGGAATGCATTTGAGTCCGTTCTGATAAGATGGATGAACCTATTATACAGAGTGACATAAGGCCAAAAGAGAAAGATAAATATCCTATTCTAGTGCCTATGTATGGAATCTAGAAAAATGGTACTGAAGAATTGATTTACAGGGTGGCAGTGGAGAAACAGACATAGAGAATAGACTTATGAACCTGGGGAGAGGGAAGGAGAGGGTGAGATGTGTGGAAAAAGTAACATGGAAACTTACATTACTATAGATAAAATATATAGCCAACGGGAATTTGATGTATGGCTCAGGAAACTCAAACAGGGGCTCTGTATCTACCCAGAGGGGTGGGTTGGGGAGGAAGATGGGAGGGGGTTTCAAAATGGAGGGGATATATGTATACCTATGGCTGATTAACGTTAAGGTTTGACAGAAAACAAGAAAAATCTGTAAAGCAATTATCCTTCAAATAAATAAATAACTTTAAAAAGCTTGCATACTACTTTAATATGCAGTAACATACACTGAGGAATAATTTAAAATGCACTGCATTGGACTAGCATATATATGTTGTAAAATCAGTCTTCCCCAACTCTTAAAATTATCTTTTATTTAAAAAGATAGGTAAAATTTCATGACTTCTCCAAGAAAGAGGGTACATAAAGAAGAGTCAAAATTTAATTTTGTAGAGAAATAGGAGAAAGAAATGACAAGTAAAGAAACAGGAAAAAAATTGAATTAATTAGCAGGGAATAAAAAGAAGAACAGAGCAGAAAAAGCAATAATAAAAACAAACAAACAACAACAAAAAGAAAGTAAATACACACCTCTTCAATTCTTAGCTGCTTTACATAGGTTTAAAATATTACTATCCAAAATAAGAGCTTTTTTTAGACCATTTTAGGGCTCCATTACTGATCATGAACAAGATAATCTGTGATTGAGTATCTTAGCTTCTACAGGAATTATTTCTATGATATCCACGTATTTTATTAAACTAGATGAAAGAATCATAAATGTCAAAGGTCCTCTCCTATCATCCATCCCCTGCTGATTCTGTTATATGGTGGCCTTGTGCCCAGTGGTTGGCATTAACTGATGTAAATGGGTCTCAACTGTAACAGTCTCAGTGCCACCATTTGTAATGCTGTCTGTGTTATCCTAACATGAGAATCACCTATTCACTTATGTAATATAGTACTTTAATTGTAATACAAAGTATAAATTAAAGTAATGTAATGCTAATAATATCATGGGGGTTTCAGTATATAAATGTTTAGTCACAACTCTACTAGAAACATATTCAAGTTACTAAATCATCAAATTTCTATATAATAATCAAGCTCAAATTGAAGAGACGTCAGAAAATCAGAAGCCATTCCATGCTAGAAGTACGGGAATAATAAAAGCAGAACTATGGATGGAACTTAAAGCAAAATGTATTGTAAGGATCAGCGACAATGAACCAATTTCAGTCACATCTGACTTTCTACCTGAGGATCTACCAGCACATTTGAAGTCTCATGGAACACAAAGGAATTCTTTTTTATGCAGAACTGTTCTCTGCATGGGGGCTTCCTTGGTAGCTCAGTAGGTAAAGAATCCACCTTCAATGCAGGAGACCCCCATTCCTGGGTCAGAAAGGTCCCCTGGAGAAAAGATAGGCTACCCACTTGAGTATTCTTGACCTTCCCTGGTGGCTTAGATGGTAAGGAATCCGCCAGCAATGTAGGAGACCTGGGTGTTTGATCCCTGGGTTGGGAAGATCCCCCAGATCAGAGCATGGCAACCCATCCAGTATTCTTTCCTGGAGAATCCCCGTGGACAGAGGAGCCTGGTGGGCTACAGTCCATGGGGTTTCAAAGAGTTGGTCACAACTGAGCAACTAAGCATAGCACGTGTGTGTGTGCGTGACTCCTAGTATCTTTCACTCTCCCTACTTTCATCCACTATATACCTTTCATTCTCCCTAACCATTAGAACAGCTTTTAAAAAGCTGCTTCAGATTTTTTAAATGCCTCCTGAGAGTTCTGCTTCTGCTAAGATGCACTGATCTAAGTTGTGCATCCATGGATGCTAGGTCAGTTCAGTCCTGTCCGACTCTTTGCCACCCCATGGACTGTCGCGCACCAGGCTCCACTGTCCATTGGATTCTCCAGCAAGAATATTGGAGTGGGTTGTCATGCCCTCCTCCAAGAGATCTTCTCCACCCAGGATCAAAACCACATCTCCTATGTCTCCTGCATTGGCGGGCAGGCTCTTTACACTAGTGCACTTGGGAAGCCCCCTTATCTAAGTTAGTCAAGGTTAATTCTGGTTTCTTATCAAGGAGTATTGAGTCAAGCATCACAGTCTGAGATCTAAGTCCACTCTTACATGGACTTCCCACGGCCACATGGGTATCTACTAACTCAGCCCCAGCGTTCCATCACACTACTTCTGCTTTCTATCTGAGAGAAACAGCTTAGCTGAGGGTGGTATAGCAAGAGAACTGTTGGGTTGGTCCTTACTGGACAATCCTCTTTTTATAACCATAATTCCTCTATTAATGAGGCAATATTAATACTTCATACTTTGCTTCTTTTCCAACACACAAAACACCTAACAATTGGAGGTAGACTGGATCCTTGATATTTGGCAAAATAAGGAAAAAGCAAAAAGACAAAAGGAGTGGAAGGAGATCTCGGTCCTAAGTCTGATTCTGATGCCAACTAATGGTAGCATTTGGCCAACTTATTCAACATTGCCATGACTCAGTTTTCCTAGGATCAAATTTAAAAAGTTGGAAGACATTCTCATATTGATATTATAGGTCCCTGGGGATGGCTAATGGCTCTGAGCAGTGTTCTGTTGGAAATATATTTCATCCATGTTAGGGAAATTAAGTCCTAAAGAAAATCAACCCTGAATATTCATTTGAAGGACTGATATTGAAGCTGAAGCCCCAGTACTTTGGCCACCTGGTGTGAAGAGCCAACTCACTGGCAAAGACCCTGATGTTGGGAAAGATTGAAGGCGGGAGGAGAAGGGGATGACAGAAGATGAAATGGATGGCATCACCAACTCACTGGACATGAGTCTGAACAAACTCTGGGAGATGGTGAAGGACAGGGAAGCCTGGCCTGATGCAATCCATGGGGTTGCAAAGAGTTGAACATGACTCAGCAACTGAACAACCACAAAGAGAAATTAGATAGATAGTCTTGTTTAGGCTTCAGAGACAAAGCACAGCAAGCCTCTGACTTTGCTTCTAACCTGTCTGGACACTGCCCTCTCTGTGAGTGCCCTGACTGCAAGCCTTGCTGCACCATAGATAAGTTAGGGGATGAATCTTGAGATTGTTGAGCCCCTGGAGGGGATCTGGCCAACTAAGCCCCAGGCTTAGCAACCCTCCAAGTTTTACATGATAAAATTAACAGCATTAACATGAAACCAGAGCTGAAATTTTCTCATAGCTTGATGAGGATATCAGTCTGGGTCCTGAGATTATAAGTGGGAGCCCCTGAGCAGAGATGCTGGCTGAGATCTTTTCCCAATTGGAACTCCAGATGTGCTGGTGTACCCAGCGCTGTTTAAGTCTTGATGTTGGTCAAAACTCAGTTTGGTGATGTGTCCTCTGCTGTTTCTATTTCTCTTCTCTTTTAATGTTAGTACATTAAAAGTAAGCTAGATAATTCTCTAATAAATATTGGTATTATTTATTTGTATATAACAAGTGCCTTATTTTGTTGACACATCCTTTGAAACTGAGTCAAAAGTGAAAACTTTCTGCAAATCAATAATGCAATAGTCAAATACGAAGTGAGAATAAGGAACTCCCAGTTTGAAAGAACTCTGACATTTCTAATCAAAATTCTTCTAAAAATTCAACTTTTATGGATATATGCACGTAACCATTTAGTGAATCAACACCATGCCATTTTGTTTATAGGAAGTAAAATGCATCCATTAAACATTCACAGAGTTTTTCCAATAGAATGGTATTAGTATTCAGAGTATCTGACTGCAGGAGAACAAGAACATTTAAAAAAAAAAAAAAGAGTTCATTCGACATGAAAACTAATTCCCCCTGAATAAGTTTAATTTAAAATGTAACACCACTAAATGAAAAGGCTCTGATATTAAAGAACACAAGGCAAGAACAAAATCAACAGAATAAGATAGCATTATAATTGATTAAACATATGAATAAATACCTCCTCAGAAGATATAGAATAAAAACCCTGAATTAGAAAAAAGTACTCATTCCAAAATGCCTCTATATCTCATATTGTCCAAATCAACCATGACTGCAACATTGTTATTTTAAGATCATAAATTAATAGGTAGTGTCTAAACCTGTGTAATTGAAGTTGGGTGGAAATGCCAAATTAGGATAGTAGTTAGTATGATGGATAAATTTGTATCATCAGTCAATGCTATTGGCTGTGGACAAAGAAAAAGGTTGAAGCTGTATTCAAGATAAGTGCTCCAACTGTTAATATCAATCTAACTATAAGTAAATGAGATCAAAGTAAGGTAATCAAAAGACACAGAGGGATGGTATGGGGAGGGAGGTGGGAGGGGGGTTCAGGATGGGGAACACATGTATAACAGTGGTGGATTCATGTTGATGTATGGCAAAACCAACACAATATTGTAAAGTAATTAGCCTCCAATTAAAATAAATAAATTTATAATTTAAAAAATACATATTCAGAAAACTAAAAAGAAATACTTTAAAAAGAAAAAAAAGACACAGAATGACTGGGGTGCTGAAGTGAAGAAAAATGTTTAAGATTATGTTTGATTATGCACAAATCAATGCATAGTCTAGTTAAAATGTGATTAGCTAAAATATGCAAGTTACGGGGAAGCTGCAGCAAGCAACGAATTATAGAAACTGAGTAGCTGGGTCAAGAGAATATCAATGATCCCTGCTGAGTGTGCACTCACTTTAGGAAGCAGAGGTTATCAGAAGAAACATGGAATTTTCAGTCACGGTTCAGGAATATCGACGTTTCCACACTATCCATGTGACATTGGAAAAGTGATCTCACCTCCATAAGGCATCATGTCCTCAGTTTTATTCCAGTTGCTCAGAAGGCAGTTCAAATGAGATCACATATGTCAAAGCAGCTCATAACATCGAAGAGGACATTCAAATGCTGGTTTCTCACTATTTCTTAGCAGATGTCTAAACATGATTCTTTCAGAATTATCTTTGTTCTAGCAAGTGGAAGTGTTAGTTAAGGGTTAGTCAGGCAACCAAGATTGTAGTCCAGCTCTTCAGCCACCATGCAGTATGTGTCCACCTTCCTAAAACCCAAGAAGGACTCTGAGAATCATCAGTCACTCTTTTACAACTGGATCACTACTTGACTTTTATTTTGATATCATAGAAAAACTGTCACGGTTTCCCACAAATGACCTAGAAGACACAATTTCTAGGTCAGTTAATTCTGTGCATGTAATCATTACACCTTGCTCACAGAGATTAATATTGCTGGGAGGGAACTAATTGTTTTTGAAGTGTCCTGTGTTTATGCTTTACCACTAACTCCTATGGCTTGTGATGAACACATTTAGATCCCAAGAGCAAATAAAGGGTAGATCGACTTCAAAACCTTATTTTTTGTGGTTTGTTTTTTCTAAACATGAATTTTGAAATGTCTAGATAAATCCTGAAGTTTATTTAATATATACCTTCAGTTTATTTAATATATTTTTTTCTTTACAATAACAATTTACTTATATGTTTATTCTGTAGGAACACTTTCTTCAATATTCAGCATATAGAATTTATTTCATCATTGACACTAGAAGTCTATTCATGGAAATTGCTGTTCGAATTATTCCATGTAATGTATTTCTATATTGAGTTCCACTAAAGGCAATTTAGCCAATTAAATTACAAGAAACAAATGAGGAAATCCTACTAATAAAATGATTCAAGAGACAATTCTGAGGAGATTAGGTAGCATAAAAAAATTCTTAGTATTTATATTAACCAATTACAGAATTGTTTGACACCAATTATTTAGAGACAACATAACAGACAAAAGGAAATGGCAATTAGGAACCTACATGTCCACCAACAGAGGAACGTACACAGATGTACATATATGCCTTGGGATATCACTCATCCATTAAAAGGAATGAAACTGGGTTATCTGTAGAGACATGGATGAACTAGAGGCTGTCATACAGAGTAGAGTAAGTCAGAAAGAGAAAAACACACATCTTATATTAAAGCACATATGTGGAACCTGTTAAAATGATATAGATGACCTTATTTGCAAAGCAGAAATAGAGACACGGATGTAGAGATCTAACATGTGGACTACAAAGGGGAAGAAGGGTGGGATGAGTTCAGAGACTAGCACTGACATACACACCACTAAGTATGCAGCAGCTGCTAATGAGAGCCTACTACAGAGCGCAGGGGACTCTACTCAGTGCTCTATGGTGACTTAATGGGAAGAAAATGCAAAAAATAGGGGAAAGATGTATATGTATGACTGATCCACTTTGCTGTACAGCTGAAAGTAGCACAACTACAGTTTGTAGGGCAACTGTAATCCAATAAAAATTAATTTTAAAAAAGAAATCAAATGGTCCTTTTACCATTTGAATGCAAACTTTGTTCAAAAATAAAAATTTCTCTTTATTTATCCCACACTTCAATTTGAATTATTCACCCAACCAATAACTATTTATAAATGTTTGTGTGATATTTAATCAAATATTCTTGGGAAGACACTTCTTTTTTAGGTTGCTATGTTTAGAACACACTTCTAGCTGGAGAAATATAACATCTATGGATAATATCTATAAAAATTAAGTATATTTATAATAATATAATATCTCTGCACAGGCTTCCTTAGTGTCTCGGATGGTAAAGAGTCCTCCTGGGTCCGATCCCTGGGTCAGGAAGATCCCCTGGAGAAAGAGAGGGCTGCCCAATCCAGTGTTCTTGCCTGGAGAATCTCATGAACAGATGAGCCTGGCAGGCTACAGTCGATGGGGTTTCAAAGAGTCAGATATGACTAAGCATGAAGCGATACCTTTGCACAAGGCTTGATAATTGTCACAGAACTTTTATGAAGATAATTATTTTGTTTGACCATTGCAGGCAGTAACTATCAATGGTAAGTGTTTAATACCAGTAAAGAAATGCCATGCTTCAAAGACAATTTATGGCCAACTGAGTGATATTAGCAAAGAGTATCCTGAACTGCAGGAAGGGATAAAAATGAAGGTACCAATCATGGAAATGGAAAGTAAATTGGATCTACTGGCTTGTGGGGAAAATAATTCCTTTTTGGACACAGTGAGATAGAGTTGACAATGGTGCCTTAAGACATCCATTAAAAACCTCCAGCAGATAACAATATGCATTTGTAAGACAGAAAGATGGGCAAAAGGTTAAAGAACATGAATAAGAATCTAGAAATGAAGAAACTCAAATGTCCAAAAACATGCTTTTTTTTTTTTCTTTTCTGAAAAGGAAAACAAAATATCTAGGAGACTGATGAAAATTTAGATGTAAAATAGGAAACAAGTTAGACTCAGACATGTGGATATTTTAAAGTCATTCACAGAATAGGAACAATTATAGAAACTAGCACAGATAGGTCTGTTTTGGTGAAACAGTGAAAGTGAAAGTTGCTCAGTGTTGTCTGACTATTTGCAACCCCATGGACCATACAGTCCATAGAATTCTTTAGGCCAGAATACTGGAGTGGGTAGCCTTTCCCTTCTCCAGAGGATCTTCCCAACCCAGGGATCAAACCCACATCCCCCACATTGCAGCGGATTCTTTACCAGCTGAGCTACAAGGGCAGACCAAGAATACTGGAGTGGGTAGCTTATCCCTTCTCCAGCGATCTTCTGGACCCAGGAATTGAACTGGGGTCTTCTGTATTGCAGCCAGATTCTTTACCAATGGAGCTATCATGGAAGCCCTGTTATGGTGACAATTAAAATATTAATAATAAGTTTTAAAAGACATTGTAACAGTGACTATTTACTACACTGATAAGTTAAAATCGCCATTGTGCACAGTACAACAGCAACCTTTCAATGGAAAATTTGCCAATAGATCAATAAATAATTGGATGAAGAATGAGGGAAAGAGGTTGGTTGAAAGGGGAAGAGAGTAGAAATGTGATGATTTATTAAAATAGTAGCAGCCAAAGAAGAATCCAGACATCAAAGGGGCAATACCACTTTACCAACAATATTTAACAGTAAAACAATATTCATCTTAGATGAGAGTCATCCTGTGAGGCTTGCTATGCTCTGGAGATACCTAAGGGTAAATATTGCCCAAAAGAATTAGAAAATTGGAGCTTCAGATGACAATCCATGGACAAGAACATCAAAGCAACTTCCCATTTTCCTGTGGCCAGAAAAGGCTACTCTAAATAAATAATCCTCTCAAACCCTACCTTAGCAGGAAGATGTGTGGATGGTTGGAGAAGTAACTGTAAATGAATTTTGTTGATTAATACATCCACATTACATTTGAATTCTATATATGTTGTAAAATCAGTCCTCCCCAACTCTTAAAATTACCTTTTATTTAAAAAGATAGTTAAAATTTCCTGACTTCTCCAAGAAAGAGAGTACATAAAGAAGAGTCAAAATTTAGTTTTGTAGAGAAATAGGAGAAAGAAATGGCAAGTAAAGAAACAGGGAAAAAATTTGAATTAATTAGCAGAAGAAGAAGAGTGCAGAAAAAGCAATAATAAAAACAAACAAACAACATGAAAAAGAGCAATGCCCCCCTGGAGCTTCAAAAGGTGTTTGCAAGCAGCAAATATAGGAAACTTTGCAAAGTGGCCAGACAGAGAAATGTGTCACTAAGCACATCTGTGGGTCGCCTCAGATAGAAATGGCCGACTGACAAGAGTCAATATTTCTTACTTTTTCCATTTTAATGCATTTCCATTTCTGAAAGTGTTGGAATATATATTAAACATATTTAAAATTGGTAAACTGCTGCTATGGTCTCTTAGTTTTCAGGGTGGGTTTTGTCTCACAAAACTGGGTGAGACAAGTTCTTAACCGTTTACAAAATTTTCCAGCAAGGAAGGATTCAGGAAGGAGTTATTTAAATGGTTAGATGGCTGTTGTTACCTGAGCCGACTGAAGAGGTTCATGCTCAGAACCATGAGTTTTGTCTGGATTTGCTTTAGGTTCTTTCAGGACTCAAAAATAATGATTATTCAAAACAAGTCTATTGATATAGTAGTCTGATCTGATTATCAGTCTGGAGGCTGAGTTCAGAGTACAAGAGGGGAGTCTATTGCTAAAACCTCTAATTAGCTTAAACTACTACTCTGACAGAAGTCCATTTATGATGGCATTTCAAATTCATGCAGTGCTTAAATTCTTTCAGAAATATTTTATTCACTGAAACACTAATCTTGTAGAAATTCTAGTATTTCCTCAAGCACTGTTATATTTGTCCTTTGACTTAGTAAAAAATTGTCAATTGAATGCTGTATAAAACCTATATATAAACATCCTAAGATAGAATTGTACAATATTTTCCTAAGAAATCTAGATACTCTACATACATTTGGCCTCTCACAGCTTTCTACCAGCACTGATGCTAACACCAAGGCTGAAGAGCATGATGACTATTTAGCAAATTTATCCTTTTGTTGAAGAAACCAGATCTACTTTAAAAGATGGGAGGAGGAAGTTGCATTTCAGTTGTTTTGGAAACTGTAGAAAATTGCTCACCATCTCATATAGACTTTTATTATAATTTCCAATCACACTTTTTGAGCGAGAAGATGGTATAGGCACAATTTTAGAATAATCAGTAATATCATTGGGTATTTGGAGAAATAATACACAGTGCTATCAAGCATCTCTTCCCTCCTAGGTAAAGAATAGCCCACTGCAATGAAATAAGTTTCCCCAAATCCATACTCCTAGGATTAGTCATGTGTCAAATTAATATGATGAGTAAAACATGTACTTTTGATGAATGAACAATTTTTGTTGTTAAAAAAAATCACAAACTTTATTACAGGGCAGTGGTGAATTTGTGGAGGAAAGACTATGCTTGGAACTTCTGAGGATAATCAAAGGAAGAATGGCAAAATGAAAACCTCAAATTCCCCCACCCCCTCAACTCTTAAAAGTATTGAGTTAAAAAGGTGCAGGACTACAGATCTCTAAGTTTCTTTCAAAAGCCAATCATTTTATACACTTCCTTTCAGACCTCATATATTTTCCATTTTAGAATGACATTTTCCATTTCTTTGGTTTTCTTTCTTTCAAACTGGAAAAGTGTCTATGCATATAAAGAAAGCTGAGCACTGAAGAATTGATGCATTTGAACTGTAGTGTTGGAGAAGACTCTTGAGAGTCCCTTGGACTGCAAGGAGATCCAACCAGTCAATCCTAAAGGAAATCAGTCCTGAATATTCGTTGGAAGGACTGATGCTGAAGCTGGAACTCCAATACTTGGACACCTAACACAAACAACCAACTCATTTGAAAAGACCCTGAGGCTGGGAAAGATTTGAAGGCAGAAGAAGAAGGAGACGACAGAGGATGAGAAGTCTGTGTGGCATCACCATCGCAATGGAAATGAGTTTGAGTAGGCTCTAGGAGTTGGTGACGGACAGGGAAGCCTGGTTTGCTGCAGTCCATGGGCTCACAAAGAGTTAGACATGACTGAGCAACTGAACTGAACTGTAAATCAGCTATCCTTTAATTTTAAAAGAGAGTCTAAAAACTAAAAAGAAGCCTCAGACTTCAAGTACATGTACAATATCTACATCCCAATTTTCCTCTGAACTAAACATTTCTTAAAGAGTATTAGTTCATTTCCAGGACTCTATTTACAGAGACCTTAGTCTCTGATGTCAGAGAAGTCTAGGCAGTGGCTGCAAAGAGGTGACTATATTTGGGAGGCAGGCAGTAACTTCACCGCTGTGTTTCTAGTTCTCTGTGGTCTTTTCATTCATTTGTAGTGGACCTGAATTTCCTGTGATCGTTAATGGTCTTTAGAAAGATATTGGAGACATATCCAAGGTGGCCTTAAGAATAACCACAGATTGATGGATTCCCAGAAGTTCAGTGACTCCATAATTCTTGGCACACTTGTGGTTTCCATTAAAGAAGATTCTGTTTCCCTTCATGATCCAGTCTAATGTCTGAGAGCTTCAGCGAAGTAGTGAAAAATGCAACCGTGAATTATAAGGATACAAAAAGGAAAATAGAGCTGTTGGATTCCTTTAAAAATGTTTAAAAATCAACTGGAAAGCCTCTAAGCAAAGTAATGTACTGTTTATGGCTATTTTTACCCTCAACAGCAACACTGGCTAGTTGTGATAGAGACTCTGTGGCCCATAAAATCTAAAATTATTTGTAACTGGCCTTTTGTGGAAAAGTCTGCTGCTGACCCCTGCCTCAGAACCTGGCTTTGTTTTAGACATGAGTCTGAGGGCTTAATGTTCCAGTCAGAAATAGAGGCAAAATCCCGAGGAAACTTATCTTTTCCAAAGTTGTTAAAATTATTGGTTGAATTTTTGATCATTTGTGATCAAAATTCATGATCATTCACCTTTTTTTTTTCTATTTTTAATCTCAATTTGTAAATACAATGCAGTTAAATCCTTTTCATAATACATAGTACATCATTTAAGATAAGAATGGCTTGGTCAAAATCCCACTCTGATTATAAGGCCTTAAGTCTTTAATCCATTTTGCATTTATTTTTGTACATGGTATAAGGAAATATTCTAATCTTAGTGTTTTACCTGTAGCTGTCCAGTTTTCTGGACACGTCCTCTGGACTCCAGAACTGTTTACAGACCAAGTAGGATGATGATCCTGAAGTTAATTGAAAAGAGATGCCAGAGACCTAAGTTTGAGTTTTAATGCTAATACAATATCATCTGTACCTGCAAATCAGGGGGACCTAACCACATTCAAACTCTATTTCTATTCCACACCTCCTGCCTTATCTGACAATTGCTTAATTAAATTTCAATGATCAGTCTGCCCCAAACTACCTTTCAGCCTTGCCTCCCAGCACTGTTCTTACTTCTCTCTGCTCGTGTCATTTACCAAAAACACATCTTGCTGATTCACGTACTTTAGTGCTCTGTGCTTTTTGTCCTATTTTATCTCTCCCTGAAATAGTTATCTCATTTTTTCATCTCTCAAAATCTTAGTCACTCTATAAGGCTTAACTAGGTCAAATGCCATCTGTTTTCTTTTTAAAGATTTTTTTTTTTTTTCTTTTTTTGGAGGTGGGCCATTTCTAAAAACTTTATTGGACTTGTTACAACATTACTTCTGTTTTATGTTTTGATTTTTTTGGCTGTGAGGTATGTGGGATCTTATCTTGTTGACCAAGGATTGAATCTACACCCTCTGCAATGGAAAGTGAAAGTGAAAGTCACTCAGTCATGTCTGACTCTTTGCAACCCCATGGGCTATGCAGTCCATGGAATTCTCCAGGCCAGAATACTCAGGTGGGTAGCCTTTCCCTTCTCCAGGGGATATTCCCAACTCAGGGATCGAACCCAGGCCTCCTGCATTGCAGGCAGATTCTTTATCAGCTGAGCCATAAGGGAGGCCCAAGAATACTGGGGTATGTAACCTATCCCTTCTCCAGTGGATCTTCCTGACCTAGGAATCAAACCCAGGTCTCCAGCACTGCAGGTGGATTCTTTACCAACTGAGCTATCAGGGAAGCCCATGCATTGGAAGGCTAAGTCCGAATCACTGAACCACCAGGGAAGTCCCCATCTGTACTCTTGTTTCTCAAAGAACACAGAATCCGCCCCATTGCATTCATGGGTCATTTCCTATTCCATAAATCATCATGTGGTGTTTCAAATCTTCCTAGTCCCCTCTTCCTACGGTGTGATGATACGTTACCTGTGTTTTATTTCCCCACTGATCAGCATGACTGGCCCTCGATATATAAAAGAAGCAATAAATATTACACATTTCTTACATCATTGAGCTGAACTCTGGCACAAAGTGTGAATGTTTAAAAGCTCTCAAGCACTTTGATGGGTAGTGCCATTTTGCCTAGACACTTCAAGTCATTGCTGTTTTCTTGTAAAATTGTAAGAGATTGTAAATCCACTCTAGTTTTCCAAAATGTACATGTTGATTACCTTCCATGGCTTTTCTGTGCATTATTATTCAAATGAGTCTCTTTATGGCATCCCTGACAGGTGGTCTTGAGTGATTCAGATTAAATGAGTATTTTCCTGTGCTCATGGGGAAGGCTTTGCTTCAGCTTATAACTGGCATTGAATTCATTCAAAGCTATTGAAAAATATACTCTTCAGTTTGACATCCTAGTGAGTTATCTGCCTTTCAGCAACATTTATTACAAGTTTCAAAAACATAAGTGAGTGCTGTATATGGCTTATTTTGTATCTTTTTTAGATGTTGTTTCCTTACATTGGAAAATGCTTCTGATATTCAATTAATTTTATATCCCTAAGACAAAGAATATACTCACAGATCAAACAAGAAACAAACTGAACCTGTTTGTACAGAACCATGCCCTCTCTGGGGGCTGTTGGCGTAGAATTTCCTGTGCTGTCTAAACCCACTTGCTCTCCTAATAATTGTTTGCTTGTGGGATGTATCTCCACTTGAAGGGTAAGATAAGCATCTCCACAAGGCAGCCACCCTGATTATCAGACTGACAGGAGCAGTTCTGACTTCTCTTGCTTTCTCGTTTCTCCTAGGCTGATCTTTGACATTTATTCAGCTACCTTTTATTATTTTTTTTACATTTTTTTATATTTTTATTTTTAATATACATTTATTTATTTTAATTGGAGGTTAATTACTTTACAATATTGTATTGGTTTTGCCATACGTCAACATGAATCTGGTCTTGATTGGAGCATTTTCAATTCCCGAGGAAGAAATTCACACAAATCTGTCAGAAATGAACCTTTCTGAAGCTTCTTTCAACAGCTGCTTAAAACAGCTGGACCCATAGGCAGTTTAGAATATGACAAGTCATCTTATTCCTTTGACACTGAAAGTTGGCTTGGCTTTAAAACCTTGAACTGCCGTAATCAGAGTGAAAAATAGACAAGGATTGTGTTTAGTTTTTTAAGTGGGGAATTTCTGCACTTATTTTGCCATTCATTGATTTAGCACCTCCATAATACAGAATGATAGCAAATGCCAAATATAAATATTATGGTATTAAGAAGAGATGGTTATTGGTTTGGATGGTTGGTAAAGGGAGGTCTGTGTTGAGGAGCTGAATTTTAAAAATCAATCCGTTTTTATTCTTTCAAAAAGGAAATAATTTAACACATTTTATACCAAATACTTTACTAGTCAAAGGACAATTGCTGCTGCTGCTGCTGTTAAGTTGCTTCAGTCGTGTCCAACTCTGTGTGACCCACAGATGGCAGCCCACCAGGCTCCCCCGTCCCTGGGATTCTCCAGGCAAGAACACTCAAGTGGCTTGCCATTTCCTTCCCCACAAAGGACAGCTAGAAGAGTAATATTGATACATACCCCTTGCCTTTTCTATATATGGTATCTTAATGTGATTTAACTCTAGTACTCTTGCCTGGAAAATCCCATGGATGGAGGAGCCTGGAAGGCTGCAGTCCATGGGGTCACTGAGGGTCGGACACGACTGAGCGACTTCACTTTCACTTTTCATTTTCCTGCACTGGAGAAGGAAATGGCAGCCCACTCCACTGTTCTTGCCTGGAGAATCCCAGGGACGGGGGAGCCTGGTGGGCTGCCATCTGTGGGGTCACACAGAGTCGGACACGACTGAAATGACTCAGCAGCAATGTGACTTAAGCTAAAACATTCATATACTCATTATTTTACTTAAACTGCATGAATATTCAAGACACTATGCTCCTCTATATAAACTGAAGAGTGTTTTACATTCTCAGTGCATTATAGAAAGACGAAATACTTTCTTTATATGGGTTTCCAAAGAATTAAGTTCAGTATTTTAGGCTAAATTGCAAAGTCCAGGAAGGGAATTTGTTTTTATTATTGACTAGGCTAAGTAACTGTTTGTAGAGTTAATGAAGAGTTTTTTGCCTGGTGTAAATACTAAAATCAAGAATATAATTTTATGTAGGCATATCAGGATTATAAGTGATTTATTAGATAGTTAATGGAGGCAATTCCATAAAAATAGCCATTCAATTCCATGAACTTAAACTGTTCATGATGTATATTATTTATAAATATAGAGCTTTGGAAAGGGTGTTTGTATTAGGTTGATATGGAAACAGAGCACACTAAAATGCAGAATACTTATTTTTCTAGTCTTCTTCTAGAGGTTATAAAAGGAGTTAAGATAAGCTTTGCAGAGAGCTTTGTAGAACCCAGATGGACCTGAGACAGTGGAGTGATTTCTCAGGCATCATGTTGTATGGAACATGAGTAGAAGTGGAAAATATAAGCAGGTTAATTAGAATAAATCAGGATAAATGCTGTCATAGCAGTGCTGGATAGATAGAGTGGGTGTTTAGAGAAGTGAAAAGAAAATAAGGAAATAGAGTGTGTTTGGATTAAAAACCGAAGTTCACAAGCTAAGTGTGTTTGACCAGCAGAAGTGAAGACCCGGACTTGAGCCGAGGACTTAATTTGGAGTGAAATATACAGAAAGATCAAGTTAGCTGAATAAGATAACATCAATGCAGTGATGACATTTTTTCCTATAGCTCTTAAAAAACAATGGCAGATTTTGAACAAGAAAGGCTAGATGACTGTGAAGATCAGTTGGGGGAGCAGAAGCGTAGAGAGTAAAATGAAATGTAAGTGAAACACCCGGGCCATAGTCTAGGTGTGAAGTGGGGAGGGGGCTGTAGTAATAAAAAAGTGAAAAAAATGGAGAGGACAGCTGACAATTTAGTGGCAGATTGAAAGAAAGTTGGGTACTGGGAAATTAGAAAAAGCATTGGCACAAATGAAGACATCAGTTTAAACAGGAGATATGAAATTAAACCTGACTTAGAAATAAAAATATCAAGAGGAAGGGTATATATGTATACCCATGGATGATTCATGTTGATATTTGGCAGAAAACAATAAAATTCTATAAGCAATTATCCTTCAATTAAAAAAAAATAAATGAAATCAGAAAAAATAAAAAATGCATATTTTTAATTTGAGGAGATGATGAAATAACCAAGGAGTGATACCATGGAGGAAGCATGTATAAGGACAAATACAGATTAAAAATTTGAAACTTAATTCTCATTTACCTTAGAAAGCTTGTAAGTACTTTCTCATCTGTCCAAATGTATATAAATTCTTTTGAAAATGATGTACATCTTTTGTCATCTTTATGACCCCCAAATGTCCTTCTCTTGAACCTGCAAGCTTCTGAAATGCAAACATGAAGGGGGGCAGCATCTCACCCCCTAGTTTCTATTGGGAAGGTAGGAGTCTAACTTGCAACTCAGTGAGCTCTGACTTGCTTTGAGCTGCAAAACTGCATCCTATCATTGAGAGAGGTGGTTCATGCTAACTAGCTCACACAAGGGTCACCCCAATACCCTGGTGAAGTTAGGGTGAGTTATGTGTGACAGGTGAATCTCAAGTCCTCTTACTTGAGAACTAGGTACAGATCATCTTAAGAGTATGTATGTGATGGGTTGTATCTGCTTGGCTATATTACAGGGTGAGATTTACCAAATTTATGATTATCAAAAGAGAAATGAGGGGAGGAATGAATTGGGAGCTTGGGATTAACAGATGTACATACTGTGTATGGAATAGATAACCAAGAAGGATCTATTGTATAGCCCAGGAGACTATATTCAATATCTAGTAATACCCCTTAACCTATAACAGAAAAAATCAGAAAAGGAATAGGTATATATATATATACACATACATGTGTGTGCGTGTAACTAAACCATTTTGCTGTATACCTGAAATTAACACAACACTGTAAATCAACTATACTCCAATAAAATTTTTTAAAGGGAAAAACAATAAAAGGGTGATATTTATTTTTGTCTCTGTCATCTCTTAGGTGATTGCCTGTAACACATATCGCATTCAAGGTTTAATGCTTAGTCAGTAAGAAAATTTGTTTCTTTGTCTTCCACCTTTGTGAAGAGGTTTTCTGGGTTAGAAGAAGATTTTGGTTTTAATTATATTTTCCCCATGTCTGATGTTTCAGACAAAGGGTCAGGGTTGAATATAGAGATTTAAATCTGTCATCATAGAAACAGCCAGAAACATAGAAAATGTTGAGAGGAAGGACAGTCAACTAAGACAGTGAAAATGAGAACAAGTTAAGGGCCAGGGTCTACATTTTTTACAGGACCAGTGGCAGGGATGGGAGAAGAAGTGGGGTAGTGAGTCTTGAGAATGGGAGCCTTGTCCAGTGAAACAATGGTTAGGAGCATTCTGCGTAATAACATGGAAGACGGAAGCAGGAGGCAGGGAAATATTTTGTGGGATGAATGTCCAGCAATCCAAAGTCTCCCATGACCTGGCCTCTGTCTCTCCAGCCACTCTTTACCTCTCAACATTCAATGCCTCTCAGTGTTTAGAGTCTGCTCTTTATTTGAATCTCAGTGGTGATGCCTGGCCTGGAATCCCTTTCCTTCAGCAAGATAAGCTCTCCTCAGTCCTAAGGCTCAGTATCGGCATCTCAGCCTCCAAGAGCCTGTCCTAACCACGTCCCTCCTAACTAGAGCCCACGGCCCCGACCCAAATGCTCCTCTACTGCCCTCTGCATATGTCCTTTACAACCCTACACATGATCTTTATAACGACTTTTTTGGTGATTCATTTGCCAATGCACTGCACCCCTTTGGGGGCGAGGGTAGGGGGAAGTAAGGATGGCTTATCTGTCGGTGTGCTTTTAGTACTTAACACAAGGCCAACCACATTTTATATGCTTATTTAACCTAAAAGTGTGTCAGGAGGGCTTAATAGAATGAGTCTTCCTTTGTGGAGTGAATTCGTCTTAATCAGCGCTGTCCAATATGGAAGCTCCTTGCTATCTGTGGCTTGAAATGTGACTAGTTCAAATTGAGTTGTACTGTAAATGCAAAATACATGCTAAATCACTGAGTCCAAGCATTGTTAAATGTCCTTTCTAAAAAAAAAAAATTTATTTTTACCTGGAGGATAATTGCTTTACAATATTGTGTTGGTTTCTGCCATTAAACAACATGAATCAGACGTAAGTATACATATATTTCCCTGCCTCTTGAGTCTTTCTCCAACCTCCCGGTCCTTCCTTTCTAGGCCACCACAGAGTACTGCACAGAACTTCCTGGGTTATACAACAACTTGAATGATTTTCTGTTGATCACATGTTTACCAATATAACATGATAAAATGATATTTTGAATATATGGGGCTAAATAAAATACAGTACAAAGTTCCCTCTTTTCATTTTTTAAATGTAACATTATATATGACTCACATAATATTTCTATTGAACAGCATTAGTCTAAGTGAAAGGGCTTCTCAGCTGGTTCAGCAGTAAAGAATCTGCCTACCAATACAAGAGGTGCAAGTTTGATCCCTGGATAGGGAAGATCCCCTGGAGAAGGAAATGGCAACCCACTCTAACATTCTTGCCTGAGAAATCCCGTGAACGGAGGAGCCTAGTGGGTTATAATTCATAGGGTCACAAAGAGTCAGACACAACCTAGTGACTAAACAACAACAACAAGTTTAAATGAAAGAATTTCCAATAATATGAAGAAATATGAAATAGCTAAAATTAACATGCCTAAGTGCTAGAAAAATCTATGCTACTTCCAACTTAATAGATGGTGGCTCTTTGATCAACTCAGGCAGTTCTCATATTTTTTAAATGATAGGTCTGAAAAAATAGCTTTCTTCCTGGCAAAATATGTAGAAACCATTTATTAGAATAGACAGGTTAAGATTTTTACTTTTAAGAGATGAGTTCCTAGCACACTCAGTGAGTGGATTCTTATAATATCCCAGGTCCAGCATCCACCTGATCACCCCATTTGTGCTCCAAGAATATGCAAAGCAGCATTAAGTTAATCATTTACATTCTCTTGTCATCCATGGATTCAACATACATTCACTGAATGTTACCCATGCACCAGATCTTACTACAAAAATAGAAGAACCCACATGGAAGTAAAGTGAAGTCACTCAGTCGTGTCCAACTTTTTGTGACCCCATGGACTGTAGCCCACCAGGCTCCTCCATCCATGGAATTTTCTAGGCAAGGGTACTGGAGTGGGTTGCCATTCCTTCTCCAGGGACATGGAGGTAAATATGATCTTTATTTTAGCACAGCTTACATTTTAAGCAGTAGATTAGAAACAAGGATCAAGTAAGTAAATGAATAAATAAGATCACTTCACGTTTCTTTGAGAATTACCTTTGGCCACACATAACAGAATACCCAGACAGCAATGAATTAAACTGGAAAGATGATCAGTGTTTACAGAACAAAGAATTCAGAGAAAAAGCAGCAATCAGGTAGGATCAGATAACAAAACAGGTACCCAGTACTTTTTCTCTTTTCAAACCATTGTTCTTAATGTGATTGTTTTTTAGTTCTTGTGCTTTTTTTACCCTCAAGTATTTTTAAAATGGATGGCGCAGCTCCAGGAATCTCATCTGAGATCAAGAAAACTCATTTTGTGTTACTTTTCCTTTTAACAGGAAATTAAATACCTTTCCCAGGAACCCACAGCACTCTTCCCCTCATTGAACAGAACTGAGTCACAAGGACTTGTTCAAGCTGTAAGAGTCTGGGAAAGCAAGTGTTTACAGACCCTGTGGTGTGGCTGGCAAGAGAGAAGTTGCAAAATAGACATAGCGTGTTTTTCTTTCTCTTTTGATTGCATTTGGATAGGTCTTACAAAGAAAATAAAACAGAATAATGAAATAGAGTGCAACTGGTGTAGGGAAGAATATTTGAAGATAAACTGAAATGGCAGTTTGAAGGAGGTGATATTTGGGGAGAGACTTAAATGATAAGATGATAACAACCTTGTCAGTACTTGTGGGAAAGGGTTCCATGGATATGTCAGCCCAATAGAAAATTCAAGACTTCTTGTTTACAAAAAGGATCCTGTACAATTTCATGTTGAGACTGTATTAGTCAGGGTTTTCTTAAGCACATGAACAAGTAGAATATGTGATTATTAATATAAAATAACTTCTTTTAATGCTTTATTCATGTAACTTTTGACAATACACTTTACTACTATTGTATTTCTGTAGAAGATTTTGAGCTTTACCAATATTTTTAAATGAATATTCTAAATAGTCACTCATTTTAACAACACTGTACTAATAAAAAGACAAGTGCAATGAATATTCTTGAATAAGATATTAAATTGACAGAAGCCTAAAACAGAGAGTGAAGTACCTGACACCTTCCTTGCAAGTCATGTTGATATTAAAAGGGATGAAACACAGGTACACATGTTTTAAGACATTAGATGACAGTTTCCCATTATTACAATGGCAATGCTCCAAAGAGTTGCATTTGGCAGGCTGAATACAGAAATATAAATTACATGGAACATAGGATTGAAAAGAATATCAGATTTGCAAATCTCTGATTAAAAATATCTATTCCTTTCTTCCTCCTTTTCTTTCTAGAAATGCTCACTGATTTCCCTGTCTCCTGCCCTGCAGGTGGACTCCTTACCAGCTGAGTTACCAGGAAAGCCCCTCCAAACATTTAGTTATAGCAGAAACATTCAGAAACTCTTATTCCAATCAAACGAAAGTAGTAGAGAAGCAATAGATGTGACGGTTCTTATGTCACCGTGATGCCAGATTGGCTGTATGATTCCTACAGGCTGGAAAGAGTAGGTGGATCAGAAAGAAAAGGGCAGCTGTAAGAGAACAGAAAAAGAGCAGTCAAATACAAAATGGACAGAAAAAAGAAATACTGGAATCTGCCAAAATATCACATCAGCACTAAGCTGAGAGTTCAGAAGGGCCAATAGCAAACTATAGCATCGAATCACTTATGTACTGTTTCAGTTAAAGTTACAGTATTTTCTAGTGCTGAACAATCAAGATAGTAATAATAAATAACTGTATTTAGAACTCAGATACTTATCATCCAGTATTCAATTGTACTCTCAATATACTGTATACTATTGAAAGTATGTACACAGTTTTGAAAGTATATACCCAGTTTTGAAAGTATATACCCAGTTTTCACTGTGCCAGGCACTGAGGTCGCAGATCCACTGATGAATCTAATGCTCGTTGTAATTAAGAAGATCGTGATTCTATTGGGAGATACGAGGGTAAGGACCGTGAAAATGGGCACCTACGAGATGGAGAATTACAGTATAATATGATATATGCTCCACATGCACAGAGCTAAGACCTGCCTCCATAGACTGATATTCACAGAGCTAATCAGGTAATATTTTACACAGTAAGTGTCACTTCCATTGGAGTCTTAAGGATGATGGCATTATGAAATACACTGAGTCCCCTACATATGAACATTCAAGTTGCAAAATTTCAAATATGCTAATGTGTGTTCCATCAGCATCAGGCATGAGTGAAATCGTAGCTTGCTCTCCGTCTCCTGTTGCTGCTGATCCTTCAGCTCTGCTATACCCCGCCTCCTCCAATCAATAACTCTGCTTGCCTACTCACTCGATGCCAGGCCCAGTATGCTAGCAGTTGGACTGCACTATACTTTCCAAGGTACTTTACTGTGAGATTAACAATATTTTGTTTTTGTGTTTGTTTGTTTATGTATTATTTGTGTGAAAAGTATTATAAACCTATTACAGCAGAGTTTTATATAGGCAATTGTGGTCGTTGGGTACGTAGGTTAACTCTGTTGAGCTTACAAGCAAATCAGACCTATGAATGCACTCTGGGAATGGAACTCATTGTATGTAGAGGACCTGTACTGTAGGTTGATTCACTCAAAACCCATTTCTACATCTTTTTCCAGTGCCACTTTCCCAGAATTTCTTGTAAGTAGGTGGACTAGTGAGACATCAGTTCAGTTCAGTTCAGTTGCTCAGTTGTGTCCGACTCTTTGCGACCCCATGAATCGCAGCACACCAGGCCTCCCTGTCCATCACCAACTCCCAGAGTTCACTCAGATTCATGTCCATTGAGTCAGTGATGCCATCCAGCCATCTCATCCTCGGTCGTCCCCTTCTCCTCCTGCCCCCAATCCCTCCCAGCATCAGAGTCTTTTCCAATGAGTCAGCTCTTTGCATGAAGTGGCCAAAGTACTGGAGTTTCAGCTTTAGCATCATTTCTTCCAAAGAACACCCAGGACTGATCTCCTTTAGAATGGACTGGTTGGATCTCCTTGCAGTCCAAGGGACTCTCAAGAGTCTTCTCCAACACCGCAGTTCAAAAGCATCAATTCTTCAGTGCTCAGCTTTCTTCACAGTCCAACTCTCACATCCATACATGACCACAGGAAAAACCATAGCCTTGACTAGACGGACCTTTGTTGGCAAAGTAATGTCTCTGCTTTTCAATATGCTATCTAGGTTGGTCATAACTTTTCTTCCAAGGAGTAAGTGTCTTTTAATTTCATGGCTGCAGTCACCTTCTGCAGTGATTTTGGAGCCCAAAAAATAAAGTCTGACTTTGTTTCCACTGTTTCCCCATCTATTTCCCATGAAGTGATGGGACCAGATGCCATGATCTTCATTTTCTGAATGGGAAGTCTAATGGGGATTTATGGGAAAATCTTTGCCCTCAGGCTTAAGGTTTTGCCCTCTTTTCTACTTTTGCTTCTTTATTCTTCTCAGGTTTGGACTGCGGAAAGGACGGCCAAGCTGCACCAGCCATACTGCCTAACATTAGAAAAGAAAGAGGAATTTTCCATGACACCTTGAAGTTCTGAATAACACCAGCAACTACCAATCAGATTTAATCTTCCTGCCCAAAAAGAAGTCAACATCTATTTAATCAAACCCCTGTAGAGCATTGCTGCTTTTTTCTCTTGCCGCTGGACACTTCTTACTAAGCCATAGGAAGAGATGAGCTCACTTCCAAAGACTCATTGTGAATGTACAAGAAAGAAAGAAAGAAATTATAGGGAATCCCCAAATTAAAGGACCGCAAGGCTGGAGCAGACTGCAATGTCTAGTATTCCACAGGCATGTCAAAAGCGGGTGTTGATGGAAATGGCTTTATGGACAACAAAAGAAGAGATGTTTCTCATTGAATAAAAGTTCATATAGGTCAGTTGCTATGAAATTGGGGTAAAAGTGAGAAGATCATTGGGGGCATTACTGTTCTGGTGAAGTGTTGAGGGTGCAAATTGGATGGCCGTGGGCTGTGGAGCACACTGGGTGAAGGTGCAAGAATGGTGGGGACAGAACAATAAAGGTACATTGTTTCAAAGGCACACAGAGATAAAACGGCGGTTTTGAGAGAAAATCAATGATGAGGAAGTTTTCTTTACCTTCAGGATGTGACAAACTTGGGAAGGTGTTCATTGGAGACAGAAGAACAGTAAGGACAAGAGATCATAGAAAGAGTAGATGAGAAATGATGCCCAGAGGTGCTACAGAGGGGCCAGAGGGCAACCCTCTGAAAGAAGCAGCATCCGTGTCCTTTGACAAGGCAAGGATGAGTGTGGGTCTTGCAAGGAGGAATGCAGAGAGAAAGCACTGTTAATATCCTTTATTTCCTTTGTGAAGAGATTTAATCAGCTTCTTAGGGCAAGCAACTAGACGTCAGGTACAGGATTTCAGGAGCTGGAAAGGGTTTAGAACAACCAACTGAAGAGATGAGATTTGACAAGGCATCCTCAAGGGCTAGGTACAAAGTTCAAAGGTGAGCTCAGCCCCAGCTGCAGCTGTAAACTGTTGGTCCTTTCATTAATGCCTAGACTCCAGACATCACTGCTGGGCTGTGCACAGGTGTAGGCTGGGGGCAGATGGCTGATGTTGCTTGTTTTCTGCACCTGACTCACATTTGTATAAAACACAACAGTTACAGTAAGCATCAAAGGGAATTTGGAAAGGGTGAGTGAGCTCCGGGAGTCGGTGATGGACAGGGAGGCATGGCGTGCTGTGATTCATGGGGTCGCAAAGAGTTGGACACGACTGAGTGACTGAGCTGAATTGAAAAAGTTACAGAAGGGCGCACAGCCTGAGTGGGTTGAAGGGAAGGGTTTTCGGGGTGGAGGGTAGGTACATATGGGGCAGAGGGAGGCATTCCTGTCTGCTTTGCAGTCAGTGGAGTTGATTGGGGAAAGAGGACATGGGCCTTCGCCCCATCCTGGCCCTGTCTTGCTCTTCTGATGTTCCTCCTGAGACAGCCTGGGACCTGGGACCCTTTGCTGCAGTGCTGCAATGCTTGCATCTGGACAAGATACAAGGAAACTGTAAAAATAACTGCATGCATGCACAATTGGGACCAAAAAAACGGACAAAAAGATACAAAAAGAACAAAAGGAACCCCAACTGAATAAGTATGGAAGAGCAGGGAGCAAAAGCAGGGTACGGTGCATGCCCCCCTGCACTCAACACCATCAGAGGAGTGGGGGAAACACTCCTAAGCCATCCCTCCAGCCCAGCGCCTGGACACACCCTTACTCTCACCCCATGCAAAGAACAGGCTCATTTCCCCCGCTGGGGACCAAGCTAGCAAGGGAAACTGATTTGTTCTCACTGCCCCCTGCTGCAGCAGGAGCACCAATAAAGCCTTGTCTGAGTTTCTTGTGTGGCCTCTGATCAATTTCTATTGATTAAGGAGGCCAAGAATGTTGGTTGGTATCACTCCAACCCCAGAGTTACACAATTCAGTAATAACTTCACAGTATCCCAAGGAACATATCTCATAGTGTAATTCCATATTTTCTATGTCTTAGGCATTTATAAGTGCTTTTAAAATGTTCTACATTATAAGTAAATTATACTTCAATCACATCTACTTATAATATAATATATGGCACATGCCTTTATACATGTGCTGTATCTTTTTCTAATTTCTATCTTGTTACAAAAAAAAATCATTCTAAAGTGAGATTAACACTGAATAAGAAAATTTTAATTTTCAGTGGAAATTGTTTCTTAGACTAAGGAATAAACTATAATAAGGAATAAACTATAATTTTGATATTTGGCTCAGACAGTAAAGCATCTGCCTGCAATGCCAGAGACCCAGGTTCAACCCCTGGGTGGGGAAGATTCCCTGGAAAAGGAAATGGGAACCCATTCCAGTACTCTTGCCTAGAAAATTCCATGGATGGAGGAGCCTGGTGGGCTACAGTCCATGGGGGTCGCAAAGAGTTGGACACGACTGAATGACTTCACTTTCTTTCTTTCTAAAAATACATTTCAGGCTCAGAAGGGCATTCAGAGTCTATGGAAAGTAAGGAAATTCTCTCTCTTTCTGTATAAATATGTCTCAAAATGCTTGATCAGCCCAGAACTTGACTCTCCCAATCTGATACCCTGGGGCAGATGACCATTCTGGCAACACAGGTTATCAGTGTTTTTCTGTGGGCTTTCCCTTAGTGAATAGCAGGGAACTTTTCCAAAGACAAAGCAGCACTTCTCAACTGTCTTCCTAAATCTGTAATTCTATCAGACATGGGCAGGGCAGAGATTTTCTTTCCTGGTGCAGAATCAGCGAGCTAGCTGTCAGACCGGCTCTACCTGCCTGCACTCTCATGCTCAGGGCGTCTCCCTTACCTCATCTTTCCACCCTCTTTAAAAAACCATCAGTGAAAGCAAGAGTGTGACTAAGGCCATAGTCAGTACCGGTAGGGACTTTGTTAGAAGCCCCCAGGAAGGAATTCTTTTAAACACTCAAAGTCCTTGACAGCTAACCAGCAAACTGGTAATTCTGAAGTAGCAGTACTCAAAACGTTAGTCACTCAGTCATGTCTGATCCTTTGCAATCCCATGGACTGTAGCCCGCCAGGCTCCTCTGTCTGTGGAATTCTCTAGGCAAGAATACAGGAATGGAACCTGAGTCTCTTGTATCACAGGCAGTTGCTTTACCATCTGAACCACCAGAGAAGAACTGACCTCAAAGAAAGCTTTGGTCTCCATGTGGAAGGTCCTGTGTTACTTTGTAGGAGTAACTTTGGAATGAATGAAGGATGTTAAAAGCAGGGCAATTCAGGCACAAGATAAAAACTAAAGTTTCTTATAACTAGAGTTTTCTGGAAATAGAAAAGCACACTTCTCTACATGTCTTTGGAAGTAGAGGCTGATGAAACTTCTGTAAGGATTGCTCTAAAAATAGAAATTCTAACTAAAGAATTCTAAATTTCTATCCATTTGGATTCAATAAGTAAATATGTTTTCAACATTTCTTAAGCTGTATTCTTTATGAGAAGTTAATATGCTTTTATTAAAAAAGATTTTTCTCTGGTTAATTTATGTTTGGGAAACGTTTGAAGCCATATTCCTTTATTCAGACATACGGTACACATAAATATTATATTAAATTTTAAATAAGCCTATGTTTTAGGCAAATGCTTTCCAACTGTATCTAACCACTGAACTGGCTTTTGGTTTGTTTTCAAGGCTTTTAGAAGGAAGCTTTTGTTTTGTTTTGTTTTGCTGTTGTTGGTATTGTTGAGTCACTAAGTCATGTCTGACTCTTTTGTGTCCCCATGGATTATACCTGCCAGGCTTCTCTGTCCATGGGAATTTTTAGGAACAATGCTAGAGTGGGATGTCATTTCCTTCTCCAGGGGATCTTCCTGACCCAAGAATTGGACCCATGTCTCCTGCATTGCAGGTGAATTCTTTATACCCGAGCCACCAGGGAAGCCCATTTGTTTTGCTCTGTTTTCTGTAAAATTTTGGTTAAATTCTTATGGACATCAGACACATAATACAAAAGTTTGTGGCTAATATAGTGCCCTAATAATCTTATTTTCTAAGCAATATGCTATTTTCCAGGGGGCAGAAGATATAAGATTAGTTCTTAAAATGTGTATGTGTTTTTAAATGTCAAAGAATTATGACTTCCTTCTAGAGTGAGAGTCTGTACATTATTTATCTTCTAAGCTATGATACATAATTTAAAATCCTTTACAGTAAAGTCCATGACTTCCTGAGAACTAGTGTACAGCTGAGCTAAATGCTTTGCTCAGAGGAAGGGCGATGCTCTTACCTGCCCAGAATCATTGTGCCTGGAAGAAGGGAGGGGTCATTGCTTCAGGCAGCCACACACCCTATTATTGTAAAGGCTACTCCTGAGTGATGATGACTGTCATCTCAGGCATAAAATCAAAATAATTGTGAAACTTTATTTTTAGGATCCTATGCTGATGTAGATTGCACAATCAACTGCTTCCTTAAAAGTAACTCTCTAAAAAAGAACATGGTTTCCAAAATTGGGATTGACATGTATACACTATTGATACTATGTATAAAATAGATAACTAATGAGACCTACTGTATAGCACATGGAACTCTACTGAATGCTCTGTGAGGACCTAAATGGAAAGGATATCTTAAAAAGAGGGTGTATGTGAGTACATGTAACTTATTTACTGGGCTGTGCAGCAGAAACTAACAGAGCATTTAAGCAGTAAAGCAACTGCACTTCAATAAAAACTTTAAAAAATAAAATAAGTCAGATCCTGGAACATATAAAAGGCATTAGTTAAAAAAAAAGTAAATTCCAAATTAAGGTCTGTAGTTTAGGTAAAAGTATTATAAGAATGATACTTCCTTAGTTTGGAAAAATAGACTCTGGTTTGGTAAGGTATGAACATTCTGAGAAGACAGTTAAAGGTTAAATATGGACTCCAATATCTTAGCAAATTTTCTAAATAGGATTACTCCAACATTTAAAAAAAAAATGCAATCCAATGCAAAGAAAGAAGTGTTAGTTTCTTTTTAGTATTTAGTAATCTTGGGAATCATGATTTTTTTGATTTTCAGTGGATTAGATATGAGAAAACAATATATAAAGAAATCTAAAAACAAAATTTAAAAGAAGACCCTGATGAAGTTTTATTTGTTAAACCTTAAGAGATGGAGTTATTGTTGTTAAGTGGATAAGTTGTGTCCGACTCTTTGCGAACACATGGACAGCAGCATGCCAGGCCTCCCTGTCCTTCACTATCTCCCAGAGTTTGCTCACACTCATGTCCATTGAGTTGGTGAGGCCATCCAACTAGCTCATCCTCTTTCATCCCCTTCTCCTCCTGCCCCAATCTTTCCCAGCATCAGGGTGTTTTCCAATGAGTCAGCATCAGTCCTTCCAATGAATATTTAGGGTTGATTTGCTTTAGGATTGACTGGTTTGATCTCTTTGCTGTCCAAGGGACTCTCAAGAGTCTTCTCCATCACCACATTTTGAAAGCATAAATTCTTTAGCACCCAGCTTTCTTTGGGGTCCAACTCTCATAACCATACTCCTGGAAAAACCATAGCTTTGACTATATGGACCTTTGTTGGCAAAGTGATGTTTCTGCTTTTTACTATGCTGTTTAGGTTGGTCATAGCTTTCTTTTCAAGGAGCAAGCATCTTTTAATTTCATGGTTGCAGTCATTGTCTGCAGTGATTTTGGAGCCCATGAAATTAAAATCTGTCACTATTTCTGCTTTCCCCCATCTATTTGCCTTGAAGCGATGGAACCAGATGCCATGATCTTAGCTGTTTAAATGCTGTTTTAAGCCAGCTTAAAACTCTTTCTCTTTCTCTTTCATCAAGAGGCTCTTTAGTTCCTCTTTGCTTTCTGTCATTAATTTGGTATCATCTGCATATCTGAGATTGTTGATATTTCTTCCAGCAGTTTTGATTTCAGCTTGTGAGTCATCCAGCCAGGCATTTCTCATGATGTACTCTGCATATAAATTAAATAATGGCTTCCCTGGTAATGTAGATAATAAAGAATCTGCCAGCAATGATGGAGACCCAGGTTTGATCCCTGGAGAAGGGAATGTCTAACCACTCCAGCATTCTTGCCTGGAGAATTCTATGGACAGAGGAGCCTGGTGTGTTATATATAGACATGGGTTCACAAACAGTTAGACATGACTGAGCCACTAACATTTTCACTTTATTTCCATAGTGTTTTAAAATATTTTGAATTGGTTTCCAAATTTGAATAATATTTTACCATAAAAATGTTTTGTTTTTATTTTTTAATTTTACTGAATATTTAATTTGCAAAGTTGAACTTTCACTGTACAACAAAATGATTCAGTTATACAGACACATACATATATGTATATGTATTCTTTTTGATTTTTTTTCTATGATAGTTTATCACAGGATATTAAATATCGTTCCTTGTGCTATACAGCAGGACCTTGTTGTTCATTCATCCTCTGTGTAATAGTTTGCATCTGCTAATCGCAAACTCCCTCCAAGTCCTTCCCTCCTCTCCACCTTGCTTGGCTACCGCAAGTCTCTATGCTTGTGACTCTGTTTCTGCTTCAGAGATAAGTTCATTTGAATCACGTTTTAGATTCCACATATAACTGATATCCTATATCAGAAAAATCGTAATTTCTGGCTTCTTCTGAAAATCAGAAGGTGAGGCAACATTGCACCCACAATTCCGGATGCTGAAGAAGTAGAGACAACACAGAGGTTTCTCCCAGGATCAGGCATGAACTTTCCAGTCCCTCCAACCTCCCCTTCCTCCCCACCCTCCATCACTCCTCAGAACCTTGCTCTGAGCCCCCCTTCACTCATTCACCCCCAACTCATAAGGCATTGAACTGGCCACCACAACTCTAGGTCACAGTAACTCCTTTAGTGAAACAAATGCATTTTAATGTCGGCAATTTGCACACAGCAGCATACTTGGGCTTCCCTGGTAGCCCAGTTGGTCAAGAATCCACCTGCAGTGCAGGAATCCCTAGTTTCATTCCTGGATCAGGAAGATCCCCTGGAGAAGGGATGGGCTACCCACTCCAGGATTCTTGGGCCTCCCGGGTGGCTCAGATAATAAGGAATCTGCCTGCAATGCGGGAGACCAGGGTTCAGTCCCTGGGTTGGGAAGATTCCCTGGGAGAAGGCATGGCAACCTACTCCAATATTCTTGCCTGGAGAATTTCCATGGACGGAAAAGCATGGCAGGCTACCCTCCATAGAGTCTCAGAGTCAGACATGACTGAGCAACTGAGCACAGCACAACATACGTAGACAGATGCACAGCATTATTTAGAAACCACATTATAGGGAAAAAACCCTGAAGTTTTGGATTTAGGCAGATATTTTCCCTCAGTTTTATTGAGATAAAATTGACATATAACTTTGTTTGAGTTTAAAGTATACAGTGTGTTGATTTGATTCGCGTATATTTTGCAAATCGACTTCCCTTGTATAGCGTCATGTAATTACCATTCTGGGGACTAAAATGTCCACTTATTAACTGTCTCCACTTTGAAGACATCTCTTCTAATCTTTGTTCTATGTATTTACATATCTATCTGCCCATCCATTTATCTTTATATGTCTAAAATATGAATCTACCAAATATACAGTCTTTCACTTTACTATTTTACTTAAGATTAACTTTACACTTAACTTGCATAAGCCTCTCAGTTTCCTTACCTGTAAATGGGGACAATAAACCCAAATCTGAAGGAGTTTTATGAGAATTAAATATGATTCTGTATGTGAAGTCACGAGCACATTGCAGGTACTCAGTAGATAACTTTCTATCCGTTTTTAATTACTCCCGGGTCCAGGGACCAACATGTCGGGATAAGGTTTCAAAGGAACTGAATGGTGTTTTCCTACAAATTTTATTTTATTTTATTTTATTTTTGTTTATTTTTTTTTAATTTTACTTTACAATTCTGTATTGGTTTTAAAATTGAAGTTTAAATTCTGATAGGTGGAGTTTCAGGTCATTTGAGTTGTTGCAACACTGAAGTCTAATACAAATGACCTAATTTTGTAATAGAATTATTTTTTAATAATTCTATTAAATAAGTTATTCAATAGAAATTCTATTATTTATTTAATATGGTGCTGCTGCTGCTGCTAAGTCGCTTCAGTCGTGTCCAGCTCTGTGAGACCCCATAGATGGCAGCCCACCAGGCTCCCCCATCCCTGGGATTCTCTAGGCAAGAATACTGGAGTGGGTTGCCATTTCCTTCTCCAAAGCATGAAAGTGAAAAAGTCAAAGTGAAGTCGCTCAGTTGTGTCCGACTCTTCGCGACCTCATGGACTGCAGCCTACCAGGCTCCTCTGTCCATGGGATTTTCCAGGCAAGAATACTGGAGTGGGGTGCCATTGCCTTCTCCATTATTTAATATAAATTGTATTAAATAATTCTATTAAATAAGTCTGGCCCAGGCTTCCCTGATAGCTCAGTTGGTAAAGAGTCTGCCTCCAATGCAGGAGACCCCAGTTCAATTCCTGGGTTGGGAAGATCCCCTGAAAGGAAAGGCTACCCTGGCCTGGAGAATTCCGAGAACTGTATAGTCCATGGAGTCGGAGTCCAACACAACTGAGGGATTTTCACTTTCACTTTCTTTCCAGTTGTAAACTCTGCAGTCTAAACCACGCTGAGGCAGGGTAGAGAGGCTGCTGCAGAGGAATAGAGAAGATGGTGCTGACAGCCTTTCCTACTTGTGTCAATAATCACACATGTCTTTAATCTGTGTTTTGCTATGGCTGAAAGAAAAGTTAACTGATGGAGTTTGTTGATTTGTTTTATCCCTTAAATGCATTGATTGTCTTGCACAGAATGAAAATATTGGAGAGCCACATCCATACCTCCCTCTGTACATAATGATGAAGGGGAAACTGTCCCAGTTGCTTTTCTTAAAGTGTATGGGATACCAGATGAGATATTCCAGATGGAAATTCCCTAAGTGAGTAATTCATTCATAAGTTATTTATTTATTCTTGATGCGTTCTATGTGTAAGGCACTTGGTAAAATGCTGTAGATGATTTAAGATTGAATGAGATGTGTTCCCTGTCCTCATGGAGATTACATTCAAGCAAAGAGGTATGCCAATAACCTCTTTGTAGTAGTGTGAGAAAAGCAATACAGGTCATTCATGAGGCACAAAGAAACAGAAGAGAGGGTTTCTAGTCACAGGGATTAGGAAATATCACAGAAGAGACAGCAATCAAGTCAGTGCAAGTTTTCCTGGTTCTCCTTTTGAAGACAATGTAGGTTTATTAGATAGAAATTGGGAAATACATACAAGTCATTAAAATAATTGTTACCGTATCCCTCAGAGGTAAGTCTCATTGACTTTTCATAACTTATATTTTTTCTATGAAAGTCTTAGTAGCTCAGTCCTGTCCCACTCTTTGCAACCCTGTGGACTATAGCCTGCCAGGCTCTTCTGTCCATGGAATTTCCCAGGCAAGAATACTGGAGGTGGTAGTCATTTTCTTCTCCAGGGGATCTTCCTGACCCAGGGATCGAACCCAGGTCTCCTGCATCATAGGCAGATTCTTTACCATCTGAGCCACCAGGAAAGCCTTACACTCATATATATATATATATATATATATATATATATTCAAAATCATAAAATATGAAATACACACACTTACATTTTCTTCATTTGCTTAAAATTACGGTCTGGTCATTTTCCTTTGCTACTATATTTCTATAAAATAGTATGTTTACTCTCCTGTAATATGACATACCTCCAAATTTGTATACTCTATCTAATTATAAGCAAGCATTAGACAGGATAGGCCATTGGAAGCAGCATGGATGGACCTAGAGATTGCCATACCGAGTGAAGTAAGTCAGACAGAGGAAGACAAACGTGGAATCACTTATACGTAGAATCTAAATAACAGGTACAAATGAACTTAGTTACAAAACAGAAGTGGCGTCACAGATGTAGAAACAAACTTGTGGTTACTAAGGGATAGGAGTCGCGGGGACAAATTGGGGGACTGAGACTGATACGCCCACACTGCTATCTAACACAGAAAACTAAAACCAACCTACTGCATAGCACAGGGAACTCTACTCAATACCCTGTAGTTGCCTACATGGGAAAAGAATCTTTAAAAAGAGGGGACATATATATATGCTAGGCATTCAATCTTGTCCAACTCTTTCTGACCCCATGGTCTGTAGCCCACTAGGCTCCTCTGTCCATGGAATTCTCCAGGCAAGAATACTGGAGTGGGTTGCCATTCCCCTCTCCAGGGGATCTTCCCAACCCAGGGATTGAATCTGGGTCTCCTACATTGCAGGTGGGTTCTTTACCATGTGAGGCACCAGGGAAGCCCATTTCATCACCTTTATTCAGTGAATTCTCATTATTGACATTTATTGTGCCTTTTCTTTTTGCTATTACAAATAACAATGTGATGACCTTCCTTATATGAGAGTCTTGGCTGAAAGGAAAGATATTCCAATAATGAAAATATGAAGTAGGAGAAAAAATAAATTCATACATGGAAAGAGTTGGCTTGAGAAAACATGTGAAGCAGCAGCAACCTAGGCATGATCGACATACTATATGAAGTTGGGTTTATCAGAAGACCAGGGTCCCGCGAAGAGCCGGACATGACTGAGTGACTTCCCTTTCACTTTTCACTTTCATGCATTGGAGAAGGAAATGGCAACCCACTCCAGTGTTCTTGCCTGGAGAATCCCAGGGACGGGGGAGCCTGGTGGGCTGCTGTCTACGGGGTCACACAGAGTCGGACACGACTGAAGTGACTTAGCAGAGCAGAAAGAGAGGGTCCCCGTGGAGAGAAATTCACCATCAGGCCACAGTGTTGAGACCAGGTTTGTCCTGTGAGCCTGAGGGCTGCAGAGTCTGTATTCACATGAGAATTGGTAGATTGAAAGTTTCCCTCCAGATATTTTTTTTCCACCTGCCTCTCACTAACATCTAGCATGATACTTCTGATTTTGTAGAGTGATTGCCAGGGACGTTTAGACATACAAAAATATTTATGAAAATAGTAATATTATAAAAGATTTGGTTTCTAAAAAACAAGATTATTTACTAGGTTTTTGCAAAAAACAGCAGTGACTCATTCCGGTCTGGAATGGTGAATAGTGAAATTTTGACCTTTAACGAGCTGAGAACCAGCTGGAAGAAAGGGCCAGAAATAGATCTAATACCATCATTGACTCTGACAGGAAGTTCTGAAAATTATTCACTTCATACAATCATTGAATATAGATAGAAGCAACTATAATAGATAAATGACTTTACATAGATGAGCTACACTGCATAATTTTATTTATCTTTTACCAACACCTTTTATTCTAAATCATAAATTTGAAACATAACCCAGACTTTGAGACATGAACTCTGGGATAGCTATTTCAAAGCCTATTACTCTAAAAGCTTAGCCTTTAGTTAAAATTATGTAGACCTAGTTTCAAGTCAATGGCACCCCACTCCAATATTCTTGCCTGGAAAATCCCATGGACGGAGAAGCCTGGTAGGCTGCAGTCCATGGGGTTGCTAAGAGTTGGACACGACTCAGTGACTTCACTTTCACTTTTCACTTTCCTGCATTGGGGAAGGAAATGGCAACCCATTCCAGGGTTCTTGCCTGGAGAATCCCAGGGATCGGGGAGCCTGGTGGGCTGCCGTCTATGGGTCGCACAGAGCTGGACACGACTGAAGTGACTTAGCAGCGGCAGTTTCAAGTCATTGAAACAAATTATTCTGTTATAGAAATATTACATAAATCCATTAACTCTTCACTGGCTTACTTGGGAAATACTTATGAATTTCTTAATATTCAACCAGGTTTCCTATTCAGTATTATGTTCTAAAGAGAATACAATCAATGAGCCTATTAGTATTCAGTGGAGGGTCAGTAATTACAATGTCAACCATAAGACATACAGAATCTCTATGCTTAAATTTAACCAACAGTTTCTCATACACATATCTTCCTTTAGTGGAGCTGTTTTCATTCTACAAAAAAACAACACAGGGAAGCTTAAGAGGGGTATACATGAGGTGTTTCCTAATTTTTGTTTTAATCAGATTTTCAAGCATTCTATGTATAGGGTGCTTGAAAATCTGATTAAAACAGAAATAAAGAAACATTCATGTATATCCCTTTTAAGTTTTTCGGTCTTTTATTTATTTTGGAGAGACGGTATTTAAATGTATGATTATCTTTTATACAGATAGATTAGGTGAGTGAGTGTTTGGTTGATTTTTGAAGGGCTCTGGACAAGACAGATGTCACTCAAAATGCTCCAATTATCAGTAAAGGATGACCTTTGTCGACCTGTTAGCCTCTGTGAATGTGGCCTGAGCAGCACTGTGCCAGATGTATTGTGCAATGGTGCCTGCTTGTGCCAAAGCCCACAGGTCAGAGATCCCAGTATGTGATCTGCTGCGGTGCTGCACACTTTGATAAATTTGACCTTGATGACATAGGGCATGGACGTTCTCAGTGATCTTTGGGGCACATTAATCACAGCTGAATTTGTCAGAGATCAATTCCCTTGCAGGTTAGATCTAGAGAGAGATGGAGAGAGAGGCAGTGAGAGGCCCCAAGTTAAATTTCAAGGCCCTAAACTGTCCATGTCAAAAAGGAGTAAGACCTTGACTTGAGCAGCGATACAGGAAATATTGTGCCAAATTAAGTTGCACCAATATTTCAGTGGTGTTTAGAACAATCACATCATGGCTCTGCAGACATGCAAGTGCAGCAGAGAGAGAACGTGATTGGTATGGCTTAGCGCAGCACATGTGAATACGTGTAGGAACCAGTCTCACAGGTCAGCCTGCCAACAGCAAGTGGCACAGGGATGGTGAAAGACACCAGCCTTAGATTCAGAAGAAAGGAGTTTTTATTTCATGCATTGACATCTGCTTATGTTACCCTGGGCTCATATATCACCATCCCCCCTCCTCACCCCAGCAATAACTGTCAACTCTTTATTGGCTACAGAAGAAGAGCAGATTTGACTAATAGGTCTTTATGTTTCTTATTAATGATAAGAAACTTTGCCTGTAAATATTAGCTACTAGTGACAACACACAGTGTGTAAGCTAGCAAAACCATATGAAACAGAAAATAAGAACAATTCCAGGTGACTCAGTGGTAAAGAATCTATCTGCCATGGTTCGATTCCTGGGTCAGGAAGATATCCTGGAGGAGAGCGTGACAACCCACTCCAGTATTCTTGCCTTGGAAATCTCATGGACACCAGAAGCCTGGTGGGCTATATAGTTCATGGAGTCACAAAGAGTCAGACACAATTTAGTGACTAAACAATAGCAACCAATATTCTTGCTTTTCAAATCTGAAGCAGATACAAAATTGAATTTTTTAATGAAGGGATCCCATTCCCTTGCTACTCAGTGTAGCGACACTGGAAGCATCTTAGAACTGGAATCTCAGGGCCCTCCCCAGATTTCCAGAATCAGAATCTGATCCTTGGGTGATTTTAGTATAGAGTGATGTTTGAGAAGCATTGCCTTGGATCATGGCTAGTATGTAAAATTCACAAAAATCTGACCTTGAGTTGTCTTCACATTGGGCTTAGTGCCTGGTGCGTGGCAGGAGGGCCATGCAGCGGGAAGAGAGCTGGATGGATGGATGCTTTGGGAAAGGGCCTCTTGCATTCCTGACCTTGCTTTTCATGTGGATGTATGATTCTTCTGGCTCCCCTCTGCCCCATCGCTGACTCCTTCTCAGGAGTAGCATCATGGCGTTGATTAATTCTAGAAGAAAAACTGGGAATGCCTTGTTTAGTTTCTGCTTTCTTTCTCTGGGAATTAGCTGCCCACCAGGAGCACGCATTCTTTGCTTTCCTCCAGCCTGCCCTCCCCTGCTTCCCTCCTGGAGGAAGCCGGCCTCGTCCAGCATTGTGTATACTGCGACTGCCTGCCTGAGCCTGCCTAATCCTGGCTTACCTTAGGAAGTCCATCTGATGCTCTATGTAAGCTACATCTTCCACCCTCACTGTCATCAGAAATAAAGATGGTTATGCTTTGCCTTCTTTTTCACTGTGTTCAGAAATTGGGTGTGGAGAAGGTGATGCTATTATTTAGATGCCCTCAATCATTCCAACAATTATCAGCAACTCTGAACCTTTTCTCTTTTTTTTTGAATTTTTACTTGGAGGATGATTGCTTTACAGATTTGTGTGGTTTTTGCTGTACAACAATGTGAATCAGTCATAGGTATACACATGTCCCCTCCCTTCAGAGCCTCCCTCCCACCCCACCCCATCCCAACCCTCTAGGTCATCACAGAGCACCAAGCTGAGTTCCCTGTGCTATACAGCTGCTTCCCATTAGCTATCTATTTTACAAATGCATACGTGTGTGCACGCTTAATTGCTTCAGTCATGTCCGACTCTTTGCAACCCTATGGACTGTTACCCGCCAGGCTCCTCTGTCCGTGGGATTCTCCAGGTAAGAATACTGGAGTGGGTTACCATGCCTTCCTCCAGGGGATCATTTTGCATCCTGACCTAGGGATGGAGCCCACATCTCCTGAGTCTCCAAATGGTAGGGTATAAATGTCAGTGCTACTCTCTCAATTCATCCCACCTTTTCCTTCCTCTGCTTGCAACCCTGAATCTTGTTTCAGCCGGTCACTAATGATTAATCCTCTTCAGTCCCCTGTAATGTGAAGTGACTGGGTGACATCAGTGGTCCCCATACTTGGGTCAGCTTTAGAATTATCCATGGAGTTGAGAGAACAGTATATAGATCAAAATCTACACATCTGCATTTTGCAAAGGTGATTCAGGGATGCAAGCCTGGACACTGTCATTGTTCTTGTGCTCAACTTGTGGTCCATTTTCCCACATTGTAGGTACCACATAGGTACTTATTAGAATTGTAGAATACTTGGCTTTGCCTCAGATATGCTGAATCAGGATCTACATTTTAACAAGTTCTCCATGTTTTTACATATGTATGTTCAACAGGAAGAAATCTTGCCTAGGACAGTATTATCCCAATAGTCCTTGCCACTCTGCAACCACTGGGATTTTATTTTCGTTGCTCTGTCTCTAGCTCCTTGCATGTAACAAAGTCTTCAATAAATATTTATTGAGCAAATTAGTCAATTCTCTGTTCTGTTCCCTGGAATGTAACAATGGTTTAAACATTTGGTTTTGATCATATGTGTTTATCCTGTAATAAATAGCAGACAGTGGCATCAGTCTCTCTCTTGGTCACTTAGAGTTAGAACAACACTGAGTTCAAAATCTTACTCACCTCAAGCTCCCTCCTCCTTTCTGAATTCTGAGAATAATTTGATGAGAAAAATCTTCTAGGACATTCCATCCCTCAGCTTACAATTATTTCCCTTCTGATTTTTCTTTTGCCAAATTCAAAGGGCTCCTCTCAGAGTTTTAGTCCTACACCTCATTCTGGAAGCTTTTAACAGTATTTTAACAGTATTCATTACTCTCTCCTTCTAAAAGTTTTCTTCAATTGGCTTTCATGATATAAGATTTGTTTGCTCTATTTTTGATCACTTCTTAATTTTTTTTTCGTGACAGTCTCCTTCTCAATTTTTTAATAAAAACAAACCATTCTTTATGGTATAGCTGAGTTATCACCTTCAGAATGAAGATCTGAAGTCTCTACCATCTCTAACTACATTAAGAACAAATCATCATTTAACTTTGTTCTAGTCATTTTACATGTGGTTAGAAAGAGATCAAAATGAAAACGTCTCACATTCCACAGCTGAGTTTAGCAAGTCTGGCACAATTTTTCCAACAAAGAAAAATGGTTAATAAATGTTTTTTTTCAACATTCAGAAAATGAAGATCATGGCATCCAGTCCCATCACTTCATGGGAAATAGATGGGGAAACAGTGGAAACAGTGTCAGACTTTATTTTGGGGGGCTCCAAAATCACTGCAGATGGTGATTGCAGCCATGAAATTAAAAGATGCTTACTCCTTGGAAGAAAAGTTATGACCAACCTAGATAGTATATTCAAAAGCAGAGACATTACTTTGCCGACTAAGATTCATCTAGTCAAAGCTATGGTTTTTCCTGTGGTTCATGTATGGATGTGAGAGTTGGACTTTGAAGAAGGCTGAGCACCGAAGAATCGATGCTTTTGAAGTGTGGTGTTGGAGAAGACTCTTGAGAGTCCCTTGGACTGCAAGGAGATCCAACCAGTCCATTCTGAAGGAGATCAACCCTGGGATTTCTTTGGAATGAATGATGCTAAAGCTGAAGCTCCAGTACTTTGGCCACCTCATGTGAAGAGTTGACTCATTGGAAAAGACTTTGATGCTGGGAGGGATTGGGGGCAGGAGGAGAAGGGGATGACCGAGGATGAGATGGCTGGATGGCATCACTGACTCGATGGACATGAGTCTGAGTGAACTCCGGGAGATGGTGATGAACAGGGAGGTCTGGCGTGCTGCGATTCATGGGGTCGCAAAGAGTCGGACACGACTGAGTGACTGAACTGAACTGAACTGATAAGTTTTTACATAATGGGGAACAACTTTGTTATACAGGAGGAGGAATTGATCACAGGGGTGATCTATGAAAGAAAATTACACCACAGGGTCTTTAAAGAAACTCCAGATTCCTGAGACTTGTTCCCGCTGCAGATATTAATTCAGAAGTTCTGAGACGGGAGCAGAGGGCTGATATTTAAAGTGAAAATATCACTCAGGCAATTCAAAAGCACACATAGTTCTTGCTCAGTTGCTAAATTGTGTCCAACTCTTTGCCACTCCATGAACTGCAGCTTGCCAAGCTTCCCTGTCTTTCACCATCTCCCAGAGTTTGCTCAAACGCATGATCATTGAGACAGTAATATCATCCAACCATCTCGTCCTGTCTCCCCCTTCTCCTCCTGCACTCAATCTTTCCCAGCATCAGGGTCTTTTTCAGTGAATCGGCTTTTTGGATCAGGTGACCTAAGTACTGGAGCTTTAGTTTTTCAACACCAGTCCTTCCAATGAATATTGAGTTGATTTCCTTTAGGATTGACTGGTTTGATATCCCTGCTGTCCAAGGGACTCTCAAGAGACTTCTCCAGCACCACAGTTTGAAAGTATCAGTTTTATGGCACTCAGTCTTCCTTATTAGTTTCTCCTGAAATGTCTAATTTTATAGATAAGAATTTTCCTGTGGGCCCTCTAATGGAATTGATCTCTCTGGCTGTTCAATTTTTTTCTTATTGTATTTTTAAAGATTGTTGTATGGTGCCCTGTGAGCATCAAGTACCACCAGATGAATAAAACTTATTACATCTAAAGTCTTAGACCAGTTTTTTTTTTTTTTTTAAAGAATGTCCTTTCAGGACAAATTCAAAAATCTAAATAGTGACCATTATTAAGAAGGCTTTTCTATTTCATTCTGCTAGCTAAGCATTAAGGAACCAAACAGAGTATCTGACATTTTGTGGTGAGAGGGAAGGTAAAGTCAGGCGCATATACAAAGCTGACAAAAATTCTAGTGGCTGAGTCTAACCATCGCCTAATGCCACACATATGAGTGACTTTGGCTCTGACTGGAGATTAAATTCTGATTATAAAGATGGCTTAACTGAAATAGCCATTATAAACACGTTTCAATCATTTTGAAGATAATTACAGAACCATTTTTTAGTCATTTAACAAGTAGCAAGAATAAAATGAGAATTTTTTTCATGTAAAAAAGGAAAAGAAATACCAAAAATTTATGACTAGATCTTCACTTGGTTTATTAGCCATTATTCCTGAAATATTGCCAAACCATTGCATTATTCACAGTCAGGCTCAGGACATCATAAAAGGTTACCCACATTGAGTTAACAACAGGCACTTAATTCTTCTCTCTCCACGTGTCTGCAGTGCCTGGTGAATTTATGGGGCTCAAGCCAGGTGTTCTAATTCATTTCAACAGGTGTTCTCAAATTTCCTTCTACAATTCTATGGCAAACAGTATTTCTTTGTCATGCCAATTTGTATACAATAACAAACACCGTTGTTCCTTGTGTCTGAAATGAGACACAATTGCTTGGCTTGTGTAGGACTGGGGACAGTTTAGTGGTATTTACTGCAGGACAGGCTATGCCTCTTTACTGAAAGACTGGTGGAACATTCTGGTGCTTGATCAATACTTGTTGACTGTCTTCCCAGCTGGTTATTCAGCAGATCCCTGCTATATTTCCTTATGAGAAATTGTGCCTTATTCTTCTGTTCATGCCAACCTATACTTACTCCACTTTTCAGCACTTAATTCAGCATTCTGTTGGTCAACCTATGTCACAATAATACATCCAGGAGGAAAAATCCTTGCTAAACTTTTAAGCATTTAAATGACTACATTGACCCTAAGTAAGTCCCAATATTTCAGAAGGCTCCTTTTATTTTTTCCAGATTCTGCATCTACATGAAACTTTTGCTATGATTTCCATTTACCTGGCTTTCAATTCACAATGAAAATGTTTCATGTAAGTTCTGTTTGGGTGGCAATATTCTGTGTCTAGAGTTTGTAGCATTTGAGTTTAATAAGCACAAGACAAGTATAAAGTCTCTACAACCAGTGTCTTGGACCATCATATCAGCACTACCAAAACTAAAGCCACTTTTTTTTTTTTTTTCCATTTTGCAGACAGGCAAACTAGGATTATGACTTTTAGTAACTCTCCCAAGGAGAAACATTTAATAAGAGACTAAACTCTCTGAAACCAACTCTATTTGCTATAAATTCTGTGTAATTAGCAATTGTTAGAGTATCCTTGCCAGATGTTGCTGAGTGATCCACTTCAAAGATCAATAATCTAGGCAATAAGAAGAGTGAGTGATAGTTTTTCCATAATTCATTGTCACAGTCTTTTCAGCATATCTCAGGCACATACTAGGCAACAAATAGATGGGAGATTCAGGGATGAACAAGAGCTCATCCCTCAGGAAGCTTTTAGTTTAGTTCCACGCTCTTCAATATAACTGCTAGTTACCTGTGGCTATTTAAATGTGTTGAAAGTAATTAAACTTATATAAAATTAAAAATTACATCCCTCAGTTAGATTGGCCACATAAGTGTTGAGTAGAGACATGGCTGTCCTATAATATTGGACAGTGAAATATAGGTCATTTTCATTATAAGAAAATTCTATGAGCACTGCTTATTTGGAACTCTGTGTAATGAACCAAATGAGTAAAACTATAGCAAATGGCTCCATGTTCTCTGATTTGACATGGTTGACAAGAGATATTCACTCTTTACTACACTGACTTTACCATGTTTATTAATTAAACCTTCAAAGCCAACACAGTAGTGGAGAAAAAACATTGCTGAATATACTGGAAAAAGAGGCAGGCACACACTAGAATTTAGTGCAGGCAATTAGTATTGCAATGCAAGTTTTCCTACTAAACTTATGGTGAAACATAAAAATGCACCTATCTGTATATTACAATGTGGGGGCGGTGGCACAGGGCCTGGGGGAGGGGAGTCAGGGTGGGACTGCAATCTTCTTTGTAGAAGTTCATCAAGAGATGGTTCATCTCAAAGTATGCTAAATTAAAGCCACTGCTCTCAACTAACCTGAAATAACCATAAAAGGGCGAAACACAGACATGACATATTAACTGCCACAGTTCCTTATTTAGGAAACCAAAGAGCATAAAATCAAATTAAAATATATCATCTCTGCTGCTGCCTCTTCTAGTGCTGTGCTTTCTGGAACTTCCTTTTCTAAACTTGACCTTCTACTGCTCTTTCGCTGCACGATGGCCAGTTCATTGGATCAGAGGTTGACTTTTAAAGCACAGTTTGTAACTTAGGTTTTATTTATCTCTTTCTTTTTGTCAATTAGTGTACAAAATGAAAGAAAATGGTGCTACATGGAGCAGGTAGCTCTATTATAATGTGAAGTCATTTCGATTTTATGGCTGTTTCTGCTACTAATCCTGTGAGGTAGTAGTCAGGTGAAGGGAAATTGGAAAGGTCAGAGACGGGGTATGCTGAGTGGAAATACAAGCACCATGCTCATCTCTCTTTAATTTTTAAAGCAAACTATTAAGCAAAGGCTTAGAATAGGGGTCTCAACCCTGCTTTTGAATGTGTACACATAAGCAAAATAACTTTTTATAATGCTACTAAATGTACTTGTGACTTCAGCTTCTGCCTGAATGAGTCTACTTAGAAACCAGGAAGACATTTTATGTTTATTTCTGCTCAGAATGCTCATTCCTGTCCTCCCTTCTCCATCAGGCTGTCAGGCAGCTCGGGTGACTGGTAAACCAGGTCTGTATCACTCGTGTTCAGCAAACAGGTCAATTCAGGCTTTAATAGCCAGGAGAAAGATCAGACCACGGTCACAAAGGGACAATTCACCAAGCCAAGCAGCCAGCTGCTGGGTATTTCTTGGCCAACAAGGTGGGATTTTGTTGTGGCTGCTAGTTTGGTTGTAGAAATCTACATTTTTCAATCAACATGGGTACCTTTTGTAGGGAATGGACTCCTTGGTTAGAGTTTTTTCCCTCTATTCCCAGCATTTTTACCTCCAGCCACTTCATGCATTCATACACCCTACCTAGCCTTTGAGATGTTAGATTTTCAAATCCTTGATGTCTTATACAGGGATTTATCAGAAAAACAGATTTGCTTACAAATAACAATCTTTCAAGTACATATACTAAACAATTATGTTAAAATCCTAAAATTTGGAGATATTCTATACCAGGTTATTTATAATCATAATGTTTCATGTCAAACATGAAAAACATACAAATTTGTGTGAACTAGGTTCAGACCAGAAATCTCTGAGCTAGGTATGTTTCTATATGTGGCTGGTTAGGACTGTGGTGTTGGAGAAGACTCTTGAGAGTCCCTTGGACTGCAAGGAGATCCAACCAGTCCATTCTGAAGGAGATCAGCCCTGGGATTTCTTTGGAAGGAATGATGCCAAAGCTGAAACTCCAGTACTTTGGCCACCTCATGCGAAGAGTTGACTCATTGGAAAAGACTCTGATGCTGGGAGGGATTGGGGGCAGGAGGAGAAGGGGACGACCAAGGATGAGATGGCTGGATGGCATCACTGACTCGATGGATGTGAGTCTGAGTGAACTCGGGGAGTTGGTGATGCACAGAGAGGCCTGGCGTGCTGCGATTCATGGGGTCACAAAGAGTCAGATACGATTGAGCAACTGAACTGAACTGAAGTGAGGGGACTCTGCTAAATCCATCATTTCCTAGCATTTCCATATCATGGTTCTTAACGATGCTGCAGACAGTATTATATCCTCCCTTACTATTGTGTCAAAGAACTGTTGCTTCTATTAAGACTTTGCTATTCCTTCTGCAATTGGTTTCCACTACTCTCCATTAGGGCCTTTTGCTGTGGGCCTCTCACTCCACACTTCTTCAAAGATTATCTCCTCTAGCCTCTGCTGCTTCTCTGCTGGCTGCTCTGTTCCTCCTGCAGTCAGATTCAGCCTGCCCACACATCTCAGTCATCACACACACACTCCCCGAGTAACTCCCCGTCTGCCCCTGTGACCACTCTCTCGTACCTCCAGACACATGAACTGGTCCCGACTTTCTCATCTTCATCTCCTCCTGGGGAAGGCTGCTTCTCCATTACTGCAGCTCGATATCCATCATTACCTCAGTTCCCTCTTCTTTCATCCTCCCAGGGTTATAGAACAAGCTGTTATTTTCAGTCTTAGAAGCAAGTTGTTCATGTGATTGAACCGGGTAGGAGAATGAATGCAAAGTAGGTGAGTAATGATGCAAACCAGCTACATATGTCCTCTGTCTGCCAAGAGCATGTGTGTTACAATCCAAGCTTCTTTACTGGGAGAAAACTGGAAACGTTGCAGTTCTGTTTATCTAATCAACCTAGCTACTATTTAACAGGAAAAAGATAAGTGACTAAGAGGACAGAGACCTGAACTCCTCCTGATGGAGGAGCAGGTGGACGTGGAGTGCATCTCTCTCCACAGATGCATCAGGAACACACCTTCAACACAGAAATGTATGCAGAACACCTGCTGAGAGTACACAGGAGTGCCTGACCAGCAGAAGAGAAGATATAGACCCATGCAAAACTCGGTAGGACAAAGGAACTGGGTGCGAGAACAGGAGTGTTTGTAGGACTGGACCTGCCCTCAGAGGGTGGGGGAACTGAGGCAGGGGTCCAATCCCCACATCGGGGCAATTGTCTGAGTCAGAGGAGAAACTTTTAAGGCTGGGAGTGAAATAGCTGATCTGTGGCAGCCTAAATGGAATGAGAATCAGACAGTCTTTGCCTCAGCCATGCATAAGGCGGACAGGGACACAGGTCCCTGGAAGGCACAGCAGCTGACAGCTGGAGTTTAGGGATTGTGGAGTGATCACAGGGCGAGGGCTGCTGTTGACTGTGGACAGATGGATCCAGGGGATGTGAGGGAGGAGATTGTGGTGGGAAATGCCTGTGGAGGAAAGCCAGGCAGCCATGGAAGCAAGGTGATACTTCTGAGTCAAGCATTATGGATGAACCCATCACCATAGCCTCTCCCCACATATCAGCATTGGCAGCTGAACAATAGAGAGGCTGGCCCATCAAAACTCTTTCTAAAAATTGCAGAGGAAGGAGCACTTCAAACTCATTCTATGAGGCCACGATCACCCTGATACCAAAACCAAAGACAACCCCAAAAAAGAAAACTTCAGGCCAGTATCACTGATGTACGCAGATGAAAAAATTCTCAACAAAATTTTAGCAAACAGAATTCAGCGATACATGAAGAAGCTCATACACCATGATCAAGCTGGGTTTATTCCAGGGATGCAAGGATTCTTCAATATACAAAATCAAAAGGATTCTTCAATATACAAAATCAATCAGTGTGATACACCACATTAACAAATTGAAAGATAAAAAAGCATATGATAATCTCAATAGCTGTAGAACAAGCCTTTGACAAAATTCATCACCCATTTATGATTAAAACCCTTCAAAAAATAAGCATAGAAGGAACCTGCTGCTGCTGCTGCTGCTAAGTTGCTTCAGTCGTGTCCAACTCTGTGTGACCCCACAGACGGCAGCCTACGAGGCTCCTCTGTCCCTGGGATTCTCCAGGCAAGAACACTGGAGTGGGTTGTCATTTCCTTCTCCAATGCACGAGAGTGAAAAGTGAAAGTGAAGTCATTCAGTCATGTCCAATACTTCGCGCCATGGACTGCAGCCCACCAGGCTCCTCCATCCACGGGATTTTCCAGGCAAGAGTACTGGAGTGGGTTACCATTGCCTTCTCCTCAAATCATAAAGGCCATATATGATAAGCCTACAGCAAACATTATTCTCAGTGGTGAAAAATTGAAAGCATTACCCCTAGGATCAGAAACAAGACAAGAGTGTCCACTTTCACCACTATTATTTAACATTGTTCTGGGAGTCCTAGCTACAGCAATCAGAGAAGAAAAAGAAATAAAAGGAATCTAGATAAGAAGAGAAGAAGTAAAGCTCTCATTGTTTGTAGATGGAATGATACTGTACATAGATACCCTAAAGACAGTATCAGAAATTTACTAGAGCTAATCAATGAATTTAGCAAAATTGCAGGATACAAAATCAATACACAGAAATCATTTGCATTTCTATATACTAACAATGAAAAATCAGAAAGAGAGATTAAGGAATCAATCCCATTTACCATTGCAACAAAAAGAATTATCTAGGAATAAACTTACCTAAGGAGACAAAAGAACTGTACACAGGAAATTATAAGACACTAGTGAAAGAAATCAAAGATGACATAAACAGATGTAGAGATATTCCATGTTCTTTGGTAGGAAAAATCAATATTGTGAAAATGACTATACCACCAAATGCAATATACAGATTCAATGTGATCCCTATCAAATTACCAATGGCATTTTTCAGAGAAGTAGAACAAAATTTTTCACATTTCATATGGAAACACAAAAGACCCTGAATAGCCAAAGCAGTCTTGAGAAAGAAGAATGAAGCTGTAGGAATCAACCTTCCTGACTTCAGACTATACTACAAAGCTACAGTCATCAAGACAGTATGGTACTGTCATAAAAACAGAAATATGGAACAAGATAGAAAGCCTAGAAATAAACCCATGCACTTATGGGTACCTTATTTTTGACAAAGGAGGCAAGAATATACAATGGGGCAAAGACAGCCTCTTCAATAAACGGTGCTGGAAAAACTGGACAGCTACACGCAAATGAATGAAATGAGAACACTTCCTAACACCATACACAAAGATAAACTCAAAACGGATTAAAAGCCTAAATATAAGGTCAGAAACTATACAATTCTTAGAGGAAAACATAGGCAGAACACTCGATGACATAAATCAAAGCAAGATCCTCTATGACCCACCTCTTAGAGTATCGGAAATAAAAACAAAAGTAAACAAGGGAGACTTGATTAAACTTAAAAGCTTTGGCACAGCAAAAGAGATTTATTATAAACAAGGTGAAAAGACAACCCTCAGAATGGGAGAAAATAATAGCAAATGAAAGAACTGACAAAGAACTAATTTCTAAAATACACAAGCAGGTCATGTAACTCAATGCCAGAAAAACAAACATCCCAATCAACAAGTGGGAAAAAGACCTAAACAGACATTTCTCTAAAGAAGACATACAGAATTGTAAAGTAAAATAAAAAATAAAAAAATAAAGTTGAATGAAAATAAAGAATTGCAAATACTAGTTTAAAAAAAATAAATAAAGAAGACATACAGATGGCTAACAAACACATGAAAAGATGCTCAACATCATCCATTATTAGAGAAATGCAAATCAAAACTACAATGAGATATCACCTCATACCAGTCAGAATGGCCATCATCAAAAAGTCTACAAACAATAAATGCTGGAGAGTGTGTGGAGAAAAAGGAACACTCTTGCACTGTTGGTGGGAAAGTAAATTGATATAGCCCCTGTGGAAGACAATATGGGATTCCTTCAAAAGCTAGGAATAAAGCCACCATATGACCCAGCAATCCCACTCCTAGGCATATACCGTGAGGAAAACAAAATTGAAAAAGACACATGTATCCCATTGTTCATTGCAGTACTATTTACAATAGCTAGACTATAGAAGCAACCTAGATGTCCATCGACAGATAAATGGATAAAGAAGTTGTTATACATATACACAATGGAATATTACTCAGCCATAGAAAGGAATGCATTTGAGTCAGTTCTAATGAGGTGTATGAACCTATTATACAGAGTGACGTGAGTCAGAAAGAGAAAGATAAATACCGTATTCTAACACATATATACAGAATCTAGAAGAATGGTACTGAAGAATTTATTTACAGGGCAGCAATGGAGAAACAGACATAGAGAATAGACTTGTGGACAAGGGGAGAGGGGAGGAGAGGGTGAGATGTATGGAGAGAGTAACATGGAAACTTACATTATCATATGTAAAATAGATAGCCAACGGGAATTTGTTTATGGCTCAGGAAACTGAAACAGGGCTCTGTGTCAACTAGAGGAGTGGGATGAGGTGGGATACAGGAGGGAGGTTCAAAAGAGAGGGGATATATGATCCTTATGGCTGATTAACTTTGAGGCTTGACAGCAAACAACAAAATTCTGTAAAGCAATTATCCTTCAATAAAAAATGAATTAAAAAGAAAAAAGAGAAGGACAGAGCTTCTCTTGATTCTTATTGTAAGCAGTAGGAACTCCCTAGTTCTTTCCTACTACAGCGCTCAAATTTTATAATAGGTAACTTGCTTGCCCCAAATCATAATCACTTAATCAGCTGAGATATTTTTACATCTTTTGACTATTTCTTTTTCTTTCTTTTGCATTGAGATTAAGTTGCCTCATGATCACCACTTTTTTTTTTTCTTTTTGCTATAATGAAGCACAAAGCTATATTAGTTTTAAGGGAATTGTGCTTACAATTCTGAGAATAGATAAACACCTCAGTCCAAACAACTAACAGGATGGCAGCAGAGCCCCTTCCTTTTAAGGAGACAGTTGGATTAAAGATTTACTGAGCATGGCCCTGCCCACCTGAGTAAGACCCTGTTTCCCCACAGCCAGTCCTTCCTATCAGGAGACTTGGACAAGCCTCTTATCCTCATCCATCAGAGGGCAGACAGAAGAAGCAAGAACTATAATCCAAAGGCCTCCAGTCACAGAAAGCTAACCAAAATGATCATGTGTATCACAACCTTGTGTAACTCAACGAACCCATGAACCATGCCATGCAGGGCCACCGAAGACAGATGGGTCATAGTAGAGAGTTCTGACAAAACATGGTCCACTGGAGAAGGGAATGGCAAACCACTCCAGTATTCTTGCCTTGAGAACCCCATGAACAATATGTAAAGGCGAAAAGATATGACACTGGAAGATGAGCACACACACACACACACACACACACACACACGTCAGAAGATGGGCTATGCTACTGGGGAAGAGCAAAAAAACAGCTCCAGGAAGAATGAACAGGCTGGGCCAAATCAGAAATGATGTTCAGTTGTGGATGTCTCTGGTGATGAAAGCAAAGTCCAGTGCTGTAAGAACAATATTGCAATGGAACCTGGAATATTAGGTCCATGAATCAAGGTAAAGTGGTCGTGGTTAAGCAGCAGATGGCAAGCGTGAACATCAACATTTGAGGGATCAGTGAACTAAAATGAATGGAAATGGGCAAATTTAATTTAGATGATCATTATAGTTACTACCGTGGGTTCAGTTCAGTTCAGTTCAGTCACTCAGTCATGTCTGACTCTTTGTGACCCCATGAATTGCAGCACGCCAGGCCTTCCTGTCCATCACGAACTCCCGGAGTTCACTCAAACTCATGTCCATCGAGTCAGTGATGCCATCCAGTCATCTCATCCTCTGTCTCCCCTTCTCCTCCTGCTCCCAATCCTTCCCAGCATCAGGGTCTTTTGCAATGAGTCAACTCTTCACATCAAGTGGCCAAAGTATTGGAGTTTCAGCTTTAACATCAATCCTTCCAATGAACACCCAGGACTGATCTCCTTTAGAATGGACTGGTTAGATGTCCTTGCAGTAAATGGAGTAGCCCTCACAGTCAACAAAAGAGTCTGAAATGCAGTAGTTGGGTGCAATCTCAAAAATGATGGAATGATCTCGATTTGTTTCTAAGCAAACCATTCAACATCACAGTAATCCTAGACTATGCCCTAACCACTGATGCCAAAGAAGCTGAAGTTGACCAGTTCTGTGAAGACCTACAAGACCTATAACTAAAACAAGCAAACAAACAAAAAAAGATGTCCTTGGCTTCACAGGGGCCTGGAATGCAAAAGTCGGAAGAGAAGAACTACCTGGAGTAATAGGCAAGTTTGATTTTAGAGTACAAAATGAAGCAGGGCAAAGGCTAACAGAGTTTTGTCAAGAGAATGCACTGATCATAGCAAATATCACCTTCCAACAATACAGGAGATGACTCTACATCACCAGATGATAAATACTGAAATCAGATTATATTGATTACATTCTTTGCAACTAAAGATGGAGAAGCTCTATATAATCAGCAAAAACAAGACCTAGAGCTGACTGTGGCTTGGACCATCAGCTCCTTGTTGCAAGGAGCTTAAACTGAAGAAAGTAGGGAAAACCACTAGGCCATTCAGGTATGACCTAAATCAAATCCCTTATGATTATACAGTGAAGGTGATGAATGGATTCAAGGAATTGACCAGATAGAGTGCTTGAAGAACTGTGGACAGATTTTTGTAACACTGTGCAGAAGGCAGTGTTCAAAACCATCCCCCAGAAAAAGAAACACAAGAAGGCAAGGTGGTTGTCTGAGGAGGTCTTACAAATAGCTGAGAAAAGAAGAGAAGTGAAAGGCAAAGGAGAAAGGGAAAGACACGTCCAACTGAATGCAGAGTTCCAGAGAATAGCAAGAAGAGATAAGAAAGACTTCTTAAGTGAACAATGCAAAGATAGAGGAAAACAATAGAAAGGAAACACTAGAGATCTCTTTAAGAAAAATTAAAGATGCCCAGCACACAGTTCATGCAAAAATGGGCACAATGAAGGACAGCAATGGTTATGACCTAGCAGAAGCAGAAGAGATTAAGAAGAGGTGGCAAGAATACACAGAAGAACTGTACCAAAAAGGATCTTAATGACCCAGATAGCCACAAAGGTGTGGTCACTCATGTGGAGCCAGACATCCTGGAAGGTGAAGTCAAGTGGCCTTAGGAAGCATTACTAGGAACAAAGCTAGAAGAGGTGAAGGAATTTCAGTTGAGCTCTTTCAAATCCTGAAAGATGATACTGTTAAAGTGCTGCACTCAAATGCCAGCAAATTTGGAAAACTCAGCAGTGGCCACAGGACTGGAAATGGTCAGTTTTCATTCCAATCCCAAAGAAGGGCAATGCCAAAGAATGTTCAAACTATCGCACAGTTGACCTTATTTCACATCTAGCAAGGTAGCAATTAAAATCCTTCAAGCTGGTTCTCAACAATATGTGAACCAAGAACAGATGTTCAAGCTGGTTTTAGAAAAGGCAGAGGAACCAGAGGTTAAATTGCCAACATCCATTGGATCATAGAGAAAGCAAGGGAATTCCAGAAAAAACATCTACTTCTGTTTCATTGACCATTCTAAAGACTTTGACTGTGTGAATCACAACAAACTGTGGAAAATTCTTAAAGAGATGGGAATAAAAGATTTCCTTACCTGTCTCCTGAAAAACCTGTATGCAGTTCAAGAAGCAGCAAAGCACTCTGTAGTAACTAGACATGGAACAACTGACTGGTTAAAAATTGGGAAAGGAGCACATCACGCCTGTACATTATCACTTTGTTTATTTAACTTCTATGCAGAGTACATCATGCAAAATGCCAGACTGGATGAAGCTCAAGCTGCAATCAAGATTGCCAGGAGAAATATCAACAGCCTCAGGTATGCAGATGATACCACTTTAATGGCAGAAAGCAAAGAACTACAGAGCCTCTGGATGAGGGTGAAAGAAGAGAGTGAAAAGGCTGAATTAAAACTTAACATTCAAAAACTAAGATCATGGTATTGAGTCCCATCATTTCATGGCAAATAGATGGGGGAAATGTGGAAACAGGAACAGATTTTATTTTCCTGGGCTCTAAAATCACTGTGGATGACAACAGCAGCCACAAAATTAAAAGACACTTGCACTTTGGAAGGAAAGCTATGACAAACCTAGACACAATATTAAAAAGCAGAGACATCACTTTACTGAAAACGGTCTGTATAGTCAAAGCTATGTTTTTTTAAGTAGTCATGTATGGATGTGAGAGTTGGACCATAAAGAAGGCCAAGTGCAGAAGAACTGATGGTTTTGAATTGTGGAGTTAGAGAAGATTCTTGAGAGTGCCTTGGACAGCAAGGACAACAAAGCTTTCTATCCTAAAGGAAAACAACCCTAAATATTCATTAGAAGGACTGATGCTGAAGCTGAAGCTACAAAACTTTGGCCACCTGATGCAAAGAGCTGACTCACTGGAAAAGACCCTGATGCTGGGAAAGATTGAAGGAACCAGGAGAAGGGGGCAGCAGAGGAAACAGTGGCTGAATGGCATCACTGACTGAATGGACATGAGTTTGAGCAAATTTCAGGAGATAGTGAAGGACAGGGAAGCCTGATATGCTGCAGTCCATGGGGTCACAAAGAGCTGGACAGTAACTGGCGACTGAACACACATTGGCTAAAGTTTATGAATCTTGAATTCACGAATTAGAACATTTGTGTTCATGTTCTAGCCTTATTTTTTATAGTTTTTATTTAATGTTAATAGGTTATTAATTTAATTGGTCAATACTGTTTAAACTCGGGTTTAGTTATAATTTCAACATAGTGATCTGAAAAGAGAAAAGGAAATTGTTGTGTGATCCCAGGCAGCAGCATTTAAACATCACCATTCCCCCATAAAGCCATTTTGTTTTATATGACTTTATACTTCTAATGTCACTGTATCTTTCCCATGGGGTGGCTCAGCCTTTAGTGTGGGCTCCCTTCATATGTGTGCTGAGTACTCAGCTGCAGTGTGAGCCCCTGAACAGCAGGTGGTGATGGTTGTAATACACCTTAGGTGGTCATCTTGGGTTAAGCAGGTAGGTTTAAGAAATTTAGGAACATTCTGTTACCTTCCTGTGCCTTTAAAAGGATAGAAACCAAAATGTGTAACTTTATAATGTATTTGTGGGATCAACCAAGTATCAAACAAAAATACCTACTCAATTAGAACACCATGTTCTAGATCAATGATATTTATTGAAAGTGAAAGTGTTAGTCACTCAGTCGTGTCAGCCTCTTTGCGACCACATGGACTGCAGCCCACCAGGCTCCCCTGTCCATGGAATTCTCCAGTCAAGGATACTGGAGTGGGTTGCCATTCCCTTCTCCAGGCAACCGTCCTGCCCCAGGGATTGAACCTGGGTCTCCTACATTTCAGACAGATTCTTTATGTTTGAGCTGCCATGTTTATTATTCTCCTAATTTTACCAGTGATGTTGTCCCTGTGCGTTCTCTTATGACTAACAACATCTGCTTGCATCTCCACCTTTGCCTTAGTTTAGATGTCTGCATTTCTCCGTGTCTCTGCATGCTTCTTGGAGGTCTTCCATATAAACACATTAGCATCACTGCTAGAACTGTTTTAAATGTGTGTGCTCCGCTTTCCTCTGCTTTGCAGATATTGCATTTTTCACAAATGGAAGGCTTGTGGCAACCCTGACCAGACAAGCCCCTCAGTGTCCTTTACTAACAGCATTTGCTCACTTGGTGTCTCTGCATCCCGTCTTGGTGATTCTTGCACTTTCTCAGACTTTTCTATTATTATTTTCTAGGGTGATCTATGATCAGTAATTTTGATAGGGCTGTTGTGATTGTTTTGAGGTGCCAGGAACAGTACCCATGTAAGACAGTGAGCTTAATCAATAAATGTATGTGTTCTGACTGCTCCACTGGCTGGCCATTTCCCTGTCTCTCCCTCTCCCTGGGCCTCCCTATTCCCTGAGACACAGAAATACTGAAATTAAGCCAGTTAATAAAAACCTACAATGGCCTCTAAGTGTACAAGTGAAAGGAAGAGTCTCACCTTAAATTAATGCTAGAAATGCTTATGCTTAGTGAGGAAAGCTTGTCAAAAGCTGAGATAGCTGTGAATTCAAAGGAAAAGTTCTTGAAAGAGATTCAAAGTGCTACCGTAGTGAGCACACAAATGGCATAGCCTTTTTGCTGATATGAAGAAAGTTTTAGTGTCTGGATAGATGATCAAATAGCTTCAGCACTTTCTTAAGCCAAAACCAATCTAGAGCAAGGTCCTAACTCCCTTGAATGACATGAAGGCTGAGAGAAGTGTGGAAGCTGCCGAAGAAAGTCTGAGGCTTGCAGAGTCATGACATTTAACACATAACAGTACAAGGTAAAGCAGCAAGTGCTGATGTAGAAGCTGCAGAAAGTTATCCAGAAGATGAAACTAAGATAAAGAATGAAGGTGGCTACACTAAAAAATAAATGTTCACTGTAGATGAAACAGCCTTACATTGGAAGCAGGTGCCATCTAGGACTTTCATAGCTAGAGAGGAGAAGTCAATGCCTGACATTAAACTTCAAAGGACAGGCTAACTTTCTTGTTAGGGGCTAATGAAGCTAGTGACTTGAAGTTGAACCCAGAGTTTATTTACCATTCTGAAAAGCATAGCATCCTTAAGAATTAAATCTACTCTCTCTGTGCACTATGAATGGAATAACACAGCCTAAATGATAGCATGTCTGTTTGTAATATGGTTTACTTTTTCTAAGCCTACTTTTGTGACCCATTACTCAAAATAAAAACATCCCTCTCAAAACATTACTGTTCATTGAAAATGCACCTGCTCATTCAAAGTGTTTGATGGAGCTGTACAATGAGATTACTATTTTAATGCCTGCTAATACAACATCCATCCTGCAGCCAATGGGTCAAGGAGTAACTTCAACTTTCCAGTCTTAAAGAAGAGAGTGAAAAAGTTGACTTAAAACTCAACATTCAAAGAACTAAGATCATGGCATCTGGTTCCATCACTTCATGACAAATAGAAGGGGAAACAATGGAAATAGTGACAGATTTTATTTTCTTGGGCTCCCAAATCACTGCACTTGGGGACTGCAGCCATGAAATTAAAAGATGCTTACTCCTTGGAAGAAAAGCTATGACCAAACTAGACAGCATATTAAAAAGCAAAGACATTACTTTGCCAACAAAGGTCCACCTAATCAAAGGTATGGTTTTTCCAGTAGTCATGTATGGATGTGAGAGTTGAACTATAAAGAAAGCCTAGTGCCAAAGAATTGATGCTTTTGAACTGTGGTATTGGAGAAGACTCTTGAGAGTCTGTTGGACTGCAAGGAGATCCAACCAGTCAAACCTAAAGGAAATCAGTCCTGATTATTCATTGGAAGGACTGATGTTGAAGCTGAATGTCCGATATTTTGGCCACCCGATGTGAAGAACTGGCTCACTGGAAAAGACCCTGATGCTGGGAAAGATTGAAGGTGGAAGGAGAAGGGGATGATAGAGGATGAGATGTTTGGATGGCATCACTGACTCGATGGACGTGAGTTTGAACAAGCTCCGAGAGTTGGTGATGGACAGGGAAGCCTGGTGTGCTGCAGTTGATGGGGTCACAAAGAGTCAGACACGACTGAACAACTGAACTGAGTCTTATTATTTAAGAAATACATTTAACAAAGTTACAGCTGCCATAGATAAGATTTCTCTGATGGATCTGGGCAAGATCCATTGAACCCTTCTGGAAAAGATGCACCTTTCTGGATGCATCTTTATGAAGAACATTTGTGATTCCTGGGAGGAGGTCAAAATATCAACATTAACGGGAATTTGAAAGAAGTTGATTCTAACACTCATGGATGACTTCCTGGAGTTCAAGGCTTCAGTGGAGAAAGTAAACTAACTGCAGATGTGGTAGAAACAGCCACAGAGCTTGAATTAGAAGATGAGCCTGAAGGTATGACTGAATTGCTGCAATCTTATGATAAAACTTAAACAGGTGAGGAATTGCTTCTTATGAATCAGCAAATAAAGTTGTTTTTTTGAAATGGAATATACTCCTGGTGAAGTTTTACTGTGGGTAAAATCCTATCAAATAACATTACATGTTGCAGAGAAATCATTCATCAACAGGAAAGTCAAAGAATGTGGCAAACGGCACTGTTGTCTTACTTTAAAAATTTTGCCATGGCCAGCCCAAACTTCAGCAACCACCAACCCAATCAGTGAGTGTGCACCAGGGATCAAACCCGAGTCTCTTGCATCTGTCTGCATTGGCAGGTGGGTTCTTTACCACTGAACCACCTGGGAAGCCCCAAAAGCCTATAGTACCCAGTATTCCCAGGTGTCTCCCATCCGAGTACTAACTTCCCATCCAGGCCCAACCCTTCTTAGCTTCCAAGATCAGACATGATCAGGTGCATTCAGTTCCTGATCTAGGGATCCAACCAGTGTCTCTGAGTCTCCCGTGTTGCAGGCCAATTCTTTACCGCTGAGCTTCTGGGGAAGTCCATGATCAATTAATTGCTGTCAGCATTGAGGTAAGACCCTCACCAGCAAAAAGTGTATGATTCACTGAAGGCTCAGATGATGGTTAGTATTTTTAGCAGTATATTTTATTTAACATATATACATTGGGTTTTTTTTTTTACCTTTTTAAATTTATTTTACTTTAACATAATGCTATTGCCCACTTCAGACTATAGCATAACAGCATAGTGTAAACACAACTTTTTATATATACTGGAAAACCAAAAAATTCATGTGACTCACTTTATTGCAATATTTGCTCAATTGTGGTGGTCTGGAATAGAGTCTGCGGTGTATCTCTGAAGTAGGTCTGTGATAGAATTGAGCTATTTTCTGTCACTTCTTGAGTTAGTGCATTTTTCTCAGCTTTTTCTTTCTCACAACTCTGCTTCTCCCCTACCTTAATTTCACATCCAACATTTAATTAAATGGAGTCAGACTGATTATAAAACAATCATTACTTTCCTTTTCTATGCTTGAACATTCCAATCAGCAGCAGCAGCCTTTGAGTGAGATTCCCCATTGATTACAGCAAGCCTGGGCAGCTGAATGGCCTTATTGAAAACACAATGGAATAATTGTTTAATAAGCCTTACCACTGGGCAGTCAAAAGCTGTCAGTCAACTTGGCTTTTATAGACAACATTAAAATCTACTTCTCTTAAATTCCCGAAACATGAAGCAATACGAATGACTTATTTTAAATAACGCTGTCTCCAAGAGGCCAGGCTGTGGGAGGAACATCAGGTTTTCCCAGCCGCACACATCCAGAAAACAGGCAGGGGTGAACACAGAGCAGTAGAAGACGGTGACTGTAAATTCATACCCACTGCCAGATACTTAATCACACTGATGGTGACTCACAGCACCTGGAATAAAGGCTAAGCTATAGCAAACAAACATAGACGGTGATCGCTGAAGATACGTACCAGCTTGTGTCCTTGCAGAGTTAAATGGAGAAGAAAGATGCACAGAGAGAAATGACAATGGATTAATAAAGTAAAATCCGTTTTAAAGTGTTGTAGTCCTCTCTCTCTTCTTCTCTCTCTATTTCTGCCTCTCTCCCCCATGGTTGTCAGAATTAGAACCTCATATTCAGTTTCGAGTATTGTGCATTCTTAGATCGGAAGGGGTTGTCCATATTTGTTTTGGCTGATATTCAGTAGTTAATTAGTTTTCAGCAATCTGGCAAGGTCATGAACAGAAACCTTTCCTTGAATTGCCGTCTGAGACTTTCTAAGAAGACTTTCAGAAAACCTTTGAACAAATTTACAACAGTTTTCAACGGCAAGATTTTGGTGCTGGTTGCTTTTTTTTTTTTTTCCTATTTATTTGCATTGATCTGAGCTAGCAACTGTTTCTGGTTTACGTCACTGAATATGATAATAATAATGACTTGTATAATTAAATGCCATAATAATGACGAGTGCTGACATTTCTTGTTGGGTCCTGAGTGCTAAACATGGATTCGCAGTACTTGATGCAATTTATCTCATTTAATCTTTACCAAAGACCCTGTCTTTATATCTTTACTTTTACTTGAAAAAACTGACAGTAAGAGGGTTAAGTAGTAGATTAAATAGTGTGTGTCAACATTTTATATTTCTCTTAAATTTGATGAAACAGCATCAAGATGGAGAGTTTAAGCTCTGACTGATTTATGTCAACTGAACAGAACACATGCTTTATTTGGGAAGAAAAATACAGAAGCTTGGTTCCCTGGAGAGACAGCTTTAACATAAAAAGACACTGTGTCTTATGGAAGATAGTGTTAATCCTCTAAAATTTAGAGACATGACTTTGACATTTTTTACAAGTTCAGAAAATGACTAAAAATTAAAACACTTTCTATCATGCCCCAATATTCACACAGACACACACACATTTATGAAAATACTCTCATACATAATACTTACTCTTCCTATTTGTAATAAAATCTGATATTTCTTATTTATTCTATTTGCTAAGTGTGGATAGGGAGTCATAAATTGATTCCATAAACCACCAATGGGTTATAACCTGCATTTTGAGGAGTAAGCTGGCTTGTATAGCAAATGGGAACCTAACATCAAGATGCAAATAGGTGTAAAAAGTTATCAGTACACTTCAGCACACTCTGTTTAATGTCATCTCCTACATGTGACTAATGAATGATAAAAAAAGAAGGAAATTCCCTATCATGGTATTTCTTGGCTACACTTTTGAGTTGGCTGTGAATTTCCCTGTGGAAATGTAGAAATTTTATCATGCAGCACACAGCTTCAAAAGCCTGGCTCCTGGTAGCTAAAAACAGAAGGACTCTAAACATCAGAAAGGTATGAGAGAAAGGAGAACTTAAAAAAGAGAAAGAGAGAAAAATGGGTTAAGGAAAAGAACATTGAGAGTCACCTGGGATTTTGAAACTTTGGCCTGCAGAGACTCTGCCCATGTGATGGGTGGGGAGAAGGGAGAAGGCAGGACTGGCCTGGGAGAGAGAAAGTGTGGGCAGCTGAGCTGGGTTATCCAGACCGGTGCTGGGTTATCCAGACTGGTGCAGCTCATTTAGGATTGACTCTGATGTGTCTCCAGACCCGGGATCCGATGGATCTACTGATGTATCCCAGTAGGCAGAGATTGCAGACAGCCAAGATGTTCAGTCCTTAGCAAGACAACAGGACTGTGAACGGAGGTAGTGGTCCTCACACTAGCACATATAGGAGTTACCTGGGTGAACTTGTTATATCTAGGTTCCTGAGTATCATCCTTATAAAGTCTAATTATGTAGAGACTGGGGATTCCTTGCATTGTTAAAAGGAAACTCATGCCTTTAGAGATGCTGCTTTAGTTTTCAGATCAAGTTCTAAAGGCAGGTAGGAAAATGATGAGAGTGGACACATGGTCAAGACTGGGCAGATTCTGTAAGTTTTTGAAAACGCTAAATTTCAGTGGGACTGGTTTTTGCTCCAGGCTTACCAGGCCGTTTGATGCCAGGTCTTTAGCTGCAAACCTAACCCTGGATAATGATGCTTCTAACTCTCAGAATACCCTGCCTGCTACGGAGGTAGAACTGGAGGAGACGGAGAATGTTTCAACAAAACCCACTAGATGGTTAGAGATTTAAAGTGATTTTCATGAATTAATGTTGCATCAGTTAAAAATGAAGGTGTAGAGCACAATAATATAATTAGTAAGGATCTCTGTGGCTGGATGAATTTCTCAGGAGGGTCATAATCTAAATGACCCTATATAGTCTACCTGGGTTTTCTTGGCATTGCTGAAAAAAGGGGAAAAAAAAAAAAACTTTATCTGTTTTGTTGTTGTGAAGGAAGGGTCCGAACTTCATATCCAGTCTTGGGAAAGTTCACCCTACCTGACCTGGAATACCTGAAGTTCATATGAATACAATATATGTAAGGAACAATTTGGAAACCCATGCTGCAGGTCATTTGAGCATATTATGGGAGCTAATATTTTCTTTCATCTTTTCAAGTTCTCTGCATGACCAAACAAGTGATCTGGGTGTGATGCTGATGATTATTTCTGGAGTTTAGAGCCAAGACAGAGAGTCATGTAATATTGCAACCTGACTTTCTTCTCTGCTTCTAAAAGAATGAGAGAGAGGTGCCAATTTCACTAAGTTTTAGCCCAAGGAATCTTGCAAAACAACACAGTACAGATGTCTGCCTTTTTTAAAAGAGCATCGCTTGTAGAATATGCTTTCAAGTTGATGTCAGTAGTTTCATAAATTTAGGAAAACTAGGCTTATTTTCTCTGAAGCCTTATGGAAATTTGAAATTGGAAATGTTTAGAAGATAATATTTTTAGGTCATCAGAGCATTTGTTCTAAACATTTCTCTAGGAAAAATGATTGCCCATTGTTGAATATCTTTATTATCTATATATCTTTGCTTTGGTTGAAATTTGTGTCCGGTATTTTCATCACAAGATTCTCCATACCTCTATCCTAGGAATGAGTAAATTTTATATGTGGATGACAACGTGTCTTTTTATTAATACTGCTTTTATGAATACATTAAACTATGTCAAGTTATCAATCCACAATGCAATTCTACTTTCTCCCCTTTCCTCTGTTTAAAATTGAACTTGGCACATTAATAGAAAACAGCAGCTACACTAAACTCCTTAAAAAGCTTTTCATACCTCTTGAACCAAAACCCTGCTTTCTCCAAGCTGAGGGTGGTGAGTGTGGCTGGCATTAAATCAATGTATTGCAAGCTGGAGTTCTTTTTCCAAAACACAAACCTAGTATGGAAAGCCGTGGCTAAGACTTCATGACTCCCCTCTACCGAGGTGTCTCAAACCATAGTCATGGGGAGCCTTCTTCAGCAGTTAGGAGATTCTGCTGTCACAGAGTCTTTAGACTTTCATCTGTGATTGTCACAATGTTATTTCTATCAGTTACAGACAGGTGCCCTTCAAACGCACAAGCAAAATGAGTTGCGGCACTTTTGCCCAGACGACTGCGGACAGAACATCTGCTCAACTACAACACTTTTGATTCCCACTGACTCAAATCAGAATATATATTGGCAACCTGTCTCAGCCTTAAGGTCTCAATACCAGGCCATCATCCAATCCCTACCTAGTACTCAATATAAAGAGTAGCCTGGTGAGGGAATTATATAACACTGAAAATAAAGCCTATTTTAAAACTGTTTAAACAAGTATTTGCATGAGAGATTCTTGACCCAGAAGGTTATTCATTCTGTTGTAGGCTCATTCCTTTGAGGGAGAGACAAGCATCATTAGGCAGAATCTGTAAAGACATGTTTAGAATTCTATCTCAAGTTTGTCAGGATGAGTCTTTCCCCAATTTCATCTAGTTATTCTTCTATTCTGGAATGTTTCATCCAGTTCTGAGGGAGCTTACCTGCTTTGTCCACTTGCTGCCAGGAAATTGCTTATGAAATTGAAAACATTGCTCCAAAGACTCCATGTGAAAAAAAAAAAGAAAATCCTTCATTCAATATATTAATGTGCTCAGTTAATAAACTGTAGGTCGTGTCCTCTTCATTAATTTCTAAAGAGCATGGAAGAAGGTGTCATGATTTATATAATCACATTGATGGAAAATTGCAGAGCTGAGTAGATTTGAGACTTTTAGAGTTGGAAATATATGTTAAAAATCTCTGGGGCAGCTTTAGGTCTTAATTTATTATTTGTATAACCTTGGGGAGTCACATAACCTCTCTAAGTTAAACTTTTCTCTTCCATCACAGGTAATTTACAATAAGTTTCATCAGCCTCATAGAATTATAATGAATAACCCATGATATAATGCTTCTAAAACATTTAGAAGCAGCAAAGTTCTATAATCACTGGAAGGGTCAAAAGTCTCCTTTTAGGCTTGGGGGGAAAAAAAAATGAAACCTACAAAATTTGGCGCCAGGACTGGAACTAATGGCTGAAGGTCTTAATGAAGCTGATGTAACAGTCCAATCTGTGTTTCCAAATGTACACTTTGAAGTGACTACAAGGCAATGGATTTTTCATTTAACAATTCACTGAATATGTTATTATATGTCATCAACAAGAAAGAGAATGCAGTCCCATGGCTGTTTTCTGAGGGGATGGCCAAGCTTGAATGACAGGCAGGTCTGCAGAACTGTGAGATGGGTTTTAAGAATTTATAGCTGCTCTTTGAGTGATATGACCAGAGATTCCCAATTTTCATTCATCTGAGAATGGGCTACCCAACCAGTTCTTGTGGAAGGAGTCTACAGGTCCCTGGAAGTTCTCTGTAACAATAGGACTTACAGGTAACCAGACAGAGGAAGAGAATTACTCAATATTTTACCTGAAGAGAGTCAGGGAAGAAGGCTTAGACAGCTTAGAGAATTCCAGGTAGCATTTTTAATGTTTGGTGGATATTTATAAAGAATTCTACCTACCAAAGTATGAGCTGCCAGTAAAAGTCCATGTGGTATTTGCAAAGTAATTAAGCATTTCATAACCTCAATTTCTTTAGCTGCAAAGTGAAGACAATAATTTTTCTACCTGCCTTCCAGGGTTTCTGAGAATCAAATGAAATAATAGCTGTGAAAGTGCTTTAGGCTCTATAATGTGCTATAAATTTAAGGAGAGTCTTATACTAAAGTGAGTTTTACATTAAAGTGCCTCTGACTTAAGAAAATTCTACCCTTCTGTTTAATGTTTTATTTTGTGTTAACAACAGCAAACATATTTCTGTTGAGATACTTTCTTTTAATTTCCTCTCTGAACATTCTGAATAACTTCCCTACTTTTCTTAAAATAACTTCCAATGTCTTTGAAAAACTATAACACCACCAAAATGAGTGACCTGAAAGTGAGAGATTACGATGATAATATTTCCATTGATTTTATTCTAACAGGAAGCAGTGCAGTCCCGTGGAAACACTCACAATATGACCTAGTCTGTAAATAATTTTAATAGACTACATTTAAAGCTATTTATTGAAATACCAGTGAAAAGTTGTGGAGAGCTGTGTTTCTACAGGAAAATATGAAAGGAAGTGGAAAGTGATAGTCACTGGAAGTGAAAAAACATGATTAAAATTGCTGGACATACTGAAATAACTTATTTCCTCTTGTAACGCTTATGTCGTTAGGGGTTCCTGCTAACATTGTTGGACATCCAACAGACCATAGCCCCATACTAGGTATCCACTTGCTAAAAGCATGATGCCCATATAACAGAATGTCAAGCTGGTGTTAATTCAAAATGATTACCAAGCCATTTAATTTATTTTATTTTCCTTCTTTGACACAATGGATTCTAAGTTGTTTCACTGATTCATTGAACACATATTGATCACACCAACACCATATATTTAGTTTCTCAAGAAATTTAACATTGAGTGGAGAAGTTATATAAAAACATAAAGTTTATGTCATAAAAACCTGAAGAGAATTATAAAATATGAAGCTGTTGTTCAGTTACCCAGTCATATCCAATTCTTTGCAACCCCATTGACTGTAGCACGCCAGGCTTCTCTGTCCTTCACCATCTCCTGGAGCTTGCTCAAACTCATGTCCATTGAGTCAGTGATGCCATCCAGCCATCTCATCCTCTGTCATCCCCTTCTCCTCCTGTCTTCAATCTTTCCCAGCATCAGGGTCTTTTCCAATGAGTCAGCTCTTTGCATCAGATGGCCAAAGTGTTGGAGCTTCAGCAACAGTCCTTCCAGTGAATATTCAGGGGTGATTTCCTTTAGGATGGACGGGTTGGATCTCCTTGATGTCCAAGGGACTTTCAAGAGTCTTCTCCAGCATCACAGTTTGAAGACATCAATTCTTCATCAATCAGCCTTTTTTTTACTGTCCAGCTCTCACATCCATACATGACTACTGGAAAAACCATAGCTTTGACTATACAGACCTTTGTTGGCAAAGTGATGTCTCTACTTTTCAATATGCTGTCTATGTTGGTCTTTTCTTCCAAGGAGCAAGCATCTTTTAACTTCTTAGATGAAGTCACCATCTACAGTGATTTTGGAAACCAAGAAAATAAAATCTGCCTCTGTTTCCATTGTTCCCCATCTATTTGCCATGAAGTGATGGAACCAGATGCCATGATCTTAGTGTTCTGAATGCTGAGTTTTAAGCCAGCTTTTTCACTCTCATCTTTCACCTTCATTAAGAGGCTCTTTAATTCCTCTTTGCTTTCTTCCAAAAGGGTGGTGTTATTTGAATATCTGAGGTTATTGATATTTCTCCCAGAAATCTTAATTCCAGCTTGTGCTTCATCCAGTCCGCATTTTGCATGATGTACTCTGCATATAAGTTAAATAAGAAGGATGACAATATGCAGCCTTGACGTACTCCTTTCCCATTTTGAAGCAGGTTAAAATAGATGTCTTCAGAGATGGTAGTGCTTGGATTGGCCCTCAAAGTATAGACAAGACATTGACAATTGAAGAAGAAGACAGATACAGATGTTTGGTAAAACACATGGGAAATTACAAGCATGGTGCTGCTGATGAATAGCCAGAGCTCATGGTGACATGGAGCAGAACACATGGGCATATGTTTAACCAATTGAGTCTCTATTTATGTAAGGTCTTGAATATGAGTGTGTTGATTTGCTTTTGGAACTGAAGCAAAACAGAGATGCACTAAAGCTACTGAATCATGCCATCGAGATAACCAAAGGATAGCGTTTACAAAGATTAGAGAGATTAATCTGGCAGTACCTACAGGCTTGATTCTGATATCTATCCCCACAGTAGAGAAATAGTGGGTGGCTATGAGTGGAACAACGAAACAGCAGATCATTTTGCAATGAGGAACACAACTCAAGCTGTGTGCATTTGGTGGAAACTCTGAGCTCCCCATTGCCATCTTGGGAAAGATGTGGAAAGATGTTGACTTCAAAAATGTTGAAAGATGTTGTCTTGAAAGACGGTGAAGCAATAAAACATCTTGCTTGGATTCGCAGGGGATTCAGAAATCTTTGTCAGATAAAAGATATGGAGATAACCCAGCAGGAAAATAAAAAGAAAAATTCTTTATTTCAAAAACAGGTTTTCCCAAGGAGAAGGAAGTAGGAGTGGAGGTAGAGAAGGAGATCATATTTATTTAAAAAATTTTAAACCCTTCCCTCCAGTTTATGTGCCACTCACTTCTAGGCTACCTCCGTTTGACAATAATTGACACAAAACAAACACTTCTGCACCAGAAAAGCCCCATGCAGCTCTAGTCATGACAGTAGGATGATAGATCAAGGCAGCAAAAAAATATAGCTTTCACAGAAGGACAGATATATGAGTGAAAGACTGAGAGGATTAGAAAGCTCAAGTCTCATTTCAAAAAATCTTTTCAATCTTACAAAATTGTTAATCATATGGGTATACACTTGAAGACTTGTTCATTACTTGCGATAACAGAATCAATACCTAGAGTGCTCTTCAAAAGCCTTGCAAAGGAAGGATTAGGACAATTAAAAGAGGGGTTATTTCAGACAAAGATAGTGTCCAGCATCCTCACAGTGGCATGGACATACAACACTAAGAGTCTTCTGAAAAATATGAAATAGAAATGTACAGTTGACAGAGTCATACTACACTGTTAGCCAACACTAAGGTACCTTTCGTGAGAAACAGACCACAACCTCGTCTTTTGTGGAATTACTGTTAATAGGAGGAAGGGAAGAATGTTTATTCTGTGAAAAGGAAAATATATATATATATTATATTTTCATATTTCTGCTGGGTACTAGGCACTCTGCTCAGCACTTTTACAAGTGTCATTTCACTTATTCCTCATAGTAACTCTGTTGCAAATGTGAAATTTGAAAATAAGTAGCTTATCCAAGTTCACATTGGCAAGAAGAAACAGATCCAGGATCTGTGAACAGACAGCAATGCCTTTTCTTCCCCTCTTTGTGACAAGTATTTTTTCAACAAATAACTACTGAGTACCTACTATGTGCTATGCACTAAGAACACACTAGTGAACGAAGTAAGAATCTCCTTTCCATCCTGGGGTTTACATTCTAAACAGACAAATCTACGGTTAAAGTTTGAGTTGGAAAAAACTGCTGTGAAGAAATATAAAGCAACAAGGTGACGAGCATGTTTGTGGTGCTGTCATAAAAATGCTGGTCAAGCAAAGTATCTATGAGAAAGTAAAATTTTGGAGAATATCTGAATAAAAAGAAGCAGCGAGACAGAGGACTCTGCCAAGAGTGGATTCCCGGCAGGTAGGAGTGTGAATGCAAAGGCAGGGAGGCAAGAATGAACTTGCTGTCTTCAAGAAACAACCAGACAATGTGACTAGAGCAGAGAGTCAGGCAGGTTGTGAGAAGTAAAATTTTCCACCGCATTAGAATACAGACGGTAATTGATGCCAGGAGTTTAGTTATCCAGGGAAAGAGGGACTTGAGTATTTAAAGGACAAGTAAAAGAAGATAAACTTGTAACAGGGGTTGAAAGAACAGATGATGCAGAGTGAAATCTTCAGAGCATGGTACCAGGAATGCAAGAGAAAGAGAGACAGTGCATTTGGGGAAGAGCCAGACCAGTCAGGTCAAGTGCAGCTGAAGGATAATATGACTACCAAAGGACCCCTGGTCAAAGTGGGGATCGTTATTTTGGTGATTTGATAGCAATCCAATGGAAGAAGGACAGCGTTTTTGATAAATGGTGAAGGAACACTTGGACATTCATAGGCAAACAAGAAAAATGGAATTGACCTAAACCTTACACCTCCTAAAAACATTAACTCGGATCATAAACATAAATATACAACCTATAACTATGAAACTTTTAGATGTAAAAAAATAGAAGAAAATTTAGGCGATTTAGGAGAGCAATGAGTTCTTAGATTTGACACTAAACACACAATCCATAAAAGGAAAGATTAATCAATTACACCTCATCAAGACTAAGACATAATATTTGAAAGGCTATTAACTGGTATCTGACAAAGTTCTGTGTTGCAGGAGGTCGTCTAGAGCAGCAGTCCCCAGCTTTTTTGGACATCTTTTTCTAATCATTGAGTTTTGAGTCCCACCTGGGGCCAGTTTCATGGAGGACATTCTTTTCATGGATAGGGGTGAGTAGTAGTTTCAGGATGCTCTAAGTGCACTGTATTTATTGTCCATTTTCTTTCTATATTATTACATTGTGATATATAATGACATAATTGTACAACTCACCATAACGTAGAATCTGTGGGAGCCTTGAGCTTGTTTTCCTGCAACTAGTTGATACCATCTGGGAGTGATGGGAGACAGTGACCCCTGAAGTGAATTCCTTATGTCCGGTCTACTCCATAATATTTTGGTTGCTATCACCGCAGAAAACCCTGCTTCACAAAGAAAGGATGTTGGAAATGGAAGGAAGTTTTCAGTGCTTGTGCGGCAATCTCAGGGATTCTGCCCTGACTTTAATTCAGACAGTATGGAGATTTAAAGTTTTCTCAAGCATAGTTTTAAGGCCACCATCATTTGTGATCTCAAGTGGTAATCTGAGTGGTGGAGGGCTGTTATAAACACAGATGAAGTCCGCTTGCTCTCCTGTGGCTCACCTCAGGCTGTGCAGCCTAGCTCCTAACAGGCCATGGACCAAGACTGGGGCTGGGGATCCCTGATCTAGAGGACATGACTGCCAGTTGACCCAAGAACTGGACCTGGGGAATTGGAGGCCCTTCCCCATCCTGTCATTGGAATGTATACAGGCACACAGAATATATAAAAAACTCAAAACTCAACGATAAAAAAAATGTCCAATTTAAAATGAACAATAAAGTAAATGGATGGCAGATAAATAGATAAACACATAAAAGATGGTTAATATCATTAGCCATCCTGAAAATGCAAATTAAGTCAAATCAAATCACAATGCTGTATCACTAATAGAATAATTTTTTTTAACTTTATTTTATTTTATTATATTTTTAAATTTAAATTTATTTATTTTAATTAGAGGCTAATTACTTTACAATATTGTATTGGTTTTGCCATACATCAGCAGGAATCTGCCTCAGGTATACATGTGTTCCCCATCCTGAACCCCCCTCCCACCTCCCTCCCCATACCATCCCTCTGGGTCATCCCAGTGCATCAGCTCCAAGCATCCTGTATCCTGCATTGAATCTGGACTGGCGATTCATTTCTTACATGATATTATACATGTTTCAATGCCATTCTCTCAAATCATCCCACCCTCTCCCTCTCCCACAGAGTCCAAAGACTGTTCTATACATCTGTGTCTCTTTTGCTGTCTTGCATCCAGGGTTATTGTTACCATCTTTCTAAATTCCATATATATGTGTTACTATACGGTATTGGTGTTTTTCTTTCTGGCTTACTTCACTCTGTATAATAGGCTCCAGTTTCATCCACCTCATTAGAACTGACTCAAATGTATTCTTTTTAATGGCTGAGTAATACTCCATTGTGTATACGTACCACAGCTTTCTTATCCATTCATCTGCTGATGGACATCTAGGTTACTTTCATGTCCTGGCTATTATAAACAGTGCTGCAATGAACACTGGGGTACATGTGTCTCTTTCAATTCTGGTTTCCTCAGTGTGTATGCCCAGCAGTGGGATTGCTGGGTCATAAGGCAGTTCCATTTCCAGATTTTTAAGGAATATTTTTAAGTTAAATTTTAAAAAGTTATACTTATTATCAAGTACCTATTCAGCACCAAGTATTTATTAAAATCAATATCTATTGGCAGGTACTGTGATCAGATATTAATAAGTAAGTAAGTGAGTAAGTGTGTGTGCTCAACTGTATATGACTCTTTGTGACCCCATGGACTGTAGCCCTCCAGGCTCCCCTGTCTATAGGATTTCCCAGGCAAGAATACTGGGAAAGCTTCCTCCTCCAAGGGATCTTCCCTACCCATGAATCGAACCCATGTCTCTTGCTCTGGGAGGAAGATACTTTACCACCGTTCCACCTGGGAAGCCCTGATATATTAATATAATTATGAAAGTGGGCTTTTATCTGAAATAATTCTGTGTACACTTTATTATTTTTAAAAACATAAACGTTTAGAATAATTAAATTGTCTCATTTGCAAATAACCACTATCTGGAAATATGTTGTAAATGTTTTCTAGTTAGAGAAAGTGGGAAACAAGCATTAAAATAAATCAGTACAGTTTAATATAATTAAGGTAGTCTAAAGAATTCTATTTTACTGAGTTTTTGGCCTGTGCCTCCTGTTCAGTACAATGGTAAAGAATCCACCTGCCAATGTAGAAGACACAAGAGCTGCCCGTTCAATCCCTGGGTAGGGAAAATCCCCCGGAGTAGGAAATGGCAACCCACTCCAGTGTTCTTGCCTGGAAAATTCCATGGGTAGAGGAGCCTGGCAGGCTACCCCGTTGAGGATGCGTGGGGCTCTGTGTTCCCCGGCAGATTGGAGGGCGTCAGCGTTGCCCACCCGCCAGCAGCAGAGCAACACGCAGGGCCTTTGGAAGGCGGCGTTTCGGCTCCGCGCATATTTCAGGGCTGCTCTTAAGGCAGGAATTGGAGTTCTTGTCCACGGAGTGGAAGAATGGAATCCACAAACACACAGACATTCATGGTGGCAAGTGAACAGGATTGATTAAAGAGGAGGAAAGTATGAAGCTCCCAGCATAGACGCGGAGAGGGGGGAAAGAGTCCCCCGCAAGGCACATTCTTAACGACTGGACCAAGGGCAAGTCTTGTGGATAGCCATTTTATGATTTTAACATTAAAATATTTGATTACATTCTGTTGAAATATCCTGTGATGTTACATGTCTATACGTGGAGAAGCCATCTACAGGAATTCTCTATGCACTTTTGTTTTCAATTTTTTAGTTTGGTAATGGATTTGGACAAACATGAAAACAACAGATTTATAAACAAACATTTATTTTAAAAAATTTACAACTTACAACAGGTCTCTTTTTTCACTATTTTATCATATTGGTTGTTAAGCATTTTAACTTATTATATAGTGGCAAAGCATAGAGAGGTGTAAAGGATAATGTACTAAACATTCATGAACTAGTTTTGATATTTGTTAAATCTTTGTCAAATTTGATACTTCAGTTTTTAAAAAATGCTTTAAATTCTTTAGTTTTAACATATGTATTAAAGTTTCATTTGAAGCCCACTGTGTATACCTCCCCAGTACTCTCTTATCTCCCCTCTATGAGTAGAACCACTATCCTATGTTTCAAATATATGGTTCCTATGAACATTTTTATAACTGTATTCTATATGAATAGTTCTATAAACCAAATATAGTAATTTTTGAGCAACGTTTTACATGCTTTTAACTTTATATAGAGAAAGAACACAAGTTCCATTTCCACTCAAAATTTTGTGTTTGCAGTTTGTCAGCTCTCATAAATGTAGCTTTAACTCTGTTTTTTTAGTTGTCATGGTAGTGTTTATTCTGAATATATCACAATGTATTTTCTTACACTTCTACTTAAATATTTAGGTTCTTTCTAATGTATGGCAGGTAAGCAATTCTACATGACTACAGATTCACATGTGGGAGCATTTCTCTAAAGTATATACACTTGGGGTTCACAAATATTCATATTTGTGAAGTGGTTTTATCAATTAACAGCCCTATCAGAGGTATTTGAGAGTTCTCATTTCTCCACATCTTCACCAGTATTGATATGTAACACCATTTAATTTTTGCTAATTTAACAAGTGCAGTATTATTGGTTTTACATGCATTTTTTATATGTTATGTATTAGTAAGCTTCATATATCATTCTTGATATATGAAATGTGTTAATGCAATTCATATTTCCTCTCTTCTAAATTATGTGTCCAAATCTTTTGCCTGCATTTTTTTTAATTGGACTGTTTCTTTTTCTTACTGACTTTTGGTATTCTTCTTTCCTGAATGTGATGCTTTGTGAATGACATAAAGGAGCATGGCTAGGTTCAAACCTTATTTATAATGTTTAAATATCTAGAATATTGTATTCATTGTAATTATTTCAAATTTAGCAATCTTTTAAAAATATACCTTATATGTCTTGTATAAGAAATTCTTTGCTGCCTTAAGCTCACAGATACTCTATCATTACTTATCAAAGTTTCAGAGGTTTGCTTTTTATATTTAAGTGCTTGTTCCACGTGGAATTGACTTTGCCTGGTGTGGTGTAATGTTGGAAACTAATTTTATATTGCCCCCTATGGATAACCCTTAGTACCATTAGTACCATTTTTTCTATGATCTTCCCATTACTCAGTGTGGACATCTATCAAGCTTTCAAAGCTTGTAAATGTGAGAGAGATTCTGCAGCATCACTGGAGATTGTTCAACATAACTGGGGATCTTGGTACCTCATTCGTCTCTACTGGGTTTTTTTAAATTTATTTATTTATTTTTTAATTTATTTTGGTAAGGTACTTTTTATTTTATTTTTTAAATTTATTTATTTTTTATTTTACTTTACAATTCTGTATTGGTTTTAATTTAGGAAAATTGCTTCACAATATTGTGTTGGTTTCTGCCATAGATAAACATCAGTCAGCCATAGGTATACATACGTCTGCTCCCTCTTGAGCCTCTTCCTTCCTGCCACCCCTTCCCTTCCCTCTAGATTGTCATGGAGCCCCAGTTGATCTTCCCTGAGTCACCCAGCAAATTCCCACTGGCTGGCTGCTTTACATATGGTGGTGTGTATGTTCCCATGATACTCCCTCCCTTCACCCACCCTCCCCGTCCTCCCTGCCCCTGCCCACACGCCTGTGTCCACAGGTCTGTTCTCTATGTCTGCATCTCCATTACTGCCCAGCAAATAGGTTCATCAGCACCATCTTTTGAGATTCTATATAGATACATTGATATACGATATTTGCTTTTCTCTTTCTGACTCACTTCACTCTGTATAATAGGCTCAAGGTTCATCCACCTCATTAGAACAGGATGCTTGGGGCTGGTGCACGGGGATGATCCAGAGAGATGATATGGGGTGGGAGGTGGGAGGGGGGTTCATGTTTGGGAACTCATGTACACCCGTGGTGGATTCATGTCAATGTATGGCAAAACCAATACAGTATTGTAAAGTAAAATAAAGTAAAAATAAAAATTAAAAAAAAAGAACGGACTCAAATACAATTATTTGCTGGCTGAGTAATATTTTATGGCTGAGTTGTATATACGTACCACAGCTTCCTTTCCATTCACCCGTTGATAGACATCTAGGTTGCTTCCATGTCCAAGCTATTGTAAATTGTTCTGCAGGGATCATTGGGGTACACATGTCATTTTCAATTTTGGTTTCCTCAGAGTATATGCCTAGCAGTGGGATTGCTGGGTCATACGGTAGTTTATTCCTAGTCTTTTAAGGAACTTCCATACTCTCATAGTGGCTCTATCAATTTACATTCACACTAAAATGCAAGAGGGTTCTCTTTTCTCCACACTTCTTCCAGCATTTATTGTTTGTGGATTTTTTTGATGATAGCCTTTTTGGCCAGAGTGAGGTGATAGCTCATTGTAGTTTTGATTTGCATTTCTCTGTATGTCTTCTTTGGAGAAATAGGTTTAGTTCTTTCGCCCACTTTTTGATTTGGTTGTTTTGTGTGTGTGTGTGTGTGTTTTGTATCAAGCTGAATGTACTGCTGCTTGTATATTTTGGAGATTAATCCTTTGTCAGTTATTTTGTTTGCTATTATTTTCTCCCATTCTGAGGGTTTTACCTTGTTTATAATTTCATTCACTGTGGAAAAGCTTTTAAGTGTAATTAGGCCCCATTTGTTTAGTTTTGTTTTTATTTCCATTACTCTAGGAAGTGGGTCATAGAGGATCTTGCTGTGATCTATGTGTTCTGCCTATGTTTTCCTCTAAGAGCTTTTTAGTTTCTAGTCTTACATTTAGGCCTTTAATCCATTTTGAGTTTATCTTTGTGTATGGAGTTAGGAAGTGTTCTAATTTCATTCTTTTACGTATAGCCTGTCCAGTTTTCCTAGCACCATATATTGAAAAGACTATCTTTTCCCTGCTGTATATTCTTGCCTCGTTTGTCAAAGACTAGGTACCCATATGTGCATGAGTTTATCTCTGTCTTGTTCCGTTGGTCTATATTTCTGTTTTTGTGTCAGCACCATGCTGTCTTGATGACTGTAACTTTGTAATATAGTCTGAAGCCAAGAGGTTGGTTCCTCCAGCTCCATTCTTCTTTCTCAAGATTGCTTTGGCTATTCAGAGTCTTTTGTGTCTCCACATAATACACTGTGAAATTTTTGTACTGGTTCTGTGAAAAATGCAATGGTTTATTTGATAGGGATTGCACTGAATTTGTAGATTGCATTTGGTAGGTTATTCATCTTCATGATATTGATTCTTTCAACCCAGGAACAGGGGATATCTCTTCATCTGTTTATCTCATCTTTGACTTCTTTCACCAGTGTCTTATAGTTTCCTGTATAGAGTTCTTGTGTCTCTTTGGGAAGGTTTGTTCCTAGGTACTTTATTCTTTTTGTTGCAATTGTAAAAGGGATTGATTCCTTAATTTTTCTTTCTGATTTTTCATTGTTACTATATAGAAATGCAAGTGATTTCTGTGTATTGGTTTTGTATCCTGTGACATTACTAACTTCACTGATTAGTCATTTTGTGTAGTATCTTTAGGGTTTTCTATGTATGGTATCGTATCACCTGCAGTCAGAGTTTTACTTCTTCTTTTCTTAACTGGATTCCTTTTATTTCATTTTCTTCTCTGATTGCCATAGCTAGGACTTCTGAAACTATGTTGCATACTAGTGGCCAGAGTGGGCATCCTTGTCTTGTTCCACATTAGAGGGAATGTGTTCAGTTTTTCACCACTGAGAATAATATTTGCCGTGGGTTTGTTGTATATGGCCTTATCTCTTTGGTTTTGAATATCACACTCCTTCCATCTGTTTCCTTTTCCCAAATAATTTCAGCTGTGGCTCTTTCTAATGAATTATATCATCAGCTCATTATTTTCTCCTCCTCATCCCCCAGAAATTTGCTGATGTATTGATTCATGTACATATTTTATTGATTAATTTTGGAAAAAATTTTCATGAAATTGAAATTTCCAATTAATTTATTCCATTTTATTTTGTAATCTTCAATATATTTTGATTGTTTTGCATATGTATCTGACAGGTATTTGATAGATTTATTCTAAAATTTTAAAGTAGCACATGCAAAACCAATACAGTATTGTAAAGTGAAATAAAGTAAAATTTAAAAAAAGTAGCACATGTTTATATTGTTAATTAAGTTTTTATCCTTAGAAAATTCCAGATTCATATGCCCCCTTCATGAATCACAGCCTTGTCATGGCAAAGGGGCTTGTGTGACTCAATGAAGCTATGAGCCATATCTTGCAGTGCCCCCAAAGATGGGTGAGTTACAGTGAAGAGTTATGACAAATGTGGTCTATTGGAGGAGGGAATGGCAACCCACTCCATGATAGTATGAAAAGACAAGAAGATATGATACCGGAAGATGAGCCTCGTCAGGTCAGGCATCCAATATGCTACTGGGGAAGATTGAAGAGCAATTACTAATAGCTCCAGAAAGAATGGAGCTGCTGAGCCAAAGCAGAAATAACAGTTGTGAATGTGTCTAGTGGGGAAAGTAAAGTCCTCTGCTGTGAAGAACAATATTGCATAGGAACCTGGAATGTTAAGTTCATGAATCAAGGATTGAAAGTGGTCAAGCAGGAGATGGCAAGATTGAACATCAACATCTTAGGAATCAGTGAAGTAAAATGAATGGGAATGGGTGAATTTAATTCAGCTGACCATAGCATCTACTACTGCAGGCACGAATTCCTTAGAAGAAATGAAATAGCCCTCATTGTCAACAAGAGTTCTGAAATGCAGTACTTAGGTGCAATCTCAAAAGAAGGGCAATGCCAAAGAATGTTCAAACTACCATACAATTATACTTATTTCACATGCTAACAAGCTATGTTCATACACCTTCAAGCTAGACTTCAGCAATTTGTGAACTGAGAACTCCCAGATGTACAAGCTGTGTTTCTAAGAAGCAGAGGAACCAGAGACCAAATTGCCATTGTTAGTTGGCATCTACTCCTGCTTCATAGACTACACTAAAGTCTTTGATTGTGTGGATCACAACAAACTGTAGAAAATTCTTAAAGAGATGGGAATACCAGACCACCTTATCTTTCTCCTGAGAAACCTCTGTATGGGTCAAGAAGCAACAGTTAGAACTGGATATGGAACCACTGTCTGGTCAGATTGGGAAAGGAGCACAAGTCTGTGTAGCACCCTGTTCATTTAACTTCTATGCAGAGTACATCATGCAAAATACCAGACCAGATGAATCACAGCTGGAATCAAGATTGCTGAGAGAAACATCAACAATCTCAGATATGCAGATGATACCACTCTCACGGTAGAAATGAAGAGGAACCAAAGAGACTCTGAGTGAAAGTGAAAGAGAAGAGTGAAAAAGCTGGCTTAAAACTCAACATTCAAAAGCCTAAGATCATGGCATCCAGTCCCATCACTTCATGGCAAAGAGATGGGAAAAGGTGGAAGCAGTGACAGATTTTATTTTCTTGGACTCCAAAATCACTGTGGGCAGTGACTGCAGCCTGAAAATAAAAGACACTTGCTCCTTGGAGGGAAAGGAACAAACCTAGACAACATATTAAAAAGCAGAGACATCACGTTGCCTACAAAGTTCCATACAGTCAAAGCTATGATTTTTCCAGTAGTCATGTGTGGATGTGAGAGTTGGACCATGAACAAGGCTGAGACCTGAAGAATTTGATGCTTTCAAATTTTGTGGTGCTGAAGACTCATGAGAGTCCCTTAGACTGCAAGAAGATCAAACCAGTTAATTTTAAAGGAAATCAACCCTGAATATTCATTGTAAGGACTGTTGCTGAAACTGAAGCTCCAATACTTTGGCCACTTGATATAAAGGGCTAACTCATTGGAAAAGACTCTGCTGCTGGGAAAGATTGAAGGCAAAAGGAAATAGGGTGGCAGAGGATAAGATGGTTGAGTGGCATCACCGACTCACATGAGTTCCAGCAAATTTGCACATGAGTTTGAGCAAACTCCAGCAGATAGTGGAGAACAGAAGAGCCTGGTGTGTTGCAGTTTATGAGGTTGCAAAACGTCAGACATGACTTAGAGACTGAGCAACAACAAGATTCCTATGCGGGAGTAAGATGTAATAGAAAAAGAAATCCCATGTACACTTTCCCTGGTTTCTCCCAATGTAACATCTTACAAAACTATAACAAAATAACCTAACCATTTCTACAATACTTGTCATTTCAAAAATGTTAAATAGATTCATATAGTTTGTAATGTTTTGAAGCTGGCTTTTTTTTTCCCACTAGGCATAATTTTCTGGAGATTCATCCTGGTTGTTACATGTATGCATAGTTCCTTGTTTTATTGCCAAGTAGTATTCTGTGGTAAGAATGTGCCACAGTTTGTTCACAAATCACTCACTGAGGGACAACCATTGAAGAAACTATGGGTGATTTGCAGTTTGAGGTTATCACAGATAAACTGCTGTAAATTTGTGTTTATGTGTTTCTGTGAACACAAGTCTTCATTTCTTTGCAATAAAAGCCAAGGAACACAACTACTGAGTTATATGGTAGCTCCATGATAACTTTTTAAAGACACTGATGAACTATTTTTTCCAGAGTAACTGTACCATTAAAGGTTTTATGAGATCCAGTTTCTCTGCATTTTCACCAGCATTTTGTGTTGTCACCATTTCTTATTTTAGCCATTCCAGGAGATGTATAATGATATTGATATGGTTTTTATTTGCATTTCTCTGAATCTCTTTCCAGGTATCTATTTGCAATCTCTATGTGCTCTTCATTGAAATGTCTCTATATTTTTTGCTTATTTTCTAATTGAATTGTTTGTTTTGTACTGTGTTTATTGTAGTGAGGGTGTATTTTATATGCTACATACTCACTGCTTTCTGGATCTGTGGTTTGAAAATATTTCTCATGGTCTGCAACTTGTCTTTTCATCTTCCTATTAGGCTCTTTCACAGACAAAATGTTTCTAATTTTGATGCAGTCCAATTTTTTTCATTTTATGAATCATTACCAAATGAATGGTGATAAACATTCTTTGGTTATAGTATATAGGCTAATGTCATTAGTATTAACATTCTAGAAGTTATATAAAATTCTAAAATTTGCATAGGTCTTTTTATAATCATATCAAATGCTGAAACTACCGCACAATTGCACACATCTCACACACTAGCAAAGTAATGCTCTAAATTCTCCAAGCCAGGCTTCAGCAGTATGTGAACCGTGAACTTCCAGATGTTCAAGCTGGTTTCAGAAAAGGCAGAGGAACAAGAGATCAAATTGCAAACATCTGCTAGATCATAAAAAAAGCAAAAGAGTTCCAGAAAAACATCTACTTCTGCTTTATTGACTATGCCAAAGCCTTTGACTGGGTGGATCACAATAAACTGTGGAAAATTCTGAAAGAGATGGGAATACCAGATCACCTGACCTACCTCTTAAGAAACCTGTATGCAGGTCAGGAAGCAACAGTCAGAATTGGACATGGAACAACAGACTGGTTCCGAGTCAGGAAAGGAGTATGTCAAGGCTGTATATTGTCACCCTGCTTATTTAACTTCTATGCAGAGTACATCATGAGAAACGCTGGGCTGGAGGAAGCACAAGCTGGAATCAAGGTTGATGGGAAAAATATCAATAACCTCAGATATGCAGATGACACCACCCTTATGGCAGAAAGTGAAGAGGAACTAAAAAGCCTCTTGATGAAAGTGAGGGAGGAGAGTGAAAAAGTTGGCTTAAAGCTCAACATTCAGAAAACGAAGATCATGGCATCCAGTCCCATCACTTCATGGGAAAATAGATGGGGAAACAGTGTCAGACTTTATTTTTGGGGGCTCCCAAACCACTGCAGATGGTGACTGCAGCCATGAAATTAAAAGACACTTACTCCTTGGAAGAAAAGTTATGACCAACCCAGATAGCATACTCAAAAGCAGAGACATTACTTTGCCAACAAAGGTCCGTCTAGTCAAGGCTATGGTTTTTCCAGGGGTCATGTATGGATATGAGAGTTGGACTATAAAGAAAGCTGAGCACTGAAGAATTGATGCTTTTGAAGTGTGGTGTTGGAGAAGACTCTTGAGAGTCCCTTGGACTGCAAGGAGATCCAACCAGTCCATCCTAGAGGAGATCAGCCCTGGGATTTCTTTGGAAGGAATGATGCTAAAGCTGAAACTCCAGTACTTTGGCCACTTCATGCGAAGAGTTGACTCATTGGAAAAGACTCTGATGCTGGGAGGGATTGGGGGCAGGAGGAGAAGGGGACGACCAAGGATGAGATGGCTGGATGGCATTACTGACTCAATGGACCGGAGTTTGAGTGAACTCGGGGGGTTGGTGATGGATAGGGAAGCCTGGTGTGCTGCAATTCATGGGGTCACAAAGGGTCAGACATGACTGAGTGACTGAACTGAACTGACTAGTTCAATTATCTTAAAACTTATGTTATAGTGAATTGATTAATTTTCTTTGTTAGCTCTCAGTTATCTTCTAATCAGTCTTTAACTTTTTAAATTAATGTATTTATTTTAATTGGAGGATAATTACTTTACAATATTGTGATGATTTTTGCCATGTATCAACATGAATCAGCCACAGTAAACATGTGTTCCCCCATCCTAAAACCCTCTCCCAGCTCACTCCCCACACCATCCCTCTGGGTTGTCCCAGAGCACAGGCTTTGAGTGTCCTGCTTTAAAGATGCTGTTTTAAAAGTTTTTGCCACTCATAGAAAGTTATGTTTTACTCTGATTCTTTTGTAAAGATGCTTCATCTTTAAGAAGATTCATAGCAAGGACTTTTAAACAAATACAGTTTTCTAATAACTTTCAGATTGTACTGCTGAACTGGCTAAGAAATTTTAAAATTCTAGTAGAGACTCTGATGGTTCCATAAAACTGTTTACCAAATGTTTGCCTCCTTGTAAAAATAGAAAGAGAATTCTAGGGTCTTCCTACTCCACTAACTTGCTGGTCTGTTTCATTTTTCAGGTATTAAACCAGCCTTACATTCCCAGAATAAACCCCACTCAATTATGGTACATATTTTTTCTTATGGATTAGTGAATTATATTTGCTAATATTTTGTTAAGGATTTTTATATCTGTTTGCATGCATGTCATTCTATAGTTTTATTTATATTCTTTTTATCTGGTTTTGATGTGAAGTTGATACTAAGATATAAATTAAAAATGTTTTTTTCATTTTTTGGAGAGATTGTATAGAATTGGTATGAAATTTCTTTAATCTTTTGATATAGTCTTCCAATGAAAACATTTGTGCCTGTAGATTTCTTTGAGGAAGGTTTTTTATGTTTTGTGCTGTTATGAACTTAGTTTCTTTAATATGCATAAGGCTTATAACATAGTCCTTTTCATATTGAATGAGTTGTATTAATTTGTGCTATTCAAGAAATTGTCCCATTTTACTTAAATTTTTAAATGTACATGTTTGAGTTGTACTTTTTCCCTTATACTTTTGCAGTCTGAAGGATATTTAGTAATATCTTCTGTTTCATTTTTTGTATTTAATATATGCATGCATGCTGCTGCTTCAGTCATTTCTGGCTCTTTGTGACACTTTGGACTATAGTCTGCCAGGCTCCTCTGTCCATGGGATTCTCCTGGCAAAAATACTGGAATAGGTTGCCATGCTCTTCTTATTTTTTTTTTTTCCTTGTCAATCTTGCTACATATTTGTCAATTTTACTAACTTTTCAAAGAACATGGATTTGGTTTCATCATCTTTCTTTTTTGTTGAACTTCTTATTTCAATTCTGTGGATTTCTGCTTTCATATTATTTCTTCTGCTTACTTTGGCTATCACTTGCTTTTTAGGTTTTTGAAGTTCAACCTTAGACTTTTCCTCTTTTCTAATGTACACATATAGTGACATAACTTTCCCTATCATTACTACCTTAAGAGTGCTCCACAATTTTGATATGTTGAATTTTTGTTTTCATTTGGTCTACTGTATTTTAAATAGCCCCCTAAGACTTTCTCTTTGATATATGGAATATTTAAAAATCTGTTTTATCGTTTCACAAATGCTTTGAGGTTTTCTTGTTTTCTTTATATTACTGATTTCTAGTTTAATTCCATTATGGTTAGAGAACATACTTGAAGTGATTTTGATTTCTTTATTTTTGGTGCTGTTTATTTAATGCTCGAGGGTGTTTTATTTTGGCGTATGTTCTGTGACCACTTGAAAATAATGTACATTTACTTGTGTGAAATGTTACGTAAGTATTGGTTAGCTCCAGTGAGTTAGTGTTGTTGAGTTCATTTATATCTTTGCTGAGTTTCATTTCAATTGTTCTAATACTTATTGAGAGAGGGATATTGAAGTTTCCAACTATAATAGTGAGGACTTTTCCCATTTCTTTTTTTAGTTCTATCAATTTCATTTCATTTAGGCTATTTTTTCCTCTTTTCTTTTTTTAATTCCTCTATTCTCACCTGCACTCACCAACCCACTTATTAGCATTTAAAATTTTGATCATTCTACAAGAGTGTAGTATTATTGCATGATAGCTTTAATTTGCATTTTCCTAATGACTAATAAAGTTGATCATCATTTCCTATATTTATTTATACTATATCCCCCTTTGTGTAGTGCCTATTGAAATATCTTATTCAATTTACTCTTAAGTTGTTTGTCTTTTTCTTTTTGGTTGTTATGGTTATTATAGATTTCAAACACTTTTTTGGGTCGATTATATGTTTTGAAAACATTTTCTTCCTCATCTGTTCTCTTCATGATATCTTTTGATAAACATAAATTTTTCTTTTTTTTTTTGTATCTGCCTGTTTATTCT